>NC_090192.1:29705498-30040498 GCF_024679245.1 Pseudorasbora parva | reverse complement strand
ATGGCCCACATAAAAGTCATAATGATATAAAATTACAGATTTGTATATAATATACAGATATTTTTGTCTTGCATATTTGTTAAACAACAAACGATATCAGGTTTTTACAAATATTTTTGGTGCATCATGAACAAGAGCTGTTGTTTATTTATTTACCTCAATTACAGACAATTTTACACTGAATTATTACAGTGTAAGACTTCATATCCCTGGTGAAAATTTTATTTTAATTTCTTAAAGAAACTTTCAATAGTCTTTTAGCTTTGAGCAAAGCTATCAGTATGCCTTTTCCTTTTTGAAAACAACTCAATGTTTGGGAGAGGAAGATTTTAATAAGCATACGGTAACCCCCAAGGTAATTAGCTAGGGGATCAAGAGCAGCAAAAGCGCTTGATTTCTCGCCCATTTGAAGGAATGTTACAGCGTGTAGCTGCATTAAAGACAAGCGTATACAGCCAGCCAATGGGGAGGCAGGCTGCTCGCCGTACCTCATTTAAACCTGACGCTTTCAGCAAGCATTTCTAATCCATTTGTCTATCTTGTTCCTTTATTTTTCTACAGGGACAACCTCTTTTGACTGGCCCGCCCTCTCAGTCTTTTCGAATTTCTAAAAATCATCAATTCCCAGACTGTTTTTGCGCCTTCAGAGGCAGTGTGGAGTGCTTGGCATGCGGAGTGTTATACTGCAGTAAACAACAAGAGAAATTCCTTTGAGCTATTTTGACATTTCACCATCAAGTGAAATGCAAATGGATGACCCTTGGGCAACAGTACTCTCTTTCCTAACAGGGTTCAGATGGTGAACAAGGGCACTATGGTGGGAGCGGCTCGACCAAACAGAATTTTAGCCATCAAGATTTGTACGGATAACAATGACCCCTTGCTAGAGTTTAAGATGTGAATGAATAAATAAGATTCCGTCAATGTTTACACGGATATACATGGCGGGTTAAGAATTTCGAGATATTTTGAAAGCTAAAGGGTGACAAAGCTTTCTGTAGTTGGTCTTTCAAAATAATGGCATGATATATCAACACTTATATGCATATATACGACAGGGATCCTTCATAATTCTCACCAATATCATATAAAAAAATATTGGAAATTGTAGGCATTGCCATTAGCGACCTTCCATTTAGCCCAAGACAAGGGGTCAGGATGTGTCATTGTGGGCAGCGTGACCAACTACGCACACTGGAGTAAGCAGGGTGAGACTTAGAGGTACCTGACAGCTGGGTGGCAGCAGACAGACAGGCCGAGCATGCTGGGAAAAGCTTTGGTAAAGGTCACACTAGGCAAGGAGGGACAGCTTGCTGCTTGGGACTGGGAGAGATTGATCAGAGGGGCAGGGGAGCCGAGCCGTCATCCCGTTCCACTTGGCCACCCCTCCAGTAGCCCAGACAGAATATTTTTAGCTGCAGGGAGAGCGTGACAAGTTGCTAATATCTTGGAAGATGGGCGTGTGACACTGGCTTCAGCAGTAAAGAGCCATGTAAAGGAGGTGAACATGCGCTCTTGGCTCCGGTCGGCTTGCACGGGTCAATTGGGTCGCATACACAGTCTGTGGTCTGCTGAGGAGGGCTATTTTAACACTATTAATAAGGCAGATCACAAAAAGATCGTTTTGGCAATGGATCTTGCCAATAAGCACATTCTGAATCGGACAAATTGACATCTAATACAACCATGTGACTGTGCTACAGATGGGAATAATACCTCAAATTGTGTGACTTGTTGGGGAGAGGAGTTTTTCAAACTAAATCACATTTTGAAGCTATACCATTCTTACGGGGTTTTCCAATACAGGAATGATTCAAACAATATTTAAGAGACCTTAGGATGGGTACTTTTGAGCTGGCATATACTAAAAAAATGCACCCTAGCAACCACATAACTGCATTCTAAAAACAACTCAAACACTGTAGCAACAGCATAGCAACAAAACCCCAGAAAAGTGGTAAGAAGTTTTACATGGAAAAAATTAAGATTTAGCAATAAGTAGCATGAAAGATAAAATGAACAGTAGATGGGTAGAGAGATGGAACAATAGCTAGAACGATAGATAGAGTGGTAGAACTATTAGATAGACAGGCTATTTAATTTCTCAAAGTAAAAAAAGAGAAAGAGTGAAAGAAGCAACTTATCTAAAGTGTGTTCATGTACAGAATATCTGTGTAAGCAGCAGTAATCATGCATTGATTTGCTTTCTCCCTAAACCTATTTCTCTTATGGGACATTTTATACCATCATAATATGTGTTCATGGACTGCCTCATAAACATCATCAGTTTAACACACCTTGATTATGATTCAGTTCTCCCGCAAAAGAATCAGCTTTATTGCACATAAAAGCATACTATTGATTTTTCTTTTCTCCTCCAGCACTCTGGAACAAGACGTTGACGGAAGACTATGGAACATAACCTGCAGGAGCTCCCGTTTGATCAATGTTTCTAATTGGTAACAGGCCTAAATGGTTCCTTTAGATGAAAACAAAGTTTCAACAACTTCTAAGCACGGCTTCACACTTACAAGTGTGCCTGATTTTAACTGGTAAGTGTGGTTTAAATAAAAAGAAAACGATGCTGTTACTTAGGCGTATTACCCTAATGTTGTTTAAAACCTGTATGACTGACTTTTACAGCAGAACACAAAAGTTAAAGGGGTAATTATAAAATTATTGAGGACTGAGGCTGTCTGAAATGGCATCCTAAAATTATCATAAAAGTTGTCCAAATGACTTGTGCTCTATGTTTAGCCTTTTAAAGCCATGATGGCTTTGTGTGTGAAACAAACTGAAATTGAAGTTGTTTTTCACTGATAACTCTCCCCTCTAGTGAGTTTGTCACTGACAAGAATCAGTCAAATTCGAAAGGGAATCGGTTACCTGATTCATCACAAAAAAAAAGAAAAGACAAAGATGTTGTATAAAATAATTATATGTTAACAACAATGGACTTTACTTCTCTTCTAAACACTCATCAGCATGATCATTCGATTCATATGGATTGGTTTCATAAACTCTTTATGAACTTTTTGAAGTAGTTGCATGGACTGTCAATGGAGAGACACAAATCATCATTCGGGTTTTTGAAGATGAATGATCTTTTGTAACGACATAAGGGTGACTAAATAATGACATAATTTCCAACCCATAAAAGTGCTAAAACTACCAACTGCAAAAAAAAAATATTTTAACCTAAATAGCATTTTTAAAGGCGTCATGAACTGAGAAAAAATTTCCTTGAGCTTTTGACATAAGAGGTCATCATACTTTACAAGTTTCACTAAAAATGTCCTTGTTAGTCTAAAAACAGCTTAAGACCGCCTATGCAGAAAAAGGTCAAGGAGAAGAGCGATACAGGTACAAATAACTTCCAAAGGATCCTAATGCTAGGAATATGGTTGCTTTGCAAACATACTTTTACGATATGGACTCAACAGTAATGTGACAACATATAAGTAACTGTGTTAATTCTAATTCCTGATCTGTGACCAGTGATTTCTGATATGTAATGACACATGTACAGTCAGATGTTCTGTCTAGGTGTCAGCAAATCAACTAAACGGTCAACTTCACATTGTTTCTCTTCGTAGGACGAAAATAATCTGTTATTTGAAATGTGATTCAATTATATGTAGAAAGTGATCAAAGAAAGATCCCTTTGCAATCATCATCTATCAATCAGACTGTGGAATTTTATCAATAACTGCAAACTAAAAAAATAATAATCAAAAATATATACAGTGTGTTTGCAGTGTTATTTATGATTAAAGCATTTGTTAGTGTGCAGAAATCGAGTTGCAATGACAAGATCACTGCATTCATGCGCTCAACATGTCAGTGATCAGTTACACTCCAACCTTTCATGCCACAATCTAAATACACCAATCAGGCATAACATAATGACCACTGACAGGTGAATTAAATAACACTGATTATCTCTTCATCACGGCACCTGTTAGTGGGTGGGATATATTAGGCAGCAAGTGAATATTTTGTCCTCAAAGTTAATGTGTTAAAAACAGGAAAAATGGACAATCGTAAGGATTTGAGTGAGTTTGACAAGGGCTAGACTAGACGACTTGATCAGAGCATCTCCAAAACTGCAGCTCTCCGGTCTGCAGTGGTCAGCGTCTATCAAAAGTGGTCCAAGGAATGAACAGTGGAGAACCAGCGAGAGGTTCATGGGTGGCCAAGGCTCATTGATGCACGTTGGGAGCGAAGGCTAGCCCATGTAGACCGAGCAAACAAACGAGCTACTGTAGCTCACATTGCTCAAGAAGTTAATGCTGGTTCTGATAGAAAGGTGTCAGAATACACTGTGTATAGCATTTTGCTGCGTATGGGGCTGCATAGCTGCAGACCAGTCAGGGTGCCCATGCTGACCCCTGTCCACTGGCAAAAGCACCAACAGTGGGCATGTAAACATCACAACTGGACCATGGAGCAATGGAAGACAGGAAGAGAAGATGGCCTGGTCTGATGAATCATGTTTTCTTTTACATCACGTGGATGACCGGGTGTTCATACATTGCGTACCTGTGGAACACGCGGTACCAGGATGCACTATGGGAAGAAAGCAAACCGGCGGATGCCGTGTGATGCTTTGGACAATGTTCTGCTGGGAAACCTTGGGTCCTGCCATCCATGTGGATGTTACTTTGACACATACCACCTACCTAAGCATTGTTGCAGACCACGTACAGTTTCCATTTTATGGAAATGGTTCAATATAATTCACTTGTGGCTGTGGCCTCTTTCAGCAGGATAATGTGCCCTGCCACAAATCAAGAATGGTTCAGGAATGGGTTGAGGAGCACAACAACGAGTCTAAAGCCGTGTTTCCACCGCAGGAACCTTATCCAGGAACCAGGAACTTTGGGGTTGTACTCGGTGTGTTTTGACCGCAGGAACCAGGGTCTAAATGAAGTTCCGGGTAAATATTTCCCCCTCCAAACGGCCCTGCTCGCGAGGTAGTACTTTTTCAAAGTTCAGGAACTTTCGAGGGCGGGACTTGGGCGCTGAACATGCTGATTGGTTTAGCATTTTATTTCAACCGGCATTCTTAAAAGTCTTTTGCGAGGTTCAGTCTACGTTCAGTAAATATCAGTCTTGCTGTCTGTCTGATGGCGCGCGTTCATGTCAGCCATCTCACGTTCAATGTCCGTAATAGCTGATAATAATAATATACATTGTCATTTTAAATCTAGCTTTACAAGCTTTCTGAATATGCTGCATGCTGCTGAATCTGCATATTAGTGCTCTTTTCTGTCGTTGTTAATTACCTCTTTAGTAAACCTATACATAACCAGCAAAAGCAGCACAGCTTGAATCTCTTCCATACTCGTTATTAATTTTTTTACAGTCTATCTTTCACCATGTAAACGACCTGACCGATTACTTTTAAGTGTGCGTCCTTACATGACGTGACAGCGCGTGCCGCGCTCATGTTGACATTTTTTATGCGGCAGACAAACTGCATGTGACAAAATGATTGCGATTAAAAGTCATCACATGTAAACATCAGATCGGTTTAGATAACTTACAGTAAACAGTCCACTAAATCTTTCAATCGGTACAAAAAAAATGTCATCATTTTTTGTTTATTTTTGCGGTCGCGCAAAAATGATTACTGTCCGTCAGTGACTTGGAGGAGCAGTCTCTCTACATCGGACTAATTTACCTAATCTTCTGGGAACTTTAGATCGCGGTGGAAACGCAGACAGTTGCAGGTCTGGGGGGGAGAAAAGTTCCTGTAAAAAAGTTCCTGGTACAAATTTTTCCGGGTAATTTTGGTGGAAACTGGGCTTATGGCCTCCAAATTCCCCAGATCTCAATCCAATCGAGCATCTGTGGGTTGTGCTGAACAACAAGTTAGATCTACGGAGGTCCCACCTCGCAACTTACAGAACTTATAGGATCTGCTGGTCTTAGCCAATCACAACAGTGGCCGTTTACACTTATATCTCACAGCAGACACGCCCCTTTAAACAGTGTGTTCAAATGGGCTAAAATCAGGATAGGAAAAATGCCTTTTATTTCTAAATTATAATGTTAGTATGATTTTTACATCAAAACAGGACCAGGAAACATAATAAAACAATGCAGTTCCTGACCGATTTAAATATGTATAAACTAATAAAAATGACAAAAGTGAATTAGCAAAAAAATAAAAAATAGATTATTTATTAAAATAACACTGGTGCTAGAAACTTTTGACAATTGCTTAGTTCTATCAAATGATGTACTGTATCACAGTCTTCCCAAACTAAAGCAGAAGTGGCCCTCTTGTTTCTCTCCCTCTAGGTTTTAATATACCCAATTATCTGCTTTCCTTCAGATGAGCTACTGTGTAAATACTCCAAAGGGGGGAGCCCAAGCACAACAAGATATCCAGACCCTGCCTGATCAATAAGGGCAGAGCCACGCAACCTGCCACGAATGCACCTTGACAAGGCCACGTTCCCCAAGGTCTAGCCCAGCGGCACTGTGCAATTATAGCCGCATAACTCACAATGACAAACAGCTGCCTGGAATGCTAAGTGTAGACCACCCAGATCCTTCCGCATAACACATGCCACAGCAGACCTTAGGTAGAAGCTCTCTTACATGCAGAGATGAGCAGATAGGTGAAGATAGAGGATGACTAGAATTAAGATGAAGGAGGAATTCGTGTACCGCAGCTTGCACAAACCGTACCACGGGTCAACTCAAATCTAGCGCTGGTACTAAGAATTAGCTGCACATTTTGACAGCTGTCATTGCAGATTTAGGGATAAAATGTTCCTTTCAAAGTCTGACAGAGGTCAGTTTAGCTACTGGGATCCGTCTGAGGAAAAAAATGACCACATATTCTATGTTTGTTCCTGGTAATATCGCATTCATTTCATGCTTGGCTGTGTTAAGCAACAGTGTTACGGTGATGCAAAAGATTTTCACGTCCGCTAAGATGGCCACTAATTGCAGCATTTGTCATTTGACGTCTTAAAGCAACCGAGACCAGATTTCTATCACAGGGAACTGTAGCACAGCTGGAGGGGCGCGTGTTTGATCTCAACACTTGGACATTTCGTCTTTCCTTGTTAATGACCCTGTTTTCCCGAGTTGAATCTGCCAGTAATGCATTTTTTCCATAGTCATGGCTCATTTTTTTAGTGGCCAAGCATGAATATCATAAATAGATAGCATGCTGCTTTTACAAGTTGGAAATGTTTTTGGTGAGATTTTTAATTTCACAGGACATTAACTCTTATACAACAAAGGCTTGTGTAAATAGATTTAGGCTGTCGCTTATCGAAAAAGTCAAACATTTCATAAAATTCACAGTTCAATTTGTTTATGCATGAAAGGGTGGCATTTTGTCGGAAGAAGCTTGATTTCCATTGAGGCTTGGGTCTGCGCATGCAAATCTCATCTTTGCTAATTTAATTGCGTCCTTTTAAAAGACTGATCAGATAATAAATGACCAACTGATCCCTTTTGTACTTGCCGTTCATTCTGCCTAACATCAGTGTACTCGGCCTGGGAATGTCATCAAGTGGTTCTGCAAGATACAAAAGGCCCTAAAGGTAAAATTAGATGGTCACCACTAGAGCTTAATGCTTGTTTTAAGGAGAGCTTCCTGATACCTTGTTTATCAGAGGGCTAACACAGATGGTGGTGATATTGACACAATGCAAGCGATAAGCCACTTCACATCCTCATTGATTGCTAGCCCTGGCAATCATCTAGGAGACAAACTCTTGAGCAGGCAGCCTTGACGACACTATTGTGTGTTTAATCGCATCACGTATAGACAGTTGAAACTTGAAGGAACATTTGACCTGAAAAAATCAAGCGTAGCGTCAGTTCTGGCAGGTCACGTTAGTCAAGCTCGCATCAGATGACTGTCAGCCGATCAGGTCTACCTATAGGAATAAGGCATCACAGCATACATATATACAATCCTTCAGTACTATCAGCAGCTATCACGTTTCTCCAAAGCTCATTTACCCTCCTCCATCCCCAGCTCCTCCTCTCATCCAATCAGGATTTGGCATTCTTTTTTCCCTCAAATCAGACTAAATTCCTGAATTATTTAATGTACATTTAATATCATAATTAATGATATCTGCAATACATCATTTTGGTTCTGTTCTGTTCTGTTCACCCTAAAGACTAGTTAAGACGGCACGATTTTAAAACTTGTCGGGTCACTGTTCTTTTCACACTGCATGCCTATCTGGGGTAGCATTCAGTCACTGCTGTGTTTACATTACACGATGGATCGGCGACAGGAGGGTTCACACTGCATGACTAGACAGGAAGAACAATCGCAGACATCTCTCTCTCTCTCTCTGGTGCGCAAACTACGTTTCCCAACTAAACACACGTGCGATGTGAAAAGTAAACAACGCGTTATCACACGAGCGTCAGACCGGAGTTCTCGCACGAGACTTGGAATTGTTATGAAAAATGATAAACTGCAGAAAGTTTGCGCTCCAAATTGTCGGTGCGCTGACTTGTGGAGAAAAAGAAAAAAAGATTATGGAGGAGGAACTTGTTGGAGAGACAGCTGAGGGAGCATTGTGTTCCACAAAGAGATTTGAGGTAAATATTTTGCAATGTTTCTGCTGCGGTTGGACATGCAAAGGTTTGTGCTTTTTTCTGTTTGATAGAATTGTAAAAATATCTATTAAAATACTGATATTCTGCTCTATAACTCCTCCCTGAATCTCACTCTCTCATTGGCTGTCGGTCATCGCCGATGTAATTTTCAGTCAGAACTCATTTCACAAAGCAAGAGTTTGAATCGACGACAGCTCCAGATATTTAGCATGCCAAATATCTTGCGGGCGTCTGCGATTCTCTCTTATCGCGTCTTTGATCATTCACATTGCGTAATTGTCACTGATTTGCCTTTGATTTCGGGCATTTGTCTGCGATTTCGCAAAACCTGTCGGCAAGTCAAAATCGGGCAGTCTGAACTCGACTTAAGTGGGGTTATTGCAGCTCTCCCTGCTCTTATCCATGCTAGGCTGCATTGGATGCGCAGGAGTTCTTGCCCAGAATGGAACCTTACCGCCAATCCAAACACTATGCTAATTGTCCATCATCTTTGACGAAAGTGGTCCTGACAGAAATGTGATAAAAGGCATGTGTTGCAAGTCTTATGAAGTCATACGACAGATGTTATTTGATGAACAGCCCACAAATGAAGCCAAACAAGATACTAAAAGTAATTTGTTATTGTGTCTTGTAACTGGCAGCAACACACCAAATCTGAATATGCACATATTTAAATGGTACAACATTATCAGTAAAAAAAAGTAAAAAAATATATAAGTTGCTCAAATCAATATGCTATTAAATCATATGGATCCCTTGTACTGTGTTTTTTTGAAAGCTCTGGTTTCCATTCACTGCATTTGTATATTCAAGAAGAACCACTCCTTTATTCAAAATGTATCATTTTGTTTTCCACAGAAGAAAGAAAGTACCAACGGAAATTATGTAATTAGAGCTTGGCAGCCACTGGTCACCATTCACTTTCATTGTACGGAACATCAAGTGCAGAGCAGAGTGAACATGCTGCCAAACATTTCCTCTGGTGGACTATGGAAGTAACAAAATCATAAGGGTTTGGAACATCATGAAGGTGACTTAAAGAGATTTTTACTTATTAGTGAGCTATTCCTGTATAAAACCGTTATTTAAAACAAGCATTCAATTATGGGCACATACCAGAAAACCTGTGAAAAGTTACTTGTAAAAGTAATGGGTTACAATTATGTAACTTAGTTACTTTTTATGTAAAGTACTGCATTAAAGTTTTTAATTTTCTCAACTGGCTGTGGCTCGCTCTTTTCCAGGCCTTGCAGGTGTTTTTTTACTGAGGAGTTATTTTTTGCAACTGTTTAACAGAGTAACGCATTCAACAACATAACCTATTTAACACACAGTTTCATTTTTTAAAACACATTTAGAATATTCTTTTATTCTGACCAATTAGAATGTCCAATTTCCTGATCCCTATCTGTGTATGCCATACAAAATGTATCTTAAAATTACAGGTTATATTACCTACTAAACAAATTTTCTTTTTTTTCTTTTTTCTTTGCAACATTATCTTCTTCGCAATAAGTGCAAATAGTAGTTAGATGCTATTTATACTTGTAAATAATTGTGGATTCTATTTGCACTTCAGTGTTGATGTACAATAAATGGTATGTAATAATAACAGTGTACATTATTATATTTTATTATTTTATTATTTATCATTTTTATTAATGGATGCCGCCATATTTGGATAATAAAGACCTACCTACACCAACCCGTAACGCTAACTGATAAACACTTTATTATTAAACACATTAGACACTTTATTTCCCCTTTCGAATATTTTCTTAATTTTGATTGAAAATAAATGCCTTTCTGATCTGATACTGTATGTGATGGGAAAAGGGAGTAAAGCAAGCTCAGAAAAATGCAGATTTGAACTTCACGTCACAACTTTTTTTCAACACACCTTACCCCCCTACACTGTTTGTATTATTAACAATCCAGCATCTTCTGTGATTTTGTCTGGCCTAACCAGACATCAGTGGGCGGAGTTACTGTAAATAGCCTTTGCCAACAGGGCAGGCTATTTGCATTTAATGTAAATCGACAATGAAAAGTAACATGCATTATTTTATTTTATTAAGTAACTCAAATATGTAGACATTTATAAAGTAATGAGTTACTTTATTAGATACATCAAAAGTATTTTGAATACCTAAAGATAGTTACTTGTAATATGCAACCCCAACACTAATAAATGCTATGTAATGTGGTCACAGGAAAAAAAAGGCCTTCCCATAGTCTTATTCTAGAGCGAGTTTATTCAACGTACTCTCACAGCCGTGAAAGGAAACAAACGACCTGTGAGCAGCTACCAGCATATTAGCACTGAAACGTACAGCAATCTCTGTCAATTACACTACCAATTCTCTCCCCATCTAACCGCCTCCAAATTGGATAAAGGGCCAATCATCAGCTTAAAGGGTCCAAAACCTGCCCTTGGTATTCAAACGATGCCAAAGTTGTACATTTAATAATGACTGTCTCTCAATAATAAACAATAGACATGGATTAGATTTCTGGGATGCAAGTACGTTTGGGCAATTTCATTACGCCCCTTCTGTGCCGGTCGCTCTCTCCCTCCGATAGAAAAAAATGAGCTCTCAGCAAGAATCACGCTGAATAAATGAAATACTTTAACACTGTAACAAGCAGAATAAAGGGCCCAGAGCAATGTCATACTCTGACACGCACTCACTTCTATATAATAGCCCTCCTCGCACAACAACACAAGCAAATATGATATTTGATAAATCATTTAATAACACGAGAAACATCCAGTTAAAAACTCTAACATGCGCTGTGACAGAGGAGCCAGAACTTAACATGCTTATCACCATTTACCACAGAACAAGGTCATGTGTGTTAAGGGCTACAATGTCCCCCAGATCTCCTTCTGAATTGCGGTTTTCATTAGTATGTGTTTTACTGGCCAAAAATGTGAACGATTCAAGCACGTTTCACTAAAGATTACAGTCCTTTAAAATGCTAAAAAACAAACAAAAAAAAACATTGATATGAGTTAGTGCGGTTAGGTGGCGTAAAAAGTAAAACTGGTGTTTAGGCTTTCCTTGGCTGAATTCCTACTTTGTGCGGTGCTACTCAAATGGAGCTAGCACAAAGTTAATTTAACTATGTGCGATTTAAATGTTTCTGCGGATCATTAACAATGAACTCCATTTTCCTCTCGAGCACTGGTGGGTGAGATCTCGCCTTTGGCGACATTAACCTTTTCGAGAATTTTCCTTGAACTGCAAAAAGAGGTATCTCAGTCTGTAAAGGCACCGTTTAAAAGCACGTAAAGGTAAAGATGCCATTAAAACTTGACTAAATGAATACAAAAAAAGGGGGAGGTGAATCAAAAAAGAATTAATTAAAATAACCTTCATGATAACCATAAGCACAGCACAATCAACAAAAATTGTATGTTTGCTCTGAAATGTATATAAATTAAATATATATATATGTATGTATATATATATATATATATATATATATATATATATATATATATATATATATTTTTTTTTTTTTTTTATATATCTTTATATATAAAAAAGAATATATATAAAGGGGGTTACACTTTATTTAAAGGTGTCTATGTTGCAGTGTAATTATACATTTATTACTGAACATTAATAATAATAACTATCAGGTTAGGGTTAGGAATAGGGGCGGTTTTAGGATATAAAATCATTTTTATGTAATTATGCATAATTTATAGTAAATACTACAGTAACTACATGTAATTGTAACAAGGACACTGTAAAACGTGTTGAAAAGTAAAAAGTGTTTTATGTTAATGAAAATTATAAATGTATTTTTCATACTCTTGTACCTTTGTACTTGGCTGAGAGAAAATATAGGTAGGGCATGTTCTATCAGGGAAGCTCTATTAACATAATTGGAATTAACACATGAAAATTAATAACCAGGGATCAACAACAAGGCACAATCAACAAAAAATATTTTCTTGCCGTTTAAAAAAATTGTAAACATGTTTTAATAATTCTAAAACACACACACACACACACACACACACACACACACACACACACACACACACACACACACACACACACACACACACACTTAATTAAAACATACATTTGGACATTTAAAATATGCAGCTAAAAATGAAATATTTATTTTGTACTGGGGACAGTGAAAAATATTGATAGGGCAAGTCCAAATCTGAACTAGCAGAACAAATCCTTACCGCTACGACTGGCCCGTTAACAATTACAAAGTGTGCTCGCCAATAGGCCAATAATCAAATGAATGATGAGGAGCAGGAGATAAACGGGCATGCCGTGTAAGATCTTGTAATGGCGTACTCTTTGCTCTCTGCTATTCAAGGGCAGGATAACTTTCATCGACAAAGCAGGGCACTCTCCTTTGGGTCACTCCGTTTTGGACAGATTTTCCGCGTGTGCTTTGGAGCTTTTCCGAGGCCCACGCGACGCTCCAGGGATGAGCGTCTGAATGGACATAATTGTGTTGCCCTTCCATTGCATTGCTTCGCTGTGGCTCCAAACAAACTGTTTGCCGGTCTCAACTGGGGAGGTGAAAGCAGTCAAACAATGACCAGACTGCATGACTGACACATCAAAAACTTTTCTGCCTCTCTTTCCTCTCAGTCTAGAAAGCCGTTTCCGAGGGGACTTCCCCTAATCCCTGCCTCTCTGAATGGATGTTTAATCAAGGCCTGATTAGTGAGACGCCGCTGCTAGACGCCGCTGGAGCATTGTACCCTCTCGGCTCTCCTGAACAAGAGAAGCAAAAACAGATGAGAGGTGAGAGACGACCTTCTCCGCTGTTCCTCTTTGACTTTGACTTGAATTATTTATTTGTTTTTTCCCCCTCCTCAACCATTCAGCTCATTAAGTCGGTTCACCTCTCTTGATTTGTGTTGTCCTGCGCCTTCATTCCTATCACACGTACATGCTAAGGGGAAATAAGTGAAAACATTGTTTTCTTTTCTTCTTCCAAATTTTCTTTTTATTCTAGAATTTTACAAGGAGTGTCCTCTGGCTCTTAGCGAATGAATTAAACATCATGGATGGCTTTGTCAATGCAGAGGGGATTTAATGCAAAGACTTTGTTTCCTCTGGAAGTGCGAGACAGCACAGAAAGGCTGACAAACAGGATGGGCGTCTAAATGGAGGAAACAAAAAGGCAACTTCCACAATGCATCCCATGGCTCTCTTTCACAAACACGCTACCTCAGTGGGAGCTATCAGAGATTCGGAGAAACATTATAGGTTCATATAACATTTATGAGTTTCTTTCATTGCTCTCATGAGTACTTTATTACTAGAAGCATATTTGATAATTCGGCTTTAAAACGGGGCATATCAAGGAAAACAGGATTTTGCCGTGCTCATTTGAAATAAGAGTTTAAAAGAGACATCTGCTATGTAGAGATACTCTAATTTTCCCTTCACCCCTTTTCAGTCCACAAAGACCATTTACGAAATCTAAACCGCAAAAACGGAAATCAAAATGGTTATGATTACGAGTTTATGAAAGTAATAGTTTAGCCTAAAAAAGTTATATTTGAATTATTCACAGCACAATGGATTTTCCCTTTTTTAATCTTCACATATATATTTTATGTTCATTTTTGGGGGAATTATTTCTACAAGCTAACAGACAGATATTACCACCTGCTTTTACACATCATAACAGAGAGGGTGAGGGTGATAGCCTCAAAATTATAATTTGTCTTATTTCTTGATAACATTATATGTGGACCTAAAAAAAAAAATGCAGTCCAAGACCCTTATAAAAACTTAAAATAATAAAGTTCTACAAAACTGTAAGATATGCTCCTTTAAAAAAAAAGGCCCTTTGACAAAGATCACGCCTGCTGTAGGACATGTCGAGTTGTGTGTATTCAGGTGAAATAATAGTAGTGCGCTAAAGAATAGTAACAGCTCTGCGGTAAAGCTCAACACTAGCCACGGGCTGTAAAAACGGCCCATGTACGGAACCGATCACCAGAGGGGAATTCAAATCCTTTCCCCTCACAATCCAATTCTTCAAGGTTTGTCCCTTTATCTGCAGCAATTTACACAGGCTCAAGCCCTCTCCCCCTTGATGAATGAAATGCTTTCGAGAGGTGTCATCGACACAGAACCGAAGCTACGATATCCCCTTCTGTTTTCCTTTTGTGAAATTTACCCTGCTCTCTCTTTTGACCATTTTCTTAGTTTCATCTCAAGTCTAAAACTCAAAGTCAGTCTGTATCCTTGAGCTTGTTCCATCAAGTTTCAAACCTTGAAATATTACTGTTATATTACTATATTATAATATTACTTAATCCTTGAAAATGGTATTTAAAACCATAATATATATATATATATATATATATATATATATATATATATATATATATATATATATATATATATATATATATATATATATAAACGGACACACACACATACATAAATTATATATATATACAGTCACTCTTGTAAACTGTGTTCAGCGCACAAGTTTACAGATAGACATGTTGCTATGCTATATGTAAACTCATTAACTGAATTCAGTCAAGCTATTGCCAGTTTAAACATTCAAGCGCAAGATGCAAATTCGCTGAGAGAAAATGTGTGCGCACTCATCCGAAGCACGCACGCGGAAAGCCTCAGACAGCTTCAAAAATGTTATTCTCTTTCAAGTCTTTCGCTTGAACTGAAAAATTCACACAAAAATTATGTCAACATGCCTGTTCTGGCAAGTTGGCTATCCTACCAAACATAGTAGGTTTTGTCTTAAAGGGATAGTTAAATCAAAAATTAACATTTTGTCATTATTTACTCACTCTCAAGTTGTTGCAACCCAGTATGAGTTTCTTTCTTCTGTTGAACACAAAAGAAAATATTTTAAAGAATATCCATAACCAAAAAATGCATGGTTCCCATTGACTTCCATAGTAATTTTTTTCCTATTACAGAAGTCAGTGGAGGCCATCAACTGTCTGGTTACAAACATTCTTTAAAATATCATATTTTGTGTTCAACAGGAAAAAGAAACTCATACATGGTTGGAACAATTTGAGGGTGAGTAAGTAATGACTATTTTCATTTATGAGGGAACCATCCCTTTAAGTGAACGTAACAGTCGAGAAAGACAACGCATGTGTATCAGTGTACTATGTTGCCTGAATCATAGTCATACACTGTTTTTTTCGTCGGCCAGATGAAAACTGGCCCCCCAACTGACCCTGGTTTCTCCCAAGTTTTTTTTTTTCCTCCATTCTGGACCTGAAGAAATTTTGGTTCTTTGCCACCGCCACCTTTGGATTTTGGCTTGCTCAGCTGGGGACACTTAAATTTCAACTATATTACGATCTGCCCGCATTGACACTATATGATAATTGAAAATAGCTGGAAACCGAATCAAATTCTGTTGCATTATTTTCCTGTTAACACTGTAAAGCTGCTTTGAAACAACTGGCATTGTAAAAAGCACTACATAAATGAAGATGACTTAACTTTATTCCATGTCTTCTTATTTTCTTTATATTTATTTGACAGTAGTCATTTTTCCCCCTGAGCATAGCACTTACCGAACCGTACCGAAACAATGACCCTAAAATCGTGATAAAAACCGAACCGTGAGTAATAGTAACCGTTACACCTCTCTTATGTTTTAAGTGAGAGTACTTTTGGATAGGTGTCCACAGAGAAAGGTACATTTTAACAAGAGAATGGTGTTAGTATTGCATCTACCTATTTTGATCGCACTAACCAGACAAACCTTGACCCCTCGGTCACATCGCGCAGCGGTCTCGCATGCATGGTGGACAGACAAATTGCTTATCGCTGGCAACTTGTCGCCTGGTTAGGAAATGATGCAAGAATAGTTTACTGTCACACATCAAGGAGCAGAAAAATGGTGTGCAAACATAACATTGTTTAAATTCAGCAGAAGTAGGTTTCATCATTCTTTAAATGCTATTATGTCTTAAATATCCCTGCAAGGCCCACTAGAATATCCTAATTCACGAATAAACAACCCAATAGCCCTTGAGAAAGCAACGATACAAGTGCTAGATCTTAAACTCTTTATATTAACAAATGTAGATGCCTGGAGATGAATAACCAAGCCACCACTCATAGATACATCAATCAAGCAACAAATAAAGGCACTTAATGTCTTAGAAAGAGCAAAATTAAACTTGTTCTCTTTCGGAAACTTGGGGGAATGTGATCAGCAGCGGGAATCAAACGTATGGCAATGTCACCGGATGCAACTCACCAATTAAATGTATGGCCAGGAGACCAGAGAGGTGAATGATGCACACGTCCAGCATGTGTGCTGATGCTTACCGCTCCTCACTTCACATTTGTCTGACGGGGAGGAATTACTGCCTGTGTCAGCCAGCAAAAGAAAGGGAGAGGAGGAGAGAACGTAGCCGATTGTCTCCAGCAGTCCTCTGGGAACCCTCTCTCCACACCTGCTATCTCATTGGGCCAGGTGGGAGACGGAGCGAGAGAGACCCTGACAGCCCGACATGCCCAAGACAAAGTAGGGTACATCCCTCTCCTCCACCCTTGGCCAAACCATGTGTGAATAACACACCACTCCATGACTTTTTAAAACTTTTGTCTAAGCGTAGCGAACAGACGGCACAATGTTATATTTCAAAACTGCTTCTGAAGTTACTGATAGACCTTTACCATTTATATTTGGACATGTTGGTGGTGGTGTTTTTTTCTCTCTCATTGTGACAATCGAGAGACAACAGGATATCATGCAAGAAAAAAAGCACTCTGAACTCAAAGTTGTGATGCTCACATGAGCACCATAATTGCTAGGTCACAGCTTCAACATATTAAATTAGTAATATGGTCAGATTTATACATTCACATATTGTGTATAAGTTTTCCAGTGAGCAGTTGACATCCCGTGAAAGGATTTTCTGAGGAAGCTGATATGCAAATCAATATGGATCAAATCAGTTAATGAACCAGTTTTGATTTCATTTTTTTGTCTCATAATTATGCTTCCATAATATTCAGATAATTCCTGATATTTTAAAACAATAACAACATAATAATTTTATGTAATAAATATTTATAAAATTATATTAATAATGTAATTTTACAAAAGACTGTGTCTGGGTGAGTGCGTGTGTGTGTGTGTGTGTGTGTGTGTGTGTGTGTGTGTGTGTGTGTGTGTGTGTGTGTGTGTGTGTATTGCATACAGTATTAGAAAGATAGAAAAAAAGTAGATAGAAAGTGCGATAGATAGAAAGAACAATAGAAGGAAATAAAGAGAAAAATGCAAGAGAAAGAAAGAAAGAAAGAAAGAAAGAAAGAAAGAAAGAAAGAAAGAAAGAAAGAAAGAAAGAAAGAAAGAAAGAAAGAAAGAAAGAAAGAAAGAAAGAAACGGACGGATGGATGGATAGATAAAATAGAAAGAAATACATAAATAAAGAGAAAAATAGAAAGATGGAAAATAGAAAGAATGGTAGGAAAAACGATAGATAGAACAATAGGACGGACGGACGGACGGACGGACGGACGGACGGACAGACAGACAGACAGACAGACAGACAGACAGACAGACAGACAGACAGACAGACAGACAGACAGACAGATAGATAGATAGATAGATAGATAGATAGATAGATAGATAGATAGATAGATAGATAGATAGATAGATAGATAGATAGATAGATAGATAGATACTCAGTATAGTATCCTCTGCCACAGCCATCGAGACTGAACTGGCGAATGGCCATAGTTTGATCCTTAAGCATAACATCGGGAACTCATACATTTTTATGAACAGAGCCATTTCAGAAACCTCAGAGCATGTTTGTTTAACATTTGCATTATGAAGCTTGGAAATCTGCTGATTGAAAGTCCCAAGCTAGACGATGCCTTTTGATACTGTCATGCGACATGCAAACTGGATCAAGTCGCCCTCAAGGAACGAGGACCGAGACTCAAACTTTTAGTGCAAATGTTACATTTTAGTGGTAAGCTTCTTAGCACTTCGGAATCAATGAGCTGATTTGAACCTATTATAAATGTAAAATTGACTGAGGAAAACAAACACGATGGGAGATTTACCTTTCGTCTGTCAAGAGACTTCTTAAGCTCACTTGCTCAAGCGTAAGATTTCCCTTTCCCCGATTTTAAAGTGCGTTCCAAATCAGCAATAATTCTGTGAACATATTGCTGACATTAGCCTAAAAGAGATTACAGAATGATTAGGGGGATCTGCTCCATTAAGACATGAGGAGGCTTAACAGAGCCAAACCCTTCATCGTGCAATATTCTCTCGGCAGAGACAGGAGACGAGGGTTTATGAGGAGTGCTCCGAGGACGTCTCCTGTCTCCAACATTAACCCAAGCATTGCAGTGAAACGTATGAATATTGCCAATTAAGATACATTTTTAATCACTGTATTACTGACACCGCCGAAGCCGAGACATTTTATTAGCATCCACATTGGCATTTAACTTCCAGCGCTGAAGATTTAATTGATTCCAATTTCAGTTCCCAAAATTTCAACAAACTTTCAGGAGAACAACGAGAGAGACGCATTAGTACACGGCACACACACGCACACACAAGAACCAAACTCTAATTAAAATCTTCCAATTCAAGGACTCTTTTGATTGACCGTAATGCTTTAGTAATCTTGTCTCTGGGCCTTGACCTAGTCTGTCGCTGTGCACGATTTATGGCACCCAATTACAATTTGTATTAAGCTTGCCAGGCGACTGGCCCCAAGTGAGTGAAGGAAAGGCCTTCTGAACCTAATAGAATGTGGCTTTACCACCGATTTCACCACCTCTGTGGATCGACAAGGTAACAAACAAATATTTCACTGTGACTTCTAGGGCAATAATAGATCGTCCTACCTCTTGTTTATTAAAATAACGAGCATCTTAATTCTTTGTGGTGCAAAATAGCAAAGCGCAAGCAGACTACTTCGAATCTCATCTAAAAGCATATTTTGTCTATTTACGCTGTGTAGTTGTGTACACCGACCTGGGCCAGAGGGGCTCAAGGCAAAAAGAAAGCTGGGTAGTTTGTGGCAAGCCAGTGTCAATCAGTGTAAGTTCCAGAATGGGGCAGATAGAGCACAGGGTACACCTTGCACCAGTTTCTGACACAGATCGCACTTGTCAGCCAGAGATAAGCACATCCTCACCTTTCTGTATTTGACTTGCAAAACCAGTAACCCCGCTGACCGCCAGAAACTGCAAACTCAATACTCGAAACAGTGATAAGACAGCGGACTCACCAAGGGCCACAAATGGTACGCTTTTTTGTTCTGTACTTCTATTTCCGAGTTCTGATTACAGAATGTTTTGACAGTACAAACTATTTCGTAGGAAAACATCAAGGGAAAGGGTCTTAAAAGGGTCTTCACTATGACCCTTTTAAAAAGATTAAATTGTCTTTTGGTTTTCAAAATGATAAAACAGCCTTAACTAACAAGACTAAAACATTAACAAAAAAGAAATATATTTCAAGGACGCATTAAGATGATCAAAAGTATTCAATAGTAAATTATTTTAAAAACATGAATAAATGCTGTTCTTTTGAAATTTATTTTCAAGGAATTATAGAAAAAAAGTATGCTTTCCGTAAAAAAATATTACATAAATATAAAAAATACAGCAGCACAACTGTTTCCAACATTGTAAATAATAAGAAATAAAACATAAAATAAAAGTTTTTTGAGTACCAAATAGACAGGTTTCGATGTGAAAATTCAGCTATCGTCCTATATCATATCACATCCTATATCAGCTATATCATAAATGACATTTTTATTATTTATATATATATATATATATATATATATATATATATATATATATATATATATATATAGACACAAACACATAAATTACATACTTACATACTTGTTTTGGCTTCCCAATAATAAGCTACGTTCGTACAGCGTTGACCAAAAGTAGTGGACAAATTTGTTTAGCGCACAAGTTTACAGATAGACATGTTGCTATGCTACATGTAAACTCATCTTTTACAGTATTACTGTTTTGAATGTGTTTTTGACAAATAAATGGAGGCTTGGTGAGCATAAAATACTTTTATATTAACAAAATTAATAATTTAGTGTGTGTGTGTGCGTGTAATTGTTTATATTACATTGTGGGGACCCCACAATGTAATATAAACCTGAGATCACCTTCATTGTGAGGACCAGCCACACTAAAATGTAAATGGATTTCTAAACAAACTAAATTATGTTTTTTTTGAAAATGTCAAAATGGAGAATGTTTCCTTTTATTTCCTATAGTTTGTACAGTGTAAAATCCATTACGCCTATGGAGATTCCACACAATTCACAAAAACAACATACATATTATATATAATATATATATATATATATATATATATATATATATATATATATATATATATATATATATATATATATATATATATATATATATATACACACACACACGTATTATAAGGAATTTTAAATAATAAAAAAAGTTAAAATAAATGCAGACAAGGAAGGTTCCTTTTATTTCATTTGCACTTATACCATATGCATATTCCTGTCAATCTGCAAATGCCAGAATACAAGCCAGTAACATGACCTCGCAACAGCATCCTGAGGTTTTACGATATTGCCGGCTTGAAGACAAGTGAAGCAGGGTAACATTTGTGCTTGGAGGGTGAATTTTATTAGTTTGCCTTGTGCTTGATTTCCTTACCATTTCCAAGGTCCTGCTTGAGGTGGACCTCTTCACCGATTTTATAGTTTCTCTCCTTCTCTACAATATCGAGCTGTGGCTCCATTACCGCATTGCTGCTCTGTGCCGGTTGGCCTGCATTCGTCTCTTTAACTTTCTTACTGATATGCTGACCGTGGTGTTCACTGATATATAGAGCTCCATTTTTCAGTATAATCATTTCATGTCTCTCACTGCACTGTGACTGTAAACCAAGCCATGCACAAACTCTCAGTCTCTCTCTCTCTCTCTCTCTCTCTCACACACACACACACACACACACACACACACACACACACACACACACACACACACACACACACACACACACACACACACACACACACACACACACACACACACACACACACAGAGAGAGTAGTCAGACCCAGTGTTGCTACTGAATGTGTCTCAATCAACACTCGTCATTGGACTGGATGCGAAAATAAATGAAGTCCTCGGTGGCCTGACCTCTATTACGTCACTTATTCACAGCTGATGAGCTGTGATAACATCTGCTATCGATTAGAAAAAAAAGAGAGAGAGCGACTGTGAGACTCTTTGCACCCTAAGCAGTTCAGAAAGATTGATCAAGTTTCGTGCCCTGCCCCTCATCCAGAACTCAAGACCAATTTCAGCGTTACCTGCCACACACACTCTTACACTAATTGTAAAGAGCTGTTCCAAATATAAATGCAAATCAGAGACTAAAAGCCATTAACAAACTGCTTTACATGATCTGAGCACCAAGTAGAAAAGCATAAATGCAAGTGTGCAGAGTCCTCGTCTAAAATACAGTCATTTTAAAACTTGCATTATCGCTCAGTATAGTCATAAAGGCTAAGTGTTAAATATCATTAAGGGGAATATTAAATACTATAAAAGTAAAACAACCTCCTGTTGGGTTTCTCTTCATGGAAGAGTTCTTATACTTTTTTCATAATCTTTCCCCTAAGGTCCAGTTATGATGTTAGTAAAACCGTTAGAATTTAGCTGTACAGCCATAAATGATTCTTTTTCACAGTTTTAACTTTAAGTTAGTATAAGATACAACACAACTTTAAGTTACATAAGATACTTTGATACCTTTAAGACTCCAAATATTAAGCAGCACTGCTTTCAGCATTTAAAATAAGGAATGTTTTCTTGAGCACCAAATTATCTGAATTATTTTTGAAGGATCATGTAACACTGAAGACTTAATAATGGCTGTCAATGGGTGTAATGGCTGTTAGAAATGTTGCTTTGCCATCACAGGCATAAATTACAAGCTAAAATATATTTTAACAAGAAAATATTTTGCAATATTTTTTATCTTTATAATTTTGTTTACTGCAGCTTTAGTGAGAACAATAAACATTCATTCAGTTTTCTCATTGCAAACACACCACACACACAAAACATTGTTCTAAAGAGAAAAAAAAAAAACATTGACAGGAAATTAAATGAGGCTTTTTGCAACTCAATTTCATCTTTTTTGACTAAGAAGGAACTTACGAGTTCTTGCAGTATGTTTCATGGTGTTAAACTGAACATCTCTAAAGATCAAATGGAAAAATGTGATTTCTCACAAACAGACCCTTAACTCTTTCCTCACCAGCATTTAAAATAAAAGTTGCCAGACACCATATTTTGTTTGTTGTATGCAAAGAACAGACCCTGTTCCAAAAAAACGGGTGAAAAACCCATTTGTTATAGCTTCATGTTTTCTTTTTTATCATTACTTGAATATGGGTAAGTTCTTAAAAAAGCAAAATTTTGAGCAAAAAGCTGTGACAAATCATGTTTATGTCAAAGGACACATCTGGATCGAATTCAGACCTATGATCAAAACAGATAGAGCAGATTGAGTCCATCACCATCCTCAAAGCTTGCATAGTCTTATAGCTCACCCTTGGTCGACATTTTTGATTTATAGGCTACGTTATTTTACAAATTAATATGATTACATATGATATTGCTTGTTAATGCTTCTTCTTCGCCTCTGTTTTGATCAGAAGATTCTGTACTCTTTCAGAAAATTCTGTGTTTGGCAGAGAAACGCATTCTTAAAAATAACTCTCAAACATTCTCAAAATTTAAAAGAATTCTTCTTCTGAAGTGATATTGGAAATGTGCACTACTGTACAATCATCATTTACCCCCTACCCAATTAAGATAAAGGGGAAAAACAAAAGGAAGAAACCAAAGCAAACTATCAAAGTGAACTAAACTAAAACAAACTGAGCAAAGATGACCAGGCTTGGAAAATGTTGATACCAAAATACAGGTATGAGAGAATTCTCGGCGCCATGGTATTCTCTCCCCCCCAGCCTGCAGTGGGATTCCAGGAGGGTCCTGGCTCCCATTGATCACATCTTGGGTTCCACTTTGACGTTTTTTTTTTCTTTTTCAAATCAATGCCTGAGAGGAGAAAAAAAGGGCACTCGTCGATGACTGACATCAATGATGTACAACCACTGCGATCGGCCCGGCAGCACCTGCCCGTCCCGTCCCAACAGTAAGGGACTGTTGGCCAAGGACAAAAGGAGAACTCTGGCTTTGGAGCTTGGCGGGGATTTGCACTATAGCAGGTGCAGAATCTCCTTTCTTCCTGCTGGTACTGAAGCATAGGGCCAGTGGGGTGCTTCCTGCTCCCCACACGACGGGCCTGTCCCATAGCCGGCTACAGGCCAGAGCTGCACAGTGCCAGAGTACATGAATCTACCAAAAACACACAGGGAGGAAACAAGAGTCACGCGTTCCGCTTGGCGACCAAGTACTCCCCTTTCCACGTCAATAAAATACCCATCTACAACGCCCAACATGACCTGATGTACATTACAAGTGTCTACATGCAGGTTTATAAGGAAGGTCAGATGGAATCATGTTATTTTCAAAGACAATCTATTCCACGGGTCAGAACAATGAGAGAAGAGTTCAGTGATGGATAAGACAGCTCTATCTGACATGCTGATGACAGCTCAAAGAACTGAGCAAAAAGAAAAAGACAAGGCCCTGTCCTGATGAGGCAGTGGTGAAGCATTTTCACAGCGTAATTTGATTCAAATCAATTCAACTCAAACTTTTCAATTCAAATTAGGTTAACACTGAAGGTTGCATCCAAATAAGTCTTTGTCCTGACCCTGAAAAAGCAAGAGGGTCACCCATCTACATCTAACCAGCATATCAGAGTGAGAAAAAATATATATAACACGGCTGTAAAGGATAGACATACACACACGGTAATACAAAAGTCACATCTAATTTCCATGATCAAATAACGTTACATCTATAAATAATACAATTTATTTAAATTGTGCTATTTAATTTAAATGTAATATATATATATATATATATATATATATATATATATATATATATATATATATATATACATATATATATATATATATATATATATATATATATATATATATATATATATATATACACACACACACACACACACACACAAACACACACAGACACACACAGACACACACACACACACACACACACATATATATATATATAAAATGTTAAATTATATTGTATACTTATCTTAGTAACATTACTAATATTAATCATACAAACTGAAACAAAATAAACTCAAACAAAATAAATTTAAAGAAAACACTGCTTTTTAAAAACTGTATTTGTTTCTGCAGCTAAAATCATATTAGATATAAAAAAAATGTATATATTTTAAACATTTCTAGTGATGCAAGGATTTTTTATTTTTCTTGACAAATTCCATTTCTTCATTATTGTTTATCTTTGTTCTATACAGGCCAAAATGGCCTTAAACAAAAAATATATGTAGCCATCACGATCCAAACAAAGATGCTACACACATGAGCATTTTTTTTTTTATTAGATTCTATAATTTCAAGATTTACAGCAAAATCAGTATGGACTGACTTCATAAAACACACCTTTCCTGCACAAAATAAAAATAGCAGACAGACTGAATGAAAATCCTAATTAATTCTGTGCCATTATGTGGCGCTTATGGAAGGGCAGCGATATAGCGTTTCCTTGGTTACCGCTGTACACAAAGCAGAGCTGCGCTTATTACTTTAAACGGAGATAAGAGGAAAAGAAAATGCCATCACAACTTTTCTGAAGACAGTCAGTTCCCTTGCAGTGATACATTCATATAAACCCCAATTCTATATATTTCTTTTGCAAACAGTGAGCTTGTTCCTGGTAGGCTACAGTATTTTCTCTGCTGGCGCATCCGTGTTCTCATTTTTGTGTCTGTATTCAGCAAGTGCCTGTGTTAACATACTGTTTACAGGCTTCGTAATATTTCCACACAAATTACATTTTGGAAAAAGTTCAAATGGCTGGTACGTGCACATCTCTATTTTATATAATTGTTTAAATCATACCGCAGGCCAGGCCGGATTGGACAGCTTTTGGGGCCCTATGTTTGACCCCTGGTTTATAACATGTTAAGAAAATCTGGTTGAGCAAACAAATTATAATTATTTCTGAAGGATCATATGACAATAAGAAAATTTAGCTTAACAATTTTTCTGTATTTTGATCAAATAAATGTAGCTTTGGTGAGCATTAGAGACTGTTAAACAACAGATTTAAAATATTCAGTTTGATGAAAAAATTTAATTCACAGCCTGCAACTGTGAAGCCACATACTGAGATTCTATGATATTGCCATCTTTTGTTTTCATGAAGACAAGGAAAGCGTGGTTATGTCAAATCCAGGGATTTTAAAACCGATATAAAGTATAGGGATTGTGTGACAGCAGTTGTGATTTATGGATTTTCAGCTTGGAGCCGTAGTGAATAAAGGTCTTCTGTTTAGCATTGCGATCAGTGTTGCGCTGTAATTATCTGTCCGTGGATTGTATTATCCTGATTCCTCAGTCCTGTAAAGGTGGTCAGCAAGTTGCTCTGAAACAAAACAAAGCGTCCTCATTAACTTTACTTCGCATGCAGTGACATTGTTTTAGTTTGAATTTAAACCATGTTGACGCTTGCAAATGTCACACTCAAACAAGCATGGGCGCAGAGCAAAAATTACTTGATAATGTATTGTCACCGGAGTCTGCAAATGCATACTTAAAACCCTTTACTTTAAAGTAAACAGCATGCACACTAAAGCAGCAGAAACTCTCTCTGCATACCCAAGAGCCAGGCAGGCAGGTTATCTCAGCACACACAAAAAAAAGTGCTCTGGTTTTCTCTGGACTGGAAGGAACACTTGAAAGGAAAGCCCCTGCGGAGAAGGACTCAACAGAGACCGTACAATGATTTGAATTCAAACCTGAAGACCTCATGCTGTAGCTTCATGGAAACACTAGGCCGAATGTGAAGGATGTCTTCGCGTTGTCAGCACGCCTTGCCTCGCGCATTTCATCTTCTGTCCGTTCGAGGGCTTACAGGAGACTGGAACGTGACAAAATGTGAAGAGAAGCTTTTTGTTGCTTTCTGTCTGTGTGTAGTTTGTTTGATGATTAACCAGCAGGCTAACTGACATAGAGGAGGTGGCTGGCCCCTGGTGGGAGCCGCTCCAAAGCTTTCCAAAGTCCTGAAAGCTTCACTCCTACATGCTTTCTTTATTTAGCTCCTGCAAACATGGCTGCTAAGGAACGAAAGAAGCCGTTTTAGACACATGAGAAGTTTTCCCTAGCTGTGCTTTTTTACACTCAGTCAAAATATACAGTGACCTCTGCATAAATGTTGCCGTGACTACATGTGCACGAAAATGATACTATTTCATGTGCCTGAGATGAGATGCTGATGAATTCAATCCTGGCAGTCTCTGACAACATCTATCTGTAGAGCAATCCACGGGTTCCATTGGACCATTACCCTGGATTGAACAACTCGCTCTCACTCTCTCCAACCTTTATTACCAAAAGACAATTATTGATTGTACAAAGGAATATGGTAAGATATGCCTTTTATTTAATAAGGCCAGAACAACTCTTCAGAACAACTATTCCAACTTAATAAATGTAATGTAATAGGATGTAACAAATGAGCTTAAGCATTCCCCCAGCCCAACATAGGACATAGGTTAAGTGGTTTAAAGAGAATAGAATAGAATAGAATAGAATAGAATAGAATAGAATAGAATAGAATAGAATAGAATAGAATAGAATAGAATAGAATAGAATAGAATAGAATAGAATAGAATAGAATAGAATTCTGGCAGGCAAGAACAGTTGGTGCCAGCATGAGTTTCGAATTAGAATTCAAACGATATAGACTTGTTCATAGCAAAACTTAATATATTAATTATATATTATGTTGAGTATGCTAGGTTGGCTGAGTAGCACCGGCAGTGGTTGGCCACAGAATTTTTTTTTTTTTTTTTTTTTTTATGTGAATGCTGTTTTACGTGAATATTATGACATGAGTGAGTGAAGTGAAGAACAAAACTTTATTTACAAAATAAATAAGTGTGTGTCTCAATCAGCTCCCTATTTCAGTAAGGGCACTGATCAGGATGTAAGTCAATGGGCTGACTCCCTGATCAGTGCCCTGACTACTGAACTAGGGAGCTGATTGAGACGCACATTAATAGTTTTGCAATTAATTGTTACCTCGCAGCCATGGAAACATAACATTCATGCCGAACGAGATACCTTTTTTTTTTTCTACGTCTCTAAAGATTTGGGAAAATAAATAAGAGATTCCATGTCCAGTAGAATAAAATGGAGTAAGCCTATTGTTAAATTCGTGGAAAATTGGGTGACCAGATGCGAAACGCACAGCTTATATTTGGCTCACCTCATAAATTAAAGACGTCATAAATCACTAAAGACGTCGATACAAAGTCCATCTCACTACAGTGGATCTACAATAATTTTACCAAGCGACGAGAACAGTTTTTGTGCACAAAAAAAAATCAAAACAATGACTTTATCCGCCAAGTTATTGTCTTCCGTGTAGGTCTCTGACGTGAACTCACGCGATAGCGGCGCTCCTCCTCTTCCAGGTCATGTATCTGAACGGTGGAGCTGCGTCATATTCTCGCGCATGCGTCGAGTTCACGTCAATAACTTGGTGGATAAAGTCGTTATTTTGCTTTTTGTGTGCACAATAACTATTTTCGTCGCATTGTAAAATTATTGTACAGCAACTGTAGTGAGATGGACTTTGTATCGACGTCTTTAGTGCCCTTTATGGGTCTTGTGAGTGGGAATGTACTGAATGCCAATGGAGGCCTTTCTGAAGCCTTTCTCAGCCATCAGCTTTCAACAAATATATCTTTATTTGTGTTCCGAAGATGAACGAAGGTGTTAGAGGTGTCCAACGACATGAGGGTGAGTAATTAATGAAATCATTTTCATTTTTGGGTGAAGTAACCCTTTAAGTTCTCTCGTTCAGCATGGATGTGATGCTGCGAGGTATTATTGAATTGCGGACCTATTATTTATTTTTTAAATAAAGTGTCGTAATATCCAGGTAAAGCAATCACATAAAAAATAAAAATAAAAATGTTTGGCCGACCGACGCCGGTGCTACTCACCCACCGCGTGGTGCTGTTCAAGATCACCGGCACAGCCATAGACACCCGCGGTGGTAAAAAAAAACTGCCACTGTGGTGCTTTTCACATGTCTCGATAAATTAAGGGATAGCTTTCCTTTCAGGACACCTGTTAATCAATCAATGTAATTTCTTATTTATTTATTTATTTGTTTGTTTGTTTGTTTGTCGTTTCAGTATTTATTTATTAATACTTAATTTATTGACACTTATGTTATTCACGATTAAGAATCGTACTTAATTGACTTTTTTATCATTATTTACAAAAGTAGTTAAGAATGAAGAATAAACTGAAATTCACGAAATACAACAACTTACTACGATAAAATTATTTCCCATTGCTTTCTCCCACCTGTTTTGACATCCTGGTGCACATAAGCTGTCCATCATGTTGAAATGGTAAGGTTTAAACAGTATGGTTTTAAATTATGTTATCAATACCTATGCTACTGCCACTCTAGCGCTCCCGATTGCCTGACAAAATGGCGGAGTTTAGGCTGCGTGACGTCAACCTCCGGAGGTCTATGGGATGGGATGGGATGGAATGGGATGGGATGGGATGGGATGGGATGGGATGGGATGGGATGGGATGGGATGGGATGGGATGGGATGGGATGGGATGGGATGGGATGGGATGGGATGGGATGGGATGGGATGGGATGGGATGGGATGGGATGGATGGAATAGAATACTGAATCCCATTTAAATACAAATAAAATACTGAAATGGGTTAACATACAGTCATTATATTTAAATTATTTTTATGAAAAATACGTCCCCAAAAATTCATTATTGTGACAGTCTTAATATGCTATGTTAAACATTTCCACAATGGGTGTTATAGCATATGTTAATGTCATGGTGCGGCAGTATATTTTCAAAATAATCTTGCTGAGCAATCTAGCTAAAGTCAGCATGTTTATAGGAAGCTACCTGAACAGCATCACATCCGGTTTAATGACACAGACTTACCATAACTCTATCATTCCCTTGAGTAGTGAGATATGTTACCGCCAAAGAGACACAAAAAAAAGTGTGTTGAGTATGTACAATAATGGGGCACCGTTTACATTAGCATACTTATGTAAGGTATATTTCTGGCCAAAGGGTTAATACATGCTACCAAATATCTCTCCTTCTCTCCCTGTCTCTCTCTCTCCAGGGATAGTGAGCGGCCAGTTGGACCGGAGCTGTCAGCTCTCTCTCCTGTAACAAGTGTGCCTGACGCAGAGAAGTTGGCAGAGGCAATGGATGTAAGCGCACTGAAGGTTTATGGGAGATGACAGCTCCAGCTAAATAAAAGCACACGTGCAGAGACAGTGTATGGGGAGAGCAGGCACAAGGGCCTCGCTGCTCGACACAGCCTCTAGCCAGCCAGGGCAGAACCTCGGCTAACTATCACCATCCCTATTGTGACTAGTGCTATCACTATATCAACAATACTGTTCAAGACTTGTAGTGAACTCTAAGCTCTCGCCAGTGATGCAACCGCTGCTAATAATGCTGCAGTATACCTGCCACAGCTATAGGAAGAGGTACGGCTAAAAATATCCTGAAGAGGAAAAAAAACATGAGGTCTGTGGAGAAACTGTGACCTGCTTGTAATTGAATTACCACCAGATATATTGAGGCTTTTGTTCATGGATGTTGGTTCAAAAAAAGATAAGATTATCAATTTGTAAAACAACTCAATAAGAAATGTCACACAGATGGCATTTAACACAGTGATTAGTGAGAGATTAGTTTTTCAAAATCAAGACTAGGTGTCAACATTGAAATTCTGGAATCAGTATCATTAAGATACTAGTTTCTAGAAATATTTAAATTATATTTTATGTTTATATTTTCCATTTTAATTTCATTTAAAGTTTTAGGAATTTTGCTGTATTTTAGTTTATTACATGTCAACTTATTTGAATATATATTTAAATTATATTATATATTTATTCTATATATGTAAGTGCACATGAGAAATGTTGCCTTGCCAACTAGCTAAAATTAAATAAATTCAAGTTTTTAAAAAATATTTTATTTTATTTCAGTTAGCATTTATTTTATTTCAAGGTGTCCTGCCTCACGTATTCCATTACTTTTGTGGTAATGTCTGAGGTTATACCAACCTTGTTTCAAGCCATTCTAGTGGGAAGCAGGGCGACTTCATGTGCACCAACTCTCATTAATATCCAACTACTTGACTCTGATTGGCTAACAGCTAGCCAATGTAACAAGTAGAGGAACTTTGTTTACTGTTGTCTGGAGTCGCTGCAGAAATGGCCTTTTCAGCTATATACATATATATATATATATATATATATATATATATATATATATATATATATATATATATATATAAAATGACGTTCAGCCAACCTTGCTGTATACGAAAACTAGACGAATTTTGAGCTAGACGAATTCTGTGGGCGCGGTCTCAACTGGGCAAGCTCATGAATAGTAATGAGCTCAGGCAACACCATGTCAGACTGACCAGCTTTTGTAAATGGCCTGATTTCTCCACTTATTTCTTTTCAGTGGCTAGAGTTAACAGAGAAGGTAGCAGTTTATTTTCACATTCACGACCTAACACAAACAGTTCAGATTTACACGACCTAACATATTTTTACAAAAATACACGTAAAAACGGTTTTGTGTGGTGGGCACCTTTAAATGTTTTTTTATTTGTTTTAAGTTTAAGTTGTAATAAACTGATAAATAATATTCATAAAATGTCTGATATGAAATTACATACAACAATTTTCTTAAAATATATATTTTATTTTGACAAAAGTTTATGCTACAAAAAAAAGTTAATTAATGTGAACGTTAGATTACAGCACAGGTAATTTAATCCTAAAAATAGGGGAGATTAACATGTACATTAAATATCCAATTTCATTCATATCAATATTGACTTATACAGATACAAACAAAATTTAAATAAATAAAACTTATTTTATACAATAGCAGATATAGTGCCCCTATATATAGTGCATGGCAGTCTTGCACTCAATTTTATTTTGTTGTGCTCTGCATATAGTATATTTAATGAATATTAATAATAATGACTGTATATTAATTGGGTAAACGTTACTTGGTAACCTTCCAAAACTGTCTAGTCAAGTAACTGTGCCCTTTTATCTTCTAGACTCCTGAACAGAAATGCAAAACTTGATTCTTGCCTCGTATATTGTCTTTTAAAGGTCTGTCTGCTAAAAACTCTGAAAAAAATGATTGTTACAGATTCAAATGCAAACAAAGCATGTCTGTTATGACTGGCTTATGTTGCCATGCTTTTACACAAGAAATCGATAGTAACACACGCAATCTTGCACATACACAAAGTGTACATTTGGTTAGTTAGTTTGTTTTCTCTGTTGTGTTCAGTCAGCATATCTGTGCGTGTGTTAGTGAGAATTTTTGGTCTATACCTCTCTCTCTCTCTCTCTCTCTCTCTCTCTCTTTCTCTCTCTCTCTCTCTCTCTCTCTCTCTCTCTCTCTCTCTCTCTCTCTCTCTCTCTCTCTCTCTCTCTCTCTCTCTCTCTCTCTCTCTCTCTCTCTCTCTCTCTCTCTCTCTCTCTCTCTCTCTCTCTCTCTCTCTCTCTCTCTCTCTCTCTCTCTCAGTGAACACATGCACTGTCCATTTTTCACCTCTCATCGATGTGTAATGCTCCGAACAGTAGGTGCGGGTCTCCAGAGTGTGTAAGGCCAGACCTGACTGCCATGCGGGAAAGGGACGGTCCAGTGGAGTATGGGATCTGCCTGCAGATGCACTGGCCGCTGTCAGTCGACTGCTCCTCATGCTGGGGCGGGTCAAACCGTGCACTCACTAACAACCCGGCCATCTGTCATCCCTTGTGCTAAGCTACACTTACAGCTCACAGGTGTGACTGGACACACTGAACAAACCTTTATATCTCTATTGATAAAAAGCACATGGCTGATTATGTCCCTGTAAAAGCAATGGAACTGAAAATTGTCAAAGTTCACTCCCCATGATATTCCAAAATGTATGACTTTCTTTTGGGTAACATTTTGAGAAAACAAAAATAAGTGTGGGTTTTTCGACGGAACCAAGCGGCAATCTCCCGCGGTCTCTCTTGAAGACAATACGGAAGTCATTTAAACTGCAAGAAGGGAAGCAGAATCTCATTGAGCCCCAGTTAAAATTCCCAAATTTGCAGCAGAAAAAACATGTTTACAGCCTGGTACAAATTGTGGTTTTGGTCTGTACAGCTAACTTTGCACTTCATAACAACTGTGAGGGGTGTGGATTTTGTTTATAATGTATTCATTTACATTATATAAAGCCTTAAAGTTCAGTATAATTAAGAGCGTGGTTACTTTGATTGACAGGTGGATAGCCATTTATCCCCTGTCTATAGGCATCACGTCACCTCAGCTTCGCCCACGTCCCGCCTTTTTGCCCATTGTCTGTTATCCGGGCGTGACGCACTGGCAAGATGGCAACGGCCAACTCGCCTCTACTTTATGCTTCAGAAGGACTTATTGGAATCCTATGGGTGACATCACGGACACTACGACCATATTTTTTTTTACAGTCTATAGACGGAACAAGTCAATGGTCAACAGAATGGGTTGGTTATCAATATTCCTCAAAACAGAGGTTTGGAATAACAGGAGGGTGAGTACATGATGACAGAAATTTTATTTTTGGAGAACTATCCCTTTAAGGGAAGCCTGGCCGCCAGCTTTTTTTTGGCAGCGCCTATCCGAAATGTAAGACTTCCAATTCAATAGCCACTAATAGGTAAATACCTAGAAGAATGACAAAATGCAGTAAGCGGTAAAATTATTTGTGCTACAAACCAGCGTGTTTATGATTATGATAATCCATTTTTAAAATATGAAAGCGAATATCAGTTTGCAATTTCAAGCAGAATAACACACCGTTTTTGTACAGCTAAAATAACAGGAGGTGAATGAAACAGGAAGCTTTGCATATTAAAGTAACAAACGGCCACACCCACTCACTCGAATCACGTTTATATCCCATTCAAACTGCTTCTGATGTCACATTTGCATGTCTATGTAAGTGTAAGTGCCAATGATTATACCATTGATAACAACACACAGGATAGTTTAGAGTAAAGAGGGGTTGTGTAGAGATCGAGAGGATAATTTGTGCTGTTAGGCCCGTCAACCTGGTGCGTTTTCATTTCCCTGCCGCCCGTGCCAGCTCTTTTACCAACTAATACCAGCTCACCCATTTTCTTCTCTCTTACCTCAGGACAGTTCCCCCCGCCCCCATTCAATCTCCCTATCTTCCCGCCGCAGCCCTCTAAAATACCCGCCACGGCCGCGCAGCAGATCATGCCAGCGCAAAAGCCGTAGCCCCGTCCTTATTACAGCGGCTTCCACAGCCCTCTAATCACTGCCACCAGACCCGGCACAGAGAGAGAGAGAAAGAGAGAGAGAAAGTGAGAGCAAGCGTTCGCTAATGGCCAGGGTCTGTGTCCGCGACGGCTGCCGTGTTAACTAGCTTTTATGCCTGTTTTGGTGGATTCGGGCAACGAAGAAGCGTCTCTCCAGGGGCCAGAGGCGACCGTATTCCTCCCTTGACACACAATGATAACCAATGCTCTCGCAGGACTGGTGGTGCCCTGAACACACACACACGCACACAAAATCCAACATCAAACGGACTGTGGATAAAGCTAGTCTTTCCCCCAGCCAGTTTGCTTCTTTATTTCCCCCCTCTGTGAAGGAGAGGAAATTGTTGGCTAAGCTGTCTTTTGTCAGGGCGTTTCAGAAGCACAGTCTGAACACTGGTCCCTTTTTTTTCAGCTCCTGTATACCATTAAGGACGCAGTTTGTGCATTTACTGGAAAAGTTATGACCCCTAATCAGGTGTTGCTGTGATGTTTTCTCTTCTTATGATATTGTATGCAGCTTCCTCACTTCATAACTGGTATTGTGAGTTTTTTTCCCCTTTTTTCACTCGGGAGTCTCACGGATAGCACAAGCATTATCCAGTCTAGGACCACACAATCTCTGTGAGTCTGACTATCAAAGCGTTCCTTGGAGGGCATGGATTCGACTGCTACGGTCTTGGCAGTCGCATATGGAAATGTTGCCTAGCTGAATACTGTGGGATTACACTAGAGCTGTCATCAACACACGTCGCCAAAGGTTGTTGCTGCTGTTAGATGCATTTTTAAAGCTTTCCTTTGAGCCTGCTTCACTTTAAACTTTCACAATTTGATGGGAAAACAATGACTGATAATGATAAAAGAATCTCGGAGACAACATCATCTGCCAACTAAAAAATTAAACAAATGTGGGAGGCACAGTTAGGTCTGTTAAAGTTAGTGTTAGCCTAGTTCTTTGAGTAAAGATTTTAGTGTTCTTAAAAGAACTCTTATACTCACCAAAGTGGCTTTTTTTGCTCAATAACAGAAACATTTTGAAATATTTCTATATCTCTGTTTTAGTTGAATATGTCTTAAAATGTAATTTATTCCTCAGTGTCAGTGTCACATGACCCTTCAGAAATCATTCTAATACGCATATTTGTTCCTCAAGAAACATTTCTTATTAACAATGGTTAAAACAGTGGTGCTGCTTAATATTTTAGTGAACCATTGTATTTTTTTAAGATTCTTTGGTTAACAGTACAAAACTTTTTGTGATTTTTTAATGTAACAATGCAAATATTATACTGTAATTGACCAATGCAGAGGAAAATAATCAAAATCTTGTAAACTTGTATATATACGTATATACACGTATACACACACACACACACACACACACACACACACACACACACACACACACACACACACACACACACACACACACACACACACACACACACACACACACACACACACACACACTCTCTCATGATTTTATTTAAAATGTAGTAGCACAAACATCTCAAATTCTAGCTAAATTGCACAATAATTGCAGCTAAAATACAAAGTAGCTAAAAATATATGATATTATATATATATTTTTTATTATTATTATTATTTGTTTAGATACTTTGTATTTTAGCTGCAATTATAAATATAATATTTAATTAAACATACATACATACATACATACACATATATATATATATATATATATATATATATATATATATATATATATATATATATATATATATATATATATATATATATATATATATATATATAATATTTATGTAAAATATAAATAAACATCCACCTTCCATTAAAATATGTTTGCAAATATTTGTAACAGGTGTGTGAATACTGTGAGTGACAGCACTTCCGGTGCCTTTCTAAATAGACAGATGATCAAACAGAAGGCATTTAATGCAGCTCCATCCAAAAATATGAGCAGCATGACAAGTTATGACAAGATGATGACTCACTGTTTCCGGACCCACCGATCACTCTGAACTTCAAACACATAAATCTTGTATCCTATCTAAACTGTTTTAGGAGAAATAAAAACAAAGCAGTTCTTAGCTGAATGCAAGCGTCCGTTGTACACAAATAGCCAATGGATATCTGTCATGGAGCCTTCAGTAAGATTGCAAATCAATATTTCGCTATTATGAATAACAGAATATATACCACCCAACAAAACACAAAATAATAAAACATAAAAGAGAAATGTATATATATATACACACATATATATATATATATATATATATATATATATATATATATATATATATATATATATATATATATATATATATATACATACATACATACACATTTTTTCACACATTTTTTTATTTATTATTATTATTATTATTATTTATCTGGTCTTAAGTATAATACACATAAATGAATTAATTAAATATTAATATAATTAATATAATATAATATAATATAATATAATATAATTAATGTAATGCAATGCAATGCAATGCAATGCAATGTAATGTAATGTAATAAAATGTAATATATAATATAATAAACTCTTCTTAAAGGGGCTTAGCCCTGTTGTACCCCATTTTAAAATCCTGTGAAAAAACAAGGCAAAATATATAACACATGTTGTCTTCATGTACTCTAACCAAACTAAAGAGAGCGAGAGAGTGTGTGAGTTTGCTGGTGTGCACGGGTGGGTTGTAGCGGTAGTAGATCTGAGTGTGACAGATTTATCTCCCCTCGCTCAGGCTGGATGAGAGGGCCTCATAAATAAACAGGGAGACGGGAGAGAAAGCTCTCCATTGAACATAAACAAGTAGGTCCTTTAGTCCTGCATCAGTCACTTGTCGGGGGACTGTGACAGCAAGGGGTCCAAGGTGAGGTCAGGGTGGTTCCCTTTAACCCTAGACTAGCACAGCCCAGATGCATTCAGCCAACACATCATTAGGTTCATATTATGAACGAATATGGCTACGGCTCCAATTTGTCAATACGTGAATTCAATGATGACAGATAATCCGCATGTGCATTTTCACACTACTTGGTGTGATTTATGTACTGCGCAGAAAGGAAGGGCTATATTTGTCCTTCAGCAGTCTCATTTATATAAGGTTATATAGTGCTGATGTTATATACCATAATACATACAAGCATGAAATGTACATATATGTCTTTTGTGGCTTTTATACTGAATGGATGGTGATGGTATATAGCAAAATGAGGAAGAAAACAGAGCATATGGACTCGAGACATGAGAGTCTGGACTTGAACCTACAGTACGCTCCCACGGGAACACCGTGGCCCTTATACCACCTTACCACCTCTTTATCACCATAAAGCAGAAGACAGACCGCATAAAAGGCTGAATAAATTGGATATGACAGATTAAATCCTGGTCACATGAACACAAAACAATGTGGAAACAAAAAGCACATAGAAAATGCCCACGCACAAATGAAAAAATCTACTTTCAAAGCACACTGAGGGTGATTGAAAAATTCCCATTCATTTTCTCAATAGAGAAATTGATTTTTAGGAACAATGTGCAAATCTTTCAAGACCAATCGTTAACTCTACGGCTATTAAGCAATGGTAAATACTTCTGGATAAGTATGCATTTCAATATTATTTTAACAATCTTCAGTAACACTAGTTTAGGGTCCAATTCTCACTATTACCTAGTTGCTTATTAGCGTGCATATTACTAGGATATTGGCTGTTTATTAGTACTTCTAAAGCACGTATTCATGCCTTATTCTGCATGACCATTTTCTCAATACCTAAACTTAACAACTACCTTACTAACTATATTAATAAGCAGTAATTAGGAGTTTATAGAGTTAATTAGTGAGAATTGGACGTCTAATATATTGTACTTTTGTGTCAAAAGTTTTATATCATACCATCATTGCTGATATGATTACATCATTTTCCATGCTTAATGGGACATAGCTTACCATCTCATAAAAAGTATGCAGTCTTGGATTTTTCAAAAACTTTATCTTTAAATCAAACGATGGAGCTGGTTGTTTTGGTTTCAAGGTTTAAGACGTATTCCTGACTATATCATCTATACTGAAGAATTGCTTGAATCCCTGTGGAGAAAATTAAATGAAGATACTTCTAGAACCCAGGCAGCTGTAAAAGTAGACAGTCGCTGTAGCCTCGTATTGCTTTCCATTATTTTTCAATGAGAATTCTGTCGGATTCTGGATTTTTCCCACCGACACCCTGGCTATTTTTTGGGTATCAGACAGACAAAAACTAGTTCTAGTAATGCTTGGCATACAAATATATATATATATATATATATATATATATATATATATATATATATATATATATATATATATATATACATATATACATACATACAAGACAAACAGTAACAGATAAGATGTTTTAAAATCCCTTTGCATAATTTATTTTAGTCAACTTAACTGGTTAACTGCCAAATAACTATATTTGTAAGAACTGCCAGTCCAAGTGCCCAATGTGATAAAATCTCTATTTGGCACCAATTTAGACATTAATTGTTAGTAGAAATGGTTCATAATTCCTTTTAGATGGGTCTACCACTAATTCCACTGTTATATTATCTGTAAATACATGTAAATGATTCGCCTGTCAAACATCTATCATGCGCTTCACTGCAGGGCGAAAAGAGCGATTTAAAAAGTGAAGAGCACACATTAAATTATAGGTCTTTGAAAAGCGCTATAGAATTTTACCTTATATCTTCTGCCAATTCAAAAGCCAATAAAGGGATATTTATAGAGCTTCATACTTTGACATTGCTGATTATTTGTCTGGCTGGTTACACTACTTTTTACAGAACTTATTCAGACGGAGTTCACCTAAAAGCCATGACTAGCATTTATTACACAGATGCTAACTTCTATGTGGCTCATTCTGACATGAGCATTCAACACAAAATCCTTTAACAAAAAAGCTGGAGTCTCACGCTGGGATGGAGTTAAGTAACGTGCCAATTTCACGTTGAAATCAAGAAGCTTGCTAAAAAAGCTCATTTCATGTTAGTGCTACGCTCTTTGGCAACATATGGATGAATGAAATCTGCATTCACAAGCTGTGAACCTTTCTGACCATGTGGTTCACACATCTCATACCATTTTTCATTTGACATGCGCCTCAGCAGGAAATTGTCATCATATCGAGAAACGGCACAGTAGTCAAGCCTAATGGTGAAATCACACAAGCGCAAATTCACCGGAGAGTGAGAAACGGAAAGAAAAAAGGTGGAGAGCTCGATTAACTGCCAGAAGAAGTTGGTTTCTATTAAATTGTCATAGGAGTTGTTATAACTTTATTGGAATATCAGGACTCAACAATAAGGATGGGCCATTAGCAAAAGAGTTTCGGGACAGTTAAGCAAACTCCTCATCTTATTGCGCCAGTATTTACTCTCTTATGGTCCAATAATTTGTTAACCAGAAGGTAACATTGTACTAGAATTATGACTTCAGTTACAACATTATAAACAAATCAGCAATGCTTTGCACTGTATTTCCAGAAAAAACATGAATGAAGTATTACAGCTGTACTTTTCTAGATATTATTGCACATTACAAGCATTGGTTTCAAATTTTTATTTGTTTAATAAATCAAAAAATCTGAATATTTCTATATTTCTGATATGTAGTTAAAAATGTAATGTAAATGCTGACAAGGCCAGTAGCCTACAAATCTATTGGCAAACAAAAAGAATATGGATTCAGGCAGTGCGAAAACAACATGAGAAAGAAGTGTGAAGACAAAATACACTATGGACAGACAATCAACAATAAAGTCGTTAGTCTAATGAAGATTAGAAGGTATGACGGTAAGAAGTATATTACTTTAACTATTCAGTCTAACTCTGTCTTAATTATGTGCAGTATTATAGACATGCCTATAGAATTATCTATAAATAAAAACTATGCAACCATTAAGGTGCAAAGTTCATGTGTTTAGTGGAGGAAGGCATAGCAACCAGCTATCACCAATGCAATTACATATGTGAACTGGAAACTATTCTTCAGTCTATCCTTTGATGCTGCATATTTAGAGCAGTAATGATACATTTAAACATTCCCTTTCAGATTTTAAAAAGATCTAAGGAAATCTACAAAACCAATTTTTAATAACATATATAAATATACGTTAGCTTATGCCTACCGCTCACCTTTTTTAAAACAATCCAAAATATATTAAAATATAAAAAAATGAATCACTCTCTTGTACTCCTACAGCATTGGGCATAGAAGATTGCTCTTCCTAAAAAAAGCTCCTGAAATCCATTTGAAAGACTTCACTTTGTTACCTAACTGTTTACTGGCTAAGGGTAACACTGTGTTCTCGCTTTAGTTGACAGCTATGCTACACTGCTTGAGCAAACCGTCACAAGCAAGCTGAATGTGACACGCTGTTCTCTGTCTCACTGTCTGTATCTCTTTCTCTCTCACTCTCTGTCCGGTCATCCGAAGAGGAGGCAAACCTCTCACTTTCTTCTCATCCAGCCCTCAAACACGCACATAACCGCACAAATGCATTCTAACACACAGTAAAGGCTTATGCATGTCAGTACATAGCCAAATGATAAAACAAAGAAAAACACAGTTCTACAAAAGCAATCTCACTCAAAATTGAGTTATGCAATAAAACTGCTGAATATTTGATTATTTGTGAAATCTACACTAAGATGTGACAAAAAACTATTCTTGAAATACAAGCTATACTTCTCAAAAGGTTAAAAAAGTCTGAAGTATTCAAAGTAAACAAAAGCACCACTTCACACACTGTCCATTTCAATTCAAATGAGGAAAATATGGATGACAGTCTTTGTGATGATGATGTCCTTTCATTTTTGTCTCTCTACCTTCTCATAAAAATGCAAGGATCTGAGGTGCATCATGACAGATAAGTGCCCAGTTTCTGGGATGAATGAAGTGCGAGGTGTACTTTTGAATAACGCATGTGAGAAAACGCGACTACGGATCTCCACACGCAGTTCTGGATCCGTTAAGTGCCACTTAAATTCACGAAGAGCAGCGATTGCCGGAGGATATTTGTTTCATCGAAATGAAACCAATCATTCAGCGCGAATCCAAACGACCAAAGCGTGGAGTTTTACAAAAGGATCAAAAGCAGGCGTTGACAACACACCTGTCTTTAAAGATTCAAACATCATCAATTTGCAACAATTAAAGAGTTTGTATGCTGTTTGTATGTAGGCTGGAGTGGTGTGCCGGTGTAGAAGTGAAAGTAAGAGACTCGTGTACTCACAGTTTGAGCTGTCAGGTCACTCAGGTCTGGTGCTGTATCACAGGCTCATCTTTTCACTGTTTATCCCACCATAGGACAGAGAGAAAGAGAGAGAGAGAGATGGGGGTATTTCCTTTTCTCCGGCTCTGTTCACACAAGTACAACTGAAAAGAGAGGGAGGAAAAGAAAGAGAAACAGATAGAGAGAGAGAGAGAGAGAGAGAGAGAGAGAGAGAGAAAGAAAGTAGGATGGTTGTCGATGCGATCTGGTTGGCGGTCCTGCTACAAAGCGAGTGTCAGATTCAGTAGTGCTGCTTCTTTGGCGTGCTGCGCGTCTTCACACATAGCCGAGAGCCTGGTGCGGTCAACCACACGCGTCTGTGGTGTGTGTTTACGTTCACACAAGCGGGGTGTATGTGTGTAAGTGGTGGGTTTGTGTGTGTTGGGGAGGGTGCTTGGGCTTTCACTCACTGGCTGCGCCTCACACTGTAAGAACACATCAGAGAGAGAGAGAGAGAGAGAGAGAGAGAGAGAGAGAGAGAGAGAGAGAGAGAGAGAGAGAGAGAGCGAGAGAGAGCGAGAGAGAGCGAGAGAGAGCGAGAGAGAGCGAGAGAGTGAGAGAGATGAGGGTGGGAGGGACGGACAGGGAGGAAGGAGGAGGAGGAGAGACAGAACGCGGAGGTGGAGAGGATGCACTGACAGTTTCACGCGAGCCCTTCTCGGAAGGCTCCGACCGCTAACGCTGGCTGACAGGTACTGAACGATAGAGACGAGAGGCAGCTATAGCCCTCTATTCTATTTCCGCCATCGTTCTCTCAATCCCCACTAAATTCATACCATTTCTCCGGCACAATGCATACAGGCACATGCACTTTCAGCGATCATATTTTCCTTTGTCTTGTAATGCTATAAAAGCATACTTACAGTTCAACTTGATGCAAATACACTTGATGTTTGATATATAACATGTAATTTCCACACATGCAAGCCTATCATTGGGAAGTTGCCCAGAAATATATGCTTAAAAACAATACAAGACCGTCTATAAAAGAGTTTCATCATGAGATGCTGAGACACATCTTCAAGTGATGGTGTAAATTAAGGATATAAAGTGTGGAAACTCTATGGCAGCCCCATGGGCCTCTGAGCGCTCAATGCTGTCAGGGTAGACTACACTCCACTGATTTCAATTAAAAGCTAAATTAGCCATTTGAACTCTGATCTTAGCACTGTGATGTAATTCATGCCTTGCTATCAGAGAATGTGTCTCATAAATTACACCTGGTACTACTTCACCTCATCAATAATGCTTTAACACGTACCGGCATTATCAAAATCAATGTGCCTGTGTAAGGTTGTGATTATTGCCAGTCACCATGTCATCATAACATAATCAGAGTATGTTGCATGCCAATATGCATAATTACACTGTTATGAATTTATGTTCAATATTCAATTTCATTTATATTCAACATTTGGGGTCGACAAGTTTTCATGTTTTTGAAAAAAACTCTCTTTGCCCAACCCTCTACAAGTAGAAATTCACTCTGTAGTAAATAATATTTATCATTAGCCATTCCCTAATAAATTCTTAGATTTAAAAAATGTTGCCTGGTCTGATGAATCTTGATTTCTGTTGAGACATTCAGATGGTAGAGTCACAATTTGACGTAAACAGAATGAGAACATGGATCCATCATGCCTTGTTACCACTGTGCAGGCTGGTGGTGGTGGTGTAATGGTGTGGGGGATATTTTCTTGATACACTTAAGGCCCCTTAAGCATTGTTTCTGACCATGTCCATCCCTTTATGACCACCATGTACCCATCCTCTGATGGCTACTTCCAGCAGGATAATGCACCATGTCACAAAGCTCAAACATTTCAAATTGGTTTCTTGAACATGACTATGAGTTCACTAAAATGTCCCCCACAGTCACCAGATCTCAACCCAATAGATGATCTTTGGGATGTGGTGGAACGGGAGCTTCGTGCCCTGGATGTGCATCCCACAAATCTCCATCAACTGCAAGATGCTATCCTATCAATATGGACCAACATTTCTAAAGAATGCTTTCAGCACCTTGTTGAATCAATGCCACGGAGAATTAAAGCAGTTCTGAAGGCGAAAGGGGGTCAAACAAGTTTTATTTCTCTCCACTCCCTTTCGAGCGAGTATGTGTGTGTGTGTGTATGTATGTACACACACACACACACACACACACATAAATGTTTATGTATATATATATATATATATATATATATATATATATATATGTAATTATTATGTGTAATGTGTGTGTGTGTGTGTGTATGGATATATATGTATATATGGGAGATAAACTATTATATTTTCCTATGTATATTGTATGTATATGTATATATATATATATATATATATATATATATATATATATATATATATATATGTATATATATATATATGTATATATATATATATATATATATATATATATATATATATATATATATATATATATATATATATATATATTTGTGCCAGGGGGGCTGGTAATCCCTAAAAAGATATTTTGTTGAAATCTGATGGCTCAGAAAGGCCTTCAATGACACCAATGTCATTTCCTCCCAAGACCCACAAATGCACTAAAGACGTTGTTACAAAGCCCATCTCACTGCAGTGGTTCTACAATAATTTTATGAAGCAGTGAGAATAGTTTTTTGTGGGCAAAAACAACAACTAAATAACGACTTATATCAGGGGTCTCCAAACTCGGTCCTGAAAGGCCGCTGTCCTGCAGAGTTTAGCTCCAACCCCAATCAAACACACCTGATCAGCTAATCAATGTCTCACTAGGTCCTATAAAGGCACTGATGATCTGTTTCAGGTGTGTTTGATCGGTTTGGAGCTAAACTCTGCAGGACAGCGGCCCTCCAGGACTGAGATTAGGGACCCCTGACTTATATATGATGGCCTGATTTCAAAACACTTCTTCCTAAAGCCTCAGAGCATTATGAATCATCGATTCAGGATTCAGATCGCGTGTCAAACTGCCAAACTGCTGAAATCACGTGACTTTGGCGATAAACACTGATTCATAACGGTTCGAACGGTTTGTTTTGAAATCGGCCCATCACTATACAAGTCGTTACTTAATAGTTGTTTTTTTTTGCACACAAAAACTATTCTCGCCGCTTCATAAAATTATTGTAGAACCACAGTAGTGAGATGGACTTTGTAATAACATCTTAAGTGCCTTTATGGGTCTTGAGAGAAGAAATGACATTGGTGTCAACGAAGGCCTTCCTGAGCCATCGGATTTCAACGAAAATATCTTAATTTGTGTTCCGAAGATGAACGGAGGTGTTACTGGTGTCGAACGACATGAGGGTGAGTAATTATTGACTGATTATTCAGTCACATGATCCTTTAGAAATAATTTGAAATATATGGTGAACAAGCAACATTTATTACTACATTATTATCACTACTATCAATGTTGAAAACAGTTGTGCTGCCTAATTTTTTTTCCCCTGGTAAAAACCATGATACATATTTTTCTGAAAATTTTGATTAATAAAACTTTCACAATAACAGCTTTTATTTGAAATAGAAATATTTTGTAACCTTATTAAATGTATTTACTGTCACACTATTGATCAATTTAATGTATCATTGTTGAAAAAAAGCAGTCGTCACTAATCACAAATATATACAATAATAATGTCTGCCACTTCAAAATATAAAAAATAAGTTATTTATTAAAAAAAAAAAAAAAGTTTTGGTTGACGCCTTAGGTTTAGCCCATTCATGACGTGGTCATAATTTTTTAGTCATTATCAATTTAAATAATTGTCAATTGTGTTTATTCATTTGAACCAATTCATTTCTAAAGGGCATCTAACACAAATTTGCAAAACAGCTAGATGTATGCCACAGAACGGGACAAGATGCAGATACCTCGAGACGTCGAGTGTTTTTAAAGTAGAACAACAGATTTAACTAGCTCACATTTTCATAGAGCCCAGGATGCAAGAATGCATCTGAACGGACCCCACGTCCAAGAACAAAGAGCGTCAACTATTCAATAATAAAAACAAGAAAGCACAGGCGCAGTCAGACACATACATGCACGCAATAAAGCCCTAGTGTTTTCACTCATCCACAGTGTGGAATCCCAGCAGTCACTAATCATATCCGGTTAACGCTGTGGGTCTGAAATGTATCCCAAAGCAGCAGACTGTTCACAATGCCATTACACTGGGATTTCCCCCACTCACACCTGCCCTTCTGTCAGCCCCATCACCGCCACTCAGCACCTCCATTAACAGGTTCACACAGGTGCCCTCAGCTTCCACCACATGGCTACACGAAGAATAACAATAGCCGACATTATAGAGAGAATAATGGCATTAATAGCAGACTGCAGCCTCTCTCTTTGCTAATTGGCTTGTCTGCTAGCAGCCTCCACTCCAAGGGTCATGGGATTTTGTGGGTGGCATCTGTAAATAGCTAATCAGCTCCCCAGGCGCTCGCTACACTTCAGAAAGTATTTCTTTTGAATTCGTAATAATAACGGGAGGAGGACTGTCGGGGAGGGGATTGGGAAGGGGGTGGGGGCTGTTGGATAACGACGTATGGCTAAGATAACTGCCAGAGACAACAGAGGCGAAAAATAAATAATGAAGCGCCGATTGTTATTCCTGCGCAGCCAACAGAAGCTGTTTGAAGTGCAGACTCGCCTTTATCTTGTCACACTGGAAGAAGAAGAAGAAGAAGAAGAAGAAGAAGAAGAAGGGAAAAAAAACATTGCCAGCCCAGACGCAATAAAGATGTCTTTGACGCTTTTGGAGAATGACTAACAAGATTCAAGGTGTGAGCGGGGTGACGTGGGGTAAAAGCTAACGTGGCTGTCGAGAACGCGAGGATGCTTTAGGAACGTGGTCATGAGGTATGCAGAAGTTGAGCGACGCAGAGATGGAATTGGACACTTGCGTTTCCTGATAATGTCACGCCACAAATAACAAGGAGAAGGGACAGGCCGCTCTCAGCTGGTCTGACGTTCTAAAGACAAAAATCTGGAAGGACTGAGATGTTGTGACCGGCCGTTAGAATTCAAAAGCAACACCATCTGACAGATTTGACAGTTAGTACAGTCAACTAGAACCATAAAACTACTGAAATAAAACAAGAATACCGCAATAAAATTATATTATATTATATATTAAAGAAAAAACTTAAGCTTATTTTATTTCTGCTAGTTTTCAAGGCAGCATTTTTCATTCAACTTGATGCACTAAAATAACTAAAGCTCAAATAAAATGAATAAAACCAACCGACACATTTTTTTAAATTAAAAATGCCAAGAGAGTACTTTAAATGAAAAAAAAACTTTAAAATGAAAACAGAAAATATAAAAATCTTATTCAAAATATGAAAAAAAAAACTATTATAGTATCTCAATAATAGTATCTCAGTAAATATGACACTGATTACCACAAAATTAATTTGATCCCATCAAAAGCAAACAAAAATCTGATTTACAGTGCAAACTTTAAAAATGGATCGGAAGTAAATGGAACCAATTTGTAAACATCATCACTGTTTCAAATGTATAGCCACAAAATATATGCTTACATGATTATAGTGTTTCCTTAGTCTTTTTAGAATTTTAAAACTTTGTTGCTATGACAACACAACACCATCAACTACTATGAAATTACAAAATTTTCTTTTTTTACAAGAATAATTATTATATTGCATTATTTCATTATATTTTATTATTATATGAGTCACATTTTTGCTTTAAAATCCAATAGAACCTAGCCTGACAAGCCAGACCCACATCAAGATGTTTGGTCTGGAAACTCACGATTGTGAGGGCTCAATCCAACGGCCGGGATAAACGGTTGTCTTTCAAACTCTCTCTGCACGCGATAGGATAGCACTACAACCAACCAGAGCAACGAAGGTGAAGCAGAGCTAGTTGAAAGATTAAACTCTCGCCGTATCCGGTCGGCAAAACTCAGAACACATCTTCCCTTCTTAAGAACGACTCCAGTGCCGTTCTTTGTTCTTTTCTCAGAGAAAAGCTTAACTCCAACTGATTCGAAAGACCGCCGTTCGCCAGTTTCTGTGTTTACTAGAAGCACGCAAGCGCAACTCTGCCGTTATTATGTTAAGCCCAGCCCACCGACTCTATACACAATGTGATTGGCCTGACCAGAGTTTGGCGTTTACAGATCAGAAATGTGTTGAGTGTTGCTAGACGACACTCGCGGCAGATTAGATTTGCTGCCGCTAGGGTGCGTCTAGATTTCTAGGCTAAATTGAACCCATTTGTTTCTATTGTTAGTGCAGTAATATATATTTCCCAACTAGAGAAAAGTCACACAAAAAAAATATTATGCCACAAATTATGTCAATTGAGTTTAATTTGCATTAAACCCGGAATATCCCTTTAAGAGTCCTGACTCTTTCTTTAAGAAAAATACTGCTGAATATGCTCAAAAATCCTCCTTAAATTCACAATCCAGTTATCATGAGGTTAGAACATTTTTTAGACTCCTAGGGCTGCTGTCTTTCTCTGTTCCATCCTCGCTTTTGACAAGTGTGTGTCTGTGTGTGTGTGTGTGTGTGTGTGTGTGTGTGTGTGTGTGTGTGTGTGTGTGTGTGTGTATGACTCACAACCAGTCACCTCCTCAAACTGATCGCTCTATGGCTCTATGCCTCCCTGAACACCACCACATTATACTGCTACAATGCTCTCACAATCACTGCAATTAAGCCTGGGCGAATCACACCATGCCACTGTAGCTCAGAGCTCCAGCACACAGACAGTTCAGTGGCCAATAACATTATATATGTCTGAGAGGGGGTTACAACATTATACAAAATGTTATCACTTTATTGTACAAGTTTTGATGTTAGAGTTAAGTGATACACTTTAGGGCATGCTCATACTTGTAGTTTGGTTCTTTTGCTTCTTTTGGTCCGGAACAAAAAATAAATAAATTCTGGTTCGCTTAGCATTTACACTGTCATTTTTACCACAGAATCTAAAGATAAAAAACAAAAACCACAGCTGTGGGCAACATCGTAATTATGACGAGAAAAAACAGGTATGCTTGAATATTTGGTTCTTTTTAATTTAGCATACGATGACCATGTTTTTGCTTCGTTTACATGTCTTAGGTCAGTGTTACATTATTCTTTTTTAAGGGGTCTCAGTCAGTATGTTTGTGGTACGGATTGTGTGGCTGTGTAAGAAAGCGCACAACAAAAGTTATACTGAAGAGAATTTAATCCAATACGACACATAAGAAAGTACAAAATTTCACATAGAATAATACTAGACCATTAATTGACAGAAACTGTGGGTTTAAATACAGGGGCAAACAGGAGCAAACTAGATAATAGACAAGACACGTCTGAACTAAACATCACTTAGAAACCATAGTAACAAACAGGTAGGGAAAGGACAAGAACTAAATTAATTAACAGACTAGATTAACAAAGAAAATCAAACACGAATTGAACAAAGAAAGTTAGTTCCATCAAATTAACTTGTATGAGTATTTAGAACTTTCTTTTTCTTTTGATCTCACAAACCTGACACATTTTAAGTCATCTGAATTGTGTCATTGTTTTGAGTTTTGTGAACTCTTAAAGAATTCAACTGAAACTGGACTGGGATTTTTTTTATATTCCAACATGCTTTGCCATGATACTCAAAGGGGAGAGTAAAGTTTAAATTGAAGTGTTATAATGTAATTTAGATGATGATGCGTTACGTTTTCGGTGCTACTATTGTGAGACAAGTGGAGCATCAGCTTGGTTTGAGAATGTTAAAGGTCCCGTTCTTCGTGTGTTTTCGAAGCTTTGATTATGTTTACAGTGTGCAATATAACATGAGTTCATGTTTCGCATGTAAAAAAACACAGTATTTTTCACACAATTTACTTATCTGTACAGCGCTGTTTTCTCTGTCCTAAAAACGGCCTGATGATTTCCTTGTTCTATGAAGTCCCTCCTTCAGAAACATGTAACGAGTTCTGATTGGGCCAGTGCTTTCTGTGTTGTGATTGGACATTAGCTTAGCGCACTTTGCCTGGAAAGGTCCCGCCTCTTACCATAACGGGGAGATGCGCTGAATGCGCGCTCTTCTCCACGTGGGAGAGCAACAAGACCCCGCCCCCTATTTTGCGTGTTCTTGTGGGCGGAGGGTTAGTCAACAAACGGTTTCAGTGACGTCATTCCTAAAGGAAGTGCAGGGGTGTTGTCCAAACCGGCCGTTCGCTGTAGGCTTTGAAAGGGAACTTCTGTTAAATAAAATATCTCGCTTGGCATTGAACTTTGAGCTTTATAATTTTACAGGTATTATTTATGCTCTAACAGCAACATTTCACACTAACTAAAGTTTGAAAGATGGAATCGCGAAGAACGGGACCTTTAAAGGTTCTGCATTGCTGTACTCATTCAGATATTGTTAGGCTATGTTAATGCTATCATAGCATTGTTTTACCAATTAGCAAGTTAGCATTAACTGAACTACCAAGTAAAATAAATATTTAAGTTGAGATTACACGATAACTTTAAGATTAATTTATGAATTAGCTTACTTAAACAGTTCAAGTTAAGATAAACTAAAAAGTATGAGTACAAAATAAAAATCTGCAGGTTCAGCTAACTTAAACTTTGAATTTCTTAACTTAAAAAAATAAAAGAGTTTTGCCAACTTATTCGGGTTTACAGTGTATGGTACTGTATATGACTTATTAGTGACTGATACCTAATATAGAGCTACACATTTATTATGCAATTATAATAAAATTATATAAAATTATAAATTGTATAAAATTATATAAATATAATTTTAGTTATATAAATATAATTTTCTAAATTATATAAATATAATTTTCTAAATTATAAATGCAGTTTATACTAACATCTCTGCACCACTGTATTGCTGTAGAGATTTCTTTTGAAATTCAAGGAGATACATGAAAGATGCAAGCAGATCATTTGCTAGGAGAAACAACTGACACATTACGGGTTACCACATCAGACTCAGCACCAAAAAACATGTCCCACATAACTAATCTCTGAAAAGTATTATATATTTGTTCTCTTAAAGGCAATCTATAATATATGAATGGCAGAAAACAGTGCTACAATATCCTTCATCCTTTGAAGCTAACAGAAAAACGGCAACCGGAAATCATTTGGAGGCAAAAGCTGTTTGGAAAAGCAGTTTACTCTGCACACATTTGTTACAAAAGTGTTGTTGTTGCGCTTTCACAAACTACATCTCCGTTACACCAATTACACAACGTACCACAAAGGACACTACGTGATCCCATTGGAATTTGAGCAATCGCTGCATTGCAAATGCTCTCTGCTCAATGTTCATTTTCAGCTAAGTAATCTTTAGCTGGCTTCACACTAAATCAGCAGAGGTGTGTGTTTGCACGTGTGCCACTGTATGACTGTTTGCGTGTCGTTCTGTGACCCAGAGGCAGTGTGCAGCGAGAGGTCTTCTCGCCCTGATGCAGAGAGAGATGCTCCAGCATGGAGGCCCTGATAATATCAGGATAACAAGAGCTAATTAAATTTGGTGTGATCGCTGGAGAGTGAATTATTTATTGAGAGAGCACGAAATGCTACTTAACTCGCAGCAGATCGGATTTACTTCTCGTTTCGAGTCCGGCCCATCTCCGAGCTTTTCTACAAAAGGTGCATGGCATTCTTCCGACTGCAAGAAAATGAATCATTAACAAAGCATGGGAACTGTTCGCTGGCTGTTAATTATCTTCACGAGAACTGAAAGCGTTTTTGGGAAGAGAGCAGTTTCTGCCATAAAAACATGTTTTAATATCACGGCCCCCATTTGTCAGGTCACTGGAGTCATGTGTCTAATTAATGTAGATCATTTGAGATAAACAAGTTGTAATTAATCAGTGACACTAGGTTGCGAGCTTGTAAATTAGTATCATTTTTTCCCATATAGTCACATTAAAGCATCCGTTCTGTGCTACACGGATACTTCAGAACCATTATTTACCTGTAATATTTATGTCAGGCAATATGGGGACATTTCACCTCACATTGGTATGAGCAGGTAATGTTCTCACCCCAAAGATTAAGACCATCAATCTGTCAAGGACAATGAAAGCCTTTATTACTTCCTTAATTGTATTCAAAGGATAATTTCATCGATGACCTGTGCAGCGTATTGATGAAGCAGGGTAATCTAAATCCCTATAAGCACACAGCAGGTGCATTGATGAAAAAGTTGGCCTTGGTGGGGGCGTAGGAAAACTCCCCTCTTCCTGCATTATCACAGTATGCAACTCTAATGAATACAAAGTGAACAGCACATCAGCTCGGATAAGAGCTCTTCTGTCCAGATTAATGAAATCTATTTTACACAAAGGGTCATTAGGTTTACAAAAGAGGGAGTGGAGAGCTCTTATTGTAGTTTGTTTGAGATGAAGATGTTTCGGTGTCAAGCGAAAATGTCAATATGTTGCTCTTTTTTGTGCTGTCTCACAGACAAGGTCAAAACTGACGTTATATGTCAATGTGCATGCGAGAAATTATCATCAGAACGCTAGGGGGGCAGTATAGATAAAGTCGTTTTCCAGACCAGTCTCACAGGAAAATGTAACTATTTACGTGTGAGGTACCATTTGTATTTTACCATTTAAGAGTAGGCATAGAGTCACTATAATCACAATGATAAGTGTATAAATTGCACTGATAGGAGATCCTAGATGACTTTATTTGAAGTTTCAGTTAATTTTAAGCTATAATTGCTGTCAGAATAACTAATGAAGTCACACCATTATAATTACTTTCAAATGAGCCAAAACCCTTTACATAAATGTAAAACCAAACAATTTCAAGATGACATAATGAAATTAGGAATGAGTCATTTTAAAAAATGGGTGCCAGTCAGAAGGCTTTCATTAAAAATGACTTTAAAGGCAGGGTAGGTGATTTGTTCCAGATTTCATTTTTTTTTATGCTGGTTGAAAGTCTTTTCACATTCTGATAGCAATAACAAAATTAAGTGGCCTAAATGCATATGTATTTATATGCAATGATACAATGTCCTACATGCCTGTCAATGTGTGTATTTTCATACCCCTGCACACCCTGCTTGCAGAGTTAGACAGACATCAGTCACCAAGCACCACAACTTTTAAGGTACAAGTTGCCGTCACTGGGGTGGTACCCTTAAGGGTACATTTTTGTCAAGGCAAGTTCAGTCCTAGAGAGATGATGTCCTGCAGAGTTTAGTTCCAACCCTACTATCCACCACAGCATAAAATGCATGGCTCCCAGCATGCATTGTTGATATTCATATGCTGATTCTTGATATCTGTGTGCATCTAAAAAAAAAAAAATCCCCCAGAATGTATTTAAAATTTCAATTCGCAATGTTCTGTGGCAATAAAATATTGTTGGTGAATATTATTTATTAATATTTTTAGTCAGTGATGAGTTTAGTCAAACATTTTTCTTCATGACAAGTTTTGTGTTTTGGCTTCTTTTGATTTAAAAAGTCAAAGAGTCAAAGAGTCACACTGCCCAACTAAAGAAAACACTGATCACCATATTGGTGACCAAACATTTTCAATAAAACATCAACATATAAACCTCTGTTAATTCTCCATAAAAGCTTCTATAGATCTTTTAGGGTTGGAGACAAACTCTGCAGGAAAGCGACTCTGCTTAGCCCTGCTCTAAAGGAAAACATGGTATAATTGACCATATAATTGTGTGTGTGTGTGTGTGTGTGTGTGTGTGTGTGTGTGTGTGTGTGTGTGTGTGTGTGTGTGTGTGTGTGTGTGTGTGTGTTGCAGAGAGTCACATGACATGAAGCCTGGTTTCAGGTTAATTTGCCCCAATGGAAAGCATATTTACACTGTCCCCTCCCCTATATACGCAGCTTTTTATAATGCAGAGGTTGGGACACTTCAGACCCTAGAGAGAATTTGATTGGACAGAAATAATAATAAGCTGAAGTGCAATGTGATGTCATCAAAATCATTCACCCATACTGCCATACTGGCAGAAGCGAGTCTGTAAGTTTTGAATGCTTATATCTTCTAATATAAATAGTGTCATTGTTTTGGAGCACACTAGCTTATAGATAAGAGAAAGGCTAAGGCATATCCATTCTAAAAGCCCCCCCCCCCCCCCCCCCCAAAAAAAAACCTCATTGTGACTTGAACAATGAATAGCTGATGCCAGCTTTTACTACAGTATGTGGTAATATAGTTAAAACTTTTTTCTGCCATAATTAAAGCCCAGATTTAATCTATTTATGAACTCAAAACATATAATGTATTATTTAAAAGGCACCCATTTCATAAAATGATTTGAATGAATTCAAATAATGCAATTCAGCCCAGAGTTGAATGACTGCCAAAAAATGAATTTCTCAACAGCCATCAAAAGTAAATCATATGTGGAACAATAAGAAATGACTGGAAATGACTTTGAAGTTAATCAAATGAGGCAAAAGTAAGCTTAAAGGAACTTTTTCCCTGGGAATGATAGTAATATTTTAATGTTTTTTTTTTTTATGTTAAATTTCAGGTGGAATAATTTCTGCTAGGTGTATAAACTGTTAATTGCACTACTAATGTACATCCTGCTGAACGGAAAGGTGTGTGAAGGGTAAAAGGAAGTCAGGTGCAATTTCAGCTCTAAAAACAACAACTTATTTAAAGCATACAGATTCTGAAAAGGGGTGTATTTACAAAATCTTTAATGGCATAAGCTAAGTATAAAAAAACTAAGACACTTACCCCCTTTGACACCACCACATCTAAACCACTCTGAAGATGTTCAGGATTGAGATGACTAAGTTTAGCAAGGTTGGGGAGTTAATGCCGAACTGAACCTTCATGAGGAAAGTCTGTGGGCAATCAGCAGACCGAACATTTGATGTGGAAGGCATTAAGATTCAGCGCAATTTGCATAATGCCTTTAGGTCCACCATAGACATTAATTACATTGATAATGCATTCATTTTTCACTTTGCATACCACTCCAGTCGTTAAGCACTCTCCTGTCTTACTCAAAGGTCAGTTTTAATCACCAACTATGCTAAAACAGATGTTTTATTACAGCCCCTCATTATGCTTTGTTCAAATTAGGGTATATGATCACTCAGAACTCATTCGGCTCTGCCCGGCCCATCTCATAACCTTGACTGAAGGATGTTCCCACCTGTCAACCAGGAATGTCTCAGCTCGATGTGGTACTTTTTTTAGAAGTATTCACCAGAATAGTAGCACGTAGGAGTATTTACTGTAAAGCTCTGCTGTAAGCATGCTTCATTTGCTCACGAACCAATTAAGTAATAGCAGAGCCACTTTCACAAACAAGTGAATTCATTACAAACAATTGCAATAAATCAAATCAAATTAAGCTGAAATCATTTTAAAGTCCACTACAGTCTCTTAATGAAAAGAACAGCAGGTGTGCTAAATATTATGACTTTTGCAGATTTAGTGGTGCTCCGACGTGGTTTGGTTTTCAGCATAAACTTCAAGTAATATTATAATGTCGGTCGAAGTTGTCAAGGTACACAACAGGGTTACAAGTGTGCTTTAACTTTAACTTCTAACTGCATCAAAAGTATGAATGTGCTAAAAGTGCTTTCCCGTAATGTCTTTCTCACATGAGGATGGTGTGACAAAGAGAGTCGGTCCAAAATTGCACCACCAGTCATTTTCATTAACAACCTCGTTTTAATTAAACATTGATTACCTGCTAATTAGTCTAATGATCGTCCCCAGATGAGGGAGACCAGGTACAGAAAGTGACAGAGGAGAAAAATGAAGGATCTGAAGCAAATGAAAATTGTATTTGAGATCCCTGAGGGCTCACTGTTTTGTGATTATTTTTGCTTTTATAAATGAGGCCTTCACCATGCATTTCTCTAATTTATGTTTGTCTGATGGCTCCCATATGACTGATGCATAGAAGATTGAGTATGTGCACATTTTCATCAAATTTGGGAAATTTCCTGCCACTGGAAAGCAATAAATAAATTCAAAAAAGCCTGTGTCTGGCACACATGCAAATTAATCTCCATTGTGATAACAGAGAAATGCGGTAGTTGGGGCAAAGCTACTTCGCAGAGCGTAATAGCTCCGCATCGAACATCCCAGAGCAAAATCTCGAAACCAGACCTCTGGATTTATCAGGTACATCCTCCATCTCCTCCGCACAATCACGCTTATTCATCACTCCAGGCGATGGTTTACATCATGGTGTGCGCATGGCAATAACAGTGCGAGGGAAGGTGAAAACCCCAGTCGATCCTCATTTCTCATTCACCTTTACCTATTTATCAGCAACCTGACAACACCATTCTCAAAGTTGCGTCAATATCGAGAGGCACTCTGCGGCATGCATCCCTATGAGCACAGCCTAAACAGTAGCTTGCGTCTGCTGTCGTGTGTGCGGTGTGGGATTCGCTCATAAATAAAATAAATAAGTCGGTGGATGAATAAATAAATGTTTTGCAAAAGCCCCGTGATGAATAATGAATGTGTCATTCTTCGCTCCATTATTCTTGTTTGCTTTGATACAGGCTTTCTTGTTTCTCAGTCACAAGAATATTTCATCGCATCAAATACCCCTCCAGTGCTGACTGTCAGCATTAATGCACAAGTGTATGATTTAAATGTTTTATACTGCCTTTGTTCACCATGGTTGATTCATTAGATAACCCACAACTGCCAGACCTTGAAGACGTAGTTCAAATGAAAAGAATTAAAAAGGGAAGCCGATGAAACGTTGGCTTGATAACAGTAAACACAGCTACAGATAAAAGCTGGGGTGATTGGGAATGTGAAGGGGAGTTCATTAATATTATAGGGATAGTTCATCTAAAAACTACATTGTCATCAATTACGCGCCCTCATGCTGTTTCATATCTATACGTCCGACTTTTGATTAGCACGCTGGATACTTTTGTCCATGCAATTACAATGAAAGGGACCTGATGTTTTGAAAGGGATATTTCACCGCAATAAAGATCAATGTGTATTTAAATTGGGTCATTTATGTAGTAAAAATGTAGTTGGTGGCTTCTAGTCTGAGAAAAGCCAGAAAATGTATTTTTGCCTCATGTGGATGAAAGACAACAACTCGCAGAATGCACTTGCTTCGCTACCCTACGAGGACACTCCCAAGCCACACCTACCGGTTACAGAGGGGTACTTCCGCGCTGGGAAGATGAATCTGTATTTAAACTGGGTCATTAATGTAGTAGAAATGTGAAATTATTTTTGAATTTGGTGCCTTCTACACTGTAAAAAAAAAGGCACATTTTGAACTTTTGCAGTACAATCGACTTGGATGTTTAAGTTATTTCAACTTAAATGATGTTAAACTGACTTTAAAAAATGAGTTACATCTTGTATAACTAATAAAAACAAGTTTAACATTTCTTAACTTATTTTGATGAGTTAAAACAATGTAAAAACATTTGTTGTCATAACTTATTGAACATATAATTTTTTACAGTGTAGGCTGAGAAAAGATCATGTGGATGAAAGACAACAATTCCCAGAATGCTTCACTGCCCTGTTAGGCCATTCCCAAAGCCACTGCTGCTGGATTACTGTGACTGAGTCGGAGAAGACACTACAATTAAATACTGAACGTGTCTGTTCAGTATAATGAGTGAGTCGCCGCGCGAGTGTCATAGCACAAACCCAGCAGGAGTCAGATTACATTTAACGTCATGAATAAGCTGATGAGCTCTAGAGATGAGAGCTGAGGTAATCGCGACCATACTCGCGGCATACATTTGCAACGTGCTCAGTCTGGCGTGTTTTCAGATCATACCTTTGGAAGCTTAACTTTCGTAGAAATTAATTTGAGAAGTTAAAACACTTACATTGCTCAACATAGCCCCGTTTACATGAGCTGAGCTGTGAGTGCGATCTCCCATCCCCCATGCGCGGGTTGAAAACAAGTGGAAATGGCTCCCTCTGCTGGCTGTAGTCTTCAGCCTCTGGCCAAACATTCCAAAGATGACGCAAATATTGATTTGAGTCATCAGAGGAATTTTTCCTAGAAATAAAATGCATAAATCTCTTGTCTCAGGGGGATATGAGGGGGGAGCACAATCATTTGAATATACTCCAGGGTTTCTACTGATACAAAGCCATATGCTAATCGCTGAAGTATCCCTTTAAATACCACTAGGCTACTAGAAACTGAAAAGACGCCGTTTCAGTCTCTGTGACGAGTTAGTTGATAAATTAATTTAAATACTAGCGTATCTTCCTACTGACCGCCAAGCAGATTTTGCTCCTCTGCAACAGCAGCTGCTCTGGCCACCTCTTGTTATTCCATCATCCGTAACTGTTCCTTGCTGTATTGCGGCTCGTACAGCTAGCCAAAACCATCGGAATTGTGCACCAGATCTTCAAAATCCTTTCTGCCATATAATTTTCAAAATTACCTTCCGCCATCGTGGTTAGCCTAATGTTCACCTCTCTCCACAGAGCAATTATTAGCTAAGTCTATTAGCTAAGCTTAAAAAAAGATGGCTGACACTATTTGTACATTCTGTAAGTAGATTCCCACCCCCTATAGGCGGGTTGAAAACACGCTGAACTAGCTCCTACTACTGGCTGTAGTCTACCCTCTGGCCAAAAAAAGCCTCCGATGACGGTGAGGTTTTTTCCAGACACAAAAAAACAGAAATCTCTCTTCTCAGGGGACATGACGGAGGGAAGAACAGTCACGCGAATATACTACTGATGCAAAGCTTAATGCTAATCTGTGAAGTATCCCTTTAAGCTTTTAACTGAAGCAAGTTACATATTTTTTTTCTGTGAGAAAAAGACTGAAATTTTAATTGTTATTCACTGAAATCAACTCTATGTCTGCTTGGGGGATTCACAAGTCCATAAGTAGTTCAATAGTTGATTAGAAAAGCAGTGATGTCTGATTCATAAATAGATCAGATCTTTTCAATGAAACAATTCTGAAAATTCAGAATGATTAATTTATAAATGTCAGAAAACCAATTCTAAAGTTTAATCCACTGACACAAAGATTTGGTCAAACTGGTTCCTCTTCTCCCAGCAAGGAAGATTATTAGAGAATTTTATTGTATACTTTTAAAAATCAAGCATCATTTATTGTCATTGATGGTTTGATTAAGAATCAATGGTTCATCCTTGTACATTATACAAAAGGTTCTTTATTTTGAAAGGTTATTTAGTAGGGGAGCGATGTGACTTCTTTGTCAAGGCAAAAAGACGTCTTGTGATATCGCCATGATGGAGAATGAAATTCGCATAGAATATGCCACCGCTACGTATACATATTTTTTTTTTAATAGCAACAGAGGCTAAGCATCAGATTTTGAATTTGTCTTATCTTTTAGAAAGTGCACTCAGCACCACCGTTCCCTATACACAGAGTATGCGCTGTCATGAACATGAAAGCGAAAGTAAACCGCAAGCTCCCTGATGAGTTCAAATTAGGCTGTCTGCAACAGCAATGACCTATTCAGAGAGTATACTTGTATGGTTGCACTTATCGTTCGCACATAATAAGCCTATGTTTTTTTATTATTTAGGACGTTTTTATTTTTATATGTTCAATTTGTGGAAAAGAGTTCAATTAGGAGGTCACACAAAGCCTCAAAAGCCTCAACGCATTTGTGTGATGCTGACGCAGGAGCTGGCCAATGGTGAGCTGCTGTTCTGCCACAGAACCCGAAAGAACCACTGTTCACATTAGGTCATTAGGTCAACAGCATAAGAGACTTGCACAGACGAGAAGAGATTGTTGAATAAAGTTGTTGTTTTTGTTTTTGAGCAAAAAAAGTTCTTGTCGCTTCAAAAAATTATGCTTAAACCACTGTCGTCACATGGTCTATTTGAATTGTCTTTACCTTTCTGGACCTTTAAAGTGGTCATTAAATTGCAGTCTATGGAGTGGCCAGAGCGCTCTCAGATTTGATTAAAAATATCTTATTTTAAAATGATTCTTCAAAATAATGGGTTTTACAGGTTTGTAAGGGTGAGTAATTAATGACAGAATTTTCATTTGGGCGAACTAACCATATAACTATACGAGTCAACTATATGCAGGGGTGGAGCTAAGGGGGTGGACGGGGGAGCCGTTGCCACCCTCTGCCACCACTTTGGCCAAGGCGGTCACGACTGCTGTTTCTGTCTCTATTTTTTCTTCACAAGAATTGCATTTATTTCAACAGAACCATCTCTTTAAGACCACAAAAAACAGGACACTTTTTAGACCCGCACTCCAAGTGAAAAAGTACATGTTGGTGAATAAGCTTCAGCAGAACATGTTTCTCAACTGGTGGGTTGCCAGACCGTTTTTAGTGGTTTGCATTGTGTGCAATCAAAGAAACAACAACAAATGTAATTCTCTTTGAACTACAGTGTGTAGTTATCTGCATGTCTCATCTGCAACAACGGAGAATAAGCTATTGGGGGTATCGAGAAACGAACCAAGCTGACTGAGAAAGTGGAACTTTAGCTAGTGTGAGGAATAATACAAAAATGGTCAAATTCACTCAGTATTCCATGATATGTGGCCGTATTCACAAAACATCTTAAGGCTAAAAGTAGCTCCTAACTTGTCGATTTAGGAGAAACTCTTAAAAATAATGTGTCAGTGTCAGTCCTTATTTTAGGACTGCAAAATTTTATTTCACAAAGCATTTTAGCACTTAAAACTAGCTCCTAAATCCATGAAACGCTAAGAGAAGTCAAGAGGACTCCTGAGTCACTAAGACCAAATCACAAACAATCACAATGACTGTTGACACAATCCGCCAAAGACACTATACACAACATTGAGGCAATAGTGATATAAAATGTATCATTAATATTATATATATATATATATATATATATATATATATATATATATATATATATATATATATATATATATATATATACACACATGTCAGATTACAGGTGGTAGTTGTTTTTACGAGTCTTACAAATGACTGAATAAAGTAAAGCAATAGAAGCGTATTTGACGTGCTGTCCAAAGCGATTGAGGGCTCTGAAGCTCAGAATTTAGCCCAAACCCAGAGTTCTGCCCCGTATCTCTGACCGAGGAGATGCAGGGATACAGGGATGCAGAAAACTGTGGGCTTAACGTTAGGTGAGTCGGCTCTCGGCTGTGTGTGTATGCCTCCTCTCATGCTGATTAGACAGACAGTTTGGATGTGCTTCTCACAATCTTTGTTTATAAAACATAATTTTCGCTTGAATTCTGCAATCTCTCGAGATGCAGACATGCAAGAGGCTGTCAATTAGCTGAACATATACTACTAGTTTAACTAGTGACACTTAGACTAGTTTTTTAAATCTTTATTTGAATATGGCAACATTCTTATTTTAAAAATTGTATTTGAATATAATAGCAACAAGGTCAACTCCGCCCTTACTCTTAGCTTAAGACTTCTCTCTATTCCTTAGTAAAAGTTGCTTTTAGCAGCTTTGGTAATAGGTTTTAAGAGAAAACTCATAACTAAGAACTTTTACTGCCATTTAGGAGTACTCTTAGTTGTAAGATAAAATGTTTTGTGAATACGCCCCCTACTAAACCACTATCTCAATTACAATTAAGTACAAATGAACTGTATGCAGTTGTGTTAGGCACAGTCCAGTACATTATAGTCAGACATTTTAATGCTGAAATAATGAACATTTCTGTGCCACCCCAGACAGGTTGCTGACCCCTGCCCAGTCACCCCAATGAACAAATCCTAGTTTTTCTGTTATTCTTCATTGTTATGGCATGAGAAAAATGGACAGTTTATTCCTGGAATAGCATAAAACAAAAACAACTGACAAATGCTGTACATAAAAAATGTTATCTCCAAATTGGATGTTTCACATAAACACAGTAATGTTTCTACTTATGAAAATCAGTGGCTATCAATAATCATTAAATTGGATTAAAGAAAATGAATTTATGGTTAATAGGTACAACATTCGAAGTTGAACCATTATGTCACCCATTGACTCATTAGCTGGCATAATGAGACATCAGCTGATATTAGCAAAGAGCTGCACGCCTGATGGTCGGATATGTGTGACTCTTAGTTGATGGTAAAAGCTTTTCTCTTCTGAACTAATGCCTTGCCTGGATCAGAGGTGATTATGAGTTCAGTGGTGCGAACAGCAGTATCAAGATGGGCAATGGAAAGATCGATCTCCGTTTTTATGGAGTTAATTCAATATGGACTATTTAAAGCGACGGGGTGGAGGGAGAAATGAGATTGTATTTGCTGGGTATGGATTTTTGCCATGTGAAAGCTTCGGGTGCAAAAGGGGGGATGGTTTACAAGTCTTGACACTGTTTAAAAGATCTTCACACGTAGAAGGGTAATCACTGTAAATTACTTTTCATTGATTAGTCAATATTTTCAAAGATCATGTTGCTCTCGTCCTATTTGAAAGTCTTAACCTATTACTGGTGGAGAAAATAAACTTGCACCATGTTCATTTCATAGTCACTTATCGAGAGCATACAAGTGCATGCGACATGGAAAACATGCGTCTAATATCTACGCTTGAAATATACAGCCTTAAAATGTCACCTTCTAACACACTGGTTGGTTAAGAATGCAACTTTTACAATGTTGGCCCAGAAACTACCCCAAAAAAAGGACCAAAAGTACAAACATTTTTGTATTTTACATTAGCTAGAAATATAATTTTGATTACACATTGTTATTTATATTTATTTTCTTTCTTTTTTTCCATTTATAGCAATACGTTATGCACTCACCTAAAGGATTATTAGGAACACCATACTAATACTGTTTTACCCCCTTTCGCCTACAGAACACCTTCAACAAGGTGCTGAAAGTATTCTTTAGAAATGTTGGCCCATATTGATAGGATAGCATCATGCAGTTGATTTGTGGGATGCACATCCAGGGCAGGAAGCTCCCGTTCCACCACATCCCAAAGATGCTCTATTGGGTTGAGATCTGGTGACTTTGGGGGTCATTTTAGTACAGTGAACTCATTGTCATGTTCAAGAAACCAATTTGAAATGTTTGAGCTTTGTGACATGGTGCATTATCCTGCTGGAAGTAGCCATCAGAGGATGGGTACATGGTGGTCATAAAGCGGGGGTTGCCAAGTATATTTGGCCATGGGCCAAAAAAAAAATTTGCCACTAGATGGCGGGCCAGAATATAGTCAAGGGATAATTTAATAAATAAATAAAATTAAAAATGTAGAAAAAAAGAGAATTTGAATGAGCCCATTATTGGTATGTTTGAGTGTTCTTAACGATGTTGTATTATTATTGCCACTTTCCATATTGTGAATTATAAATGTATTTTAATTAGCTTTTTACACATGGAACCTATTGTAATAATTATTTGATGTCATGTTTCATACTTCTACGGTCAGAATTATTCCTTGGCATCCTCACGTAGTAAACTGCAGGCAACATTTTTCCAGTTTTTAACAGTCTAATTTTGGTGAGCTTGTACAAATTGTAGCCTCTTTTTCCTATTTATAATGGAGATGAATGGTACTTGTGGGGTCTTCTGCTGTTGAAGCCCATCCGCCTCAAGGTTGTGCATGTTGTGGCTTCACAAATGGTTTGCTGCATACCTCGGTTGTAATGAGTGGTTATTTCAGTCAAAGTTGCTCTTCTATCAGCTTGAATCAGTCGGCCCATTCTCCTCTGACCTCTAGCATCAACAAGGCATTTTCGCCCACAGGACTGCCGCATAATGTTTTCCCTTTTCACACCATTCTTTGTAAACCCTAGAAATGGTTGCGCGTGAAAATCCTAGTAACTGAGCAGATTGTGAAATACTTAGACCGGCCCGTCTGGCACCAATAACCATGCCACGCTCAAAATTGCTTAAATCATCTTTCTTTCCCATTTTGACATTCAGTTTGGAGTTCAGGAGATTGTCTTGACCAGGACCACACCCCTAAATGCATTGAATCAACTGCCATGTGATTGGCTGATTAGATAATTGTATTAATGAGAAATTGAACAGGTGTTCCTAATAATCCTTTAGGTGAGTGTAATTGTCTGCACAGAAATAAAATTTAAGAAGCAAAACATTTTTGTATCTCAATAAAAAATAGGCAAAAAGGATTAACTTGAAAATTAAAGGGATAGTTCACCTCAAAATGAAAATTCAGTCTTTATTTACTGACCCTTACATCAAATTGGACCCCCGTTGACTTTCAATGTAAAAACAAAAGGACATTTGTCAAAGTGTCTTTTGTATTCTTCAGAAGTAAGAAAGTCACACAGGTTTGGAATGACATGAGAGTGAATGATGACAGAATTTTCATTTTTGGATTAACTATCCCTTTAAAAGTCAAAACCAGACTGGCGCCCATTTGACAAGCCCAGTTCTAACATACATTATGATATATCTAGAGCTCTCGTGTAAGCCACATTACTTGGACGTCTTCGAACTGTGTCCCTGGAATGTCATACAGCATGTGACAGATTCAGTGCACAGCATCCTCTCCCCATGCCACGGAGGGTCACATGCTCGCTCTGGCCTATCATAAACAGGCGAGATGATTGATAAACGCAGCCAAATGCTGCCAGCGGTCTGCTGCGCACCGTGTTCCACTGTCAGAGTCATTTGTATTCATATTATGTAGATTAGTACTCTGAAGTCCTTTAAATACAAGAAGAAACCCATGCAAAAAAATTGTAACCTTCCATGCTAGTCTCTGACCCGTATCGATATAAATCGAGTACATAAAAGTAAATATGAATCACTTGGCCAAGCGGTGAACCCTCTTTTGCACCAAAAAGCTGCTTTTGATTCGTGGCTATTTATCTTAATGAGTGCTGTTACTCTGTGAAGGGAACTCATGTGAAGGCTTGCAGTCATAGAGATACAGTGAATCCATCACTGTCAGACAGACGGATCCTTACAGCAGACGGACAGTCTTTGAGTGATGTCGGGCCAGTAGGAAGAGGCCCGGGAGCGCAAGAAGCCCAAAGCTTGTTAACAACAAAGAGCAAGCACCGGCCAGACCTTCTCTACCAGAACTTTTGCCCCATACCGTCTTGCTACAGCTCTGGCTAAAACGTGTCACACTGCCTTGTCATGTGAGCCGATTTGACTCTTCATCACGGTGATGTCATGCTGTTCCATTAACTAATAGCTTCGCTCTGGATGGCAAGTCTCTCAGAACAAAGTGCCAAGCTAAATGAGACCATCTATGGCACCTTGCCACAGTGATGCAACGATAACGAAGACTAAAATGGTGGTTGAACCTTCCTGTACGAACGCAACTCTACAAAACAAATGTTTTATTCACAGATTTTCAAAGTTCTTGCTTTGAAGTACTCAAGTAAAGACAAACTCATTTTTGTAAAAAGAGCGTTGTCTATCAAAACAGGTTTCTACCAACCACACTTGCTTATTTAGAAAAATAAGACTTTTTTATTTTATTAAAATGTCAGATGATAACAGCACAAAACAAATATATTATTCAAAGAAATTCATGGCTGTTAGGAACACCAGCGGATTCAAAGTTATCCAGCCACGGAAAGCTGCTCTGTTTTTCTCTCTGTAGAACTTTTATTAGTTTGAAGAATCCGTGGGCTGAAAAAAAAAAGTAAAAATAAATAAACAATTAAATAAACAAACTGATAAACAAAAAATAAACAACGGCCATTTGAAATAAGCTACTATGAAGAAGCCTGTTTGATAAGAGCAGTCGGCACGTTCCACTTTCAAGTTTGTAATATCGAGAAACACTGTATTCCTTTCTATGAAAAACGAATTGAATTTAGAGAAAGCTTTTTTTAATACCTACCAATATTTATTAATAATTTTAAAAGACATTTTATTGTATTCAACTTTAACCAAATTAAAGTTATATTACAGTATTCAATTTCAATACAGCCTTGAAGAAGACCAAAAAGCAACATTCAAAGATTGCCTAGCATTCGGTGAGCAGAAAAAAGCCATCAACTTTGTTTCACGGCCATAGAAAGGAGAATCAATCACAGGTGCCAGGATCATTTCAACCTGAGCTCCTTTTTCACGCTGAACAAATGTCTCTTGAGTGCACACGTGAAGGATGCTTAAAAGTCCAAAGTGAAGCTCATTTATTTGCAGATCAGACATTGAAACAGAATTATAGATGTCTGTTTATATAAACTGACCTGTGTGAAAGAAGTGAAAGATGGACTGATATGGATATCAATATTGTGACGGAAACAATTTTGCTGGTTACACTGACAGCCAAGAAAACCAGCCAGTTTATGTAACCGAGCTGTCTTTTTTGATAACTCACACAAGCCAGAACAGAATTGAAGGTGTATTTTTTTTTTCTTTATTACAAACTTTTACACTCAGATGAGATGAAGACTGCATTCATTTCAGTTGCTTAAAAAAGCATTTCTTTCTATATATTAATCACTTCTGCTAACATGTTAATATGACATGACCAGCCATGTCCTGCAAAGCTACTATTTCTGTAATAGCCTTTTTAAAAAGAAGTGGGGACAAATATGTTGGTTGTGATGTCTTATGAATATTAAAGTGTTAGTTCACCCAAAAATTGAAATTATGTCATTAATTACTCATCCTCATGTCGTTCCAAACCCGTAATACTTTAATTCATCTTCAGAACACAAATGAAGATCTTTTTGATCAAATATGAAAGCTTTCTGTACAGCTCCATGTACAGCTACGCAATTGACACATCTTCAATACACCTTCAAGACAAAGGCTTATTTTCTACGCAACTGACACATTTTGACATTTCAAAAAGTTCATAAAAAGATGTTAAAACTAATCCACATAAGAAACTTGATCGCTTTATATGATGAACAGATTGAATTTAGGCTTTTATTCACATAAACTCATCAACTCACACATCAGTTGTGGCAGTGTTATAGTCGAGTCACCAACTGTCGAGTCCGAGTCGAGTCTCGAGTCCCATGTGTTCCGAGTCCGAGTCCAAGTCACCAAAGAAGAGCCCGAGTCGAGTACGAGTCGAGTCACCATTACCTGAGTTCGAGTCCGAGTCGAGGCTCGAGTCCCGTGTTCGAGTCCAATTAATTATACTTTAAATTATCATTTATTAGTTCTGCTGCTTAATATTTTTTCATAACCTTTGATACTTTTTTTATAATACTTTGATGAATAAAAAGTAAAAAAAAAAAAAAAAAGAAGCAAATGTTTTAAAAATAGAAATCTTTTGTAACAACAATATAGCCAACTGGTCAGTAATTTGGGGTCAGAAATTTTTCTTTCTTTCTTTTTTTGAAATAATCAATAATTTTATTCAGCAAGGATGTGTTAAATTGATAAAAAGTGACAGTAAAGGAGATTTATATTATTTGAAAATATGTTTTTATATCTTTTTATGTATTTTATTTTCTAGAATAAATTCATGAATCAACAATTGAATAGAATTCATGCTTCATTTGTATTTTTTACAAGCCATTTAATGAAGCAGCGGGAACAGATTTTTGCACTGTGAAATACTAAACTCTACAAAACTAAATTGCCACTACACCCAGAATCCATGCAAAAGTAGTAACCATCCAGAACTTAGTTGGGAATAAAAACAAGAATGTCCACAGCTGAAATGGATGAAAAAAGGGTGTGAAAAAGCAACAGCAAAAATCACTTGAACAAAGTCACGCAAAAAAAAAAAAAACCTCCATACGTGCTCCTTTAAACATTTGAAAACAATGGCTGAGCGACCAAGATATTGAAGGAAGAAGCAAACATCTAATGCAAAGTTTAACCTTAACACAATGTATTATTATAGTAAATGGAAGGATAGTAAAATGGGCTTATATCTTGTTTCCCTCAGCACTCGGGCCAATCAGTTAGTGTTTAAGACGGGAACAGTTTAAGGCACTTGATTAATCTTTCCCTTCCTTTAGAAAAGTGAGTGACCCTGCAAGGTCACTGGACAAATGTACCTGAAACAGAGCTGGGACTCCCATTGGAGGTCTCAAATTGGAGTCCCACACTACATTGACACACTGCTTCATCCCAATGATGCCCAGAATGTCTATTATTGGTGGCACGGCCGTTAAATGAGCAGAAGGTGGATGACCTCTGTGATCTAATAAGCTGGTGTCACAGTTAAAAAGTCTAGTGTGGCCCAGCTCAGGGCCAGACGCTTCCCTGAAGGACAGTTACACAGTAATTTGATGCATCGTCTGCCTCTGGTCCTGGTCAATCAACCAGACTGAAGATGCACTTGGAGATATCCTGTAGAGGATTGAGCCTCAAAAATCTAAAAACGATCTCTTGCAGACCGATACCAGCAAGAGAGCTTTGAAGCAGGTTCTTTTATGAGATTGACCTGGTAAAATAGTGCCAAGACTACATACATTTTATATTCTTACTGACACCTCTTTGGTTTGGACTGCATTCGTATGCTTAACTTCCTTCCGAAGTAATCAACGCAACAATTTATATGCATTTCTTTGATAAAGTATCTGCTATGGAAACTGAGTAAACAAAGGCCTGTTTTTTTCCCCTCAGTTTTATATCAGACACAGAGCACTTCGATTCACATGCAACAAAGGCAATACTTCTGCGTACAGAAATGCTTACAGCACTTTTGCACATTTCTGTCCTCTATTTACCCAGACAAAAAGCTGATGTTTTAAAGTGATATCCAAAGAGCGCTGTCTTTTGTTGTCATCAAGAAAAATGATGCCTCCATGTGAGAATTCCACCGAGGCTTATTCATATCTCAAAAGAGCTAGCTCTACTGCACAATAAACGTTTATTAATTACTTCGGCGCACACTGCAGTGATGACTTTAAAACTCCTTGAAGACTTTTTTCCTTTTTTGTCAAAATGAAAGAACATAGTTCATGCTGACATTTCTTCTCAGCTTTCAATGTATGTACATCTATACCTATTTGAAAAGTGAAAGTACATTTCATTTGTATCAGTGCAGAAGGAAAACTGCACAGCAGGTTTGGAAACTAGCAGGTGAAGAGACTTTGATGGAAGAAATAAGGATTTTTGCATAGACATAATTTTGGAAAGGAAGGGAAAATAATAAAGAATTTTATTTTTATTTTTTTATTAATAAGAAAGTAATTTTTCCAGCGCTAACATTAATACATAGCCTGACATGATCATACTCATTTTTAGTCAGAACATGACTCTAAAACTGCTCCATTGGGCTATGATTATGGGGCGTTTCAACCGAGCCAGGAAAGACATCAATTGAATAGAACTACAACCAATCAGAGCAATGAAGCAACGCATAACGTTAGTTGTCAAATGTCAACAGAACTTAACTGCACTGTGTTGCCAAGTCTGCATTTTTTCCCGTGGGTTGTTTTCCATTTCTGCGGGTTGAAGCGACCTCAATTATCTGATAGACCCAGGAATGAGAATTTTAGCAGACAGCCATGCCAAAATAACACACATTTTACCCCCCAAATGCCATTTTTTCCCGGAAAACTTTCCCAGGTATTTGGGCTTGTTTTAAGCTGTAGTTGCTGGGTTTTGTTGTAAAAACTTGGCAACCCTGTCAGCACGCGCACTGGAATAAACGATCTTTGCCGGTGTTGTAAAAAAAAAAAAAAACGATTTTAAAGGGTTAGTTCACCCAAAAATTGATGTCATTAATGACTCACACTAATGTCGTTCCACACCCGTAACACCTCTGTTCATCTTCGAAACACAGTTTAAGATTTTTTATATTTAGTCCGAGAGCATATGCAAGTGTATGCACACTATACTGTCCATGTCCAGAAAGGTAATAAAAACATCATCAAAGTTGTCCACCTGTGACATCAGTTAGTTAATTGGAATCTCTTGAAGCTAAAAAAATACATTTTGGTCCAAAAATAACAAAAACGACTTTATTGTCTTCTCTTGTGTTTGTTTTCAAACCTCAAATAAAGATTCAAGCAGTTATGAATCAGCGTATTGACTGATGATAAGGATCGCCAATGTCACATGATTTCAGCAGTTTGACATGCGATCCAAATCATGAATGATCCGCTGATTCATGACTGTTTGAATATTTATTTGAGGTTTGAAAACAAAGGCTAAATTCTCTCTCACTCATTATGCAACATGCAAACCAAAATTATAACAGAATGTTATCTGTAGTGCATAGCCAGGTGCTCGTGTCCCCCAGAGTTCAAACAAAGCCTAAACCTGGTTCACTGTTCGTCTTTCTGCTTTACATATGATTTAACACTGCATGACTTTCACTATGACTAAAGGCATACAGTAGCATGATGCCAGTTTTATGATGCACAGTGCCACAATCACCCTTAGGACAGGAAGGAAAGAAGTTAAGTATGAAGGGCAGAGCGTGAGGGGACGCAGTGCGGCTGGGGGTGGTGGAATCTACTGATTAAAAAGAAGGGAGAGAAAAAAACTGACTTTGGCTGGAGGTCACTTTTAGATCGCCCCAAGCAATTGTTCCAAAAGCTGTGTTTTTTCCCTCTAAAAACACCCTTGAGATGAGCACTGGAAAGGTTAGGGTGTTAAAACGGCCAGTATTAATGGCAACTCGGCTAAACTAAAACAGATTCTCAGGGTTACAACCTCCCTCAGTGGTCGTGGAGTGGAATGCTTGAGTAAAATGTGTGACTTCGGCCCCCTGTCTCTTCAAATGCCACATATTGTGGCCTCCTCAAGGTGAGTGTTGCCACAGTCTAGCAAAAATACACTCATCACTAACCATTTTATGTGATTTTCGGGACCTGTCACATTCCTCTGCAACTTTTCCTTTGTTTCCTCAACACTCTCTTTTTGAGTCGTAAATTGTTTTTCGCTGAATTGCTTCTCCTTGGGCTTGGGCTTGTCATTGCGCTTTTCATTAAAGGAAAGTTGTTGGAAAGTTTCTGTTGAAGGACACTCGTGGTGTCTGATGTTGTTTTGAGCTTGTATTGATGGTTGTAGAAGTGTATTTCCACAGGGAGCTGAAATAAAAACTCTTCCTTTCCTCCGCTTGTTCCAACAGCCTGAATTCTCCCAAATAACACTCAACACTGCACCCGCAGATGATCTGGATATCAACTTTATTACATTTTATGTGAATTAATTTAATTATAAAGTGATTAAGCAAATCGTACAAAATCAGCATTTGCCTAAAAAAAGTTAAAATAAAAAAAGTAATTAATCTGGTAGACCTAAGGCAACAAATGTGCATTTCCAACTTTGATCCCAACTTTGGTTTCATTCCAATGTGGTCCTATTGAGCCCACCCAAATCTACAGTAAATAATGATTCTGATTTGGTTTAGAATTACAGCATGTATATCTCTTTCCAAAATTATGTTCTGTTGGCTCTTTACTGTCCTCTGCTATCCAATGAAAAAGCAGAAACAGTACTCTTTTATTCGTATCTTATTAGGGGCCAAGTACTGAAGCTGTGTAGGCATCCATTAGTCGTCGTAGACTTCTTCCTCTCTTGAGTCTATGGCCGCCCACAGAACAACAGAACCATATGCTAAAAATGTGTGAAATTTGGCACATGGATAAAAGAGAATCTGAACATTAACCACAACAATTTTGGAGCCTAACGCAATCCAACTGTCCAAAGTTTCACTTACATTTATGCTAATTTGAACTGTACAGTGCATCCCAAAAGTTTTCACAGTGTGACTTCGGTTCTAGCAGTTATTACAATGCATAGATAACGTTACACATCACTGACAAACCGACATTAACAGAAAAAAAAGTTTTTATTGGCATTAGGTGTAACATCAATCTGTCAATGAACTAATGTATACAGTAGTAAATACAGAGCAGTCATACTATGCTAACGTTACCATGCCAGTACATAAAGACAGATCAAAGTGACAGTTCATTGTTGTGTAATGCTCCAAAATTGTTGTGGTTAATGTTCAGATTGTCTTTTATCTGTGTGCCAAATTTTACACCTTTTTAGCATATGGTTCTGTGGTTCTGTGGGCGGCCAAAGACTCAAGAGAGGAAGAAGTCTATGACGACTAATGGATGCCTACACAGCTTCAGTACTTGGACCCTAATAAGATAAGAATAAAAGAGTACTGTTTCTGCTTCCACATTTGTCATTAGTCACGTGGCAATAGCCAACAATACATTGTATGGATCAAAATTGACAAAAGTTTTCTTTTATGCTAAAAATCATAAAAAAATGTCCTACCGTAAATATTATAAACAATTTATTATTAGTAGTAATATGCATGGCTTAGCACTTCAATTGGACAACTTTAAGCTACACTGTGTAACTTTTTTAGTTTTTTCTTAGCTAAAAACACTTAGTTCTTTCAAAAATATATGTGCTCATTAATGTATATTTATTTCTTTCAAGTAATAAAGTATTCTCGTAAGTTTTTTTCAATGCCATTGAAAATACATACGGGTGAGGGCTTCAAATGCTGGTCGCCATGTTGCCCCTCAATCTTGAAAGTACATTAGCCAAAGAGGGACATACCATTAATTCAAGCTTTGCCTTTCACATTTTAACACTCGATGGCACCGTGTCGAATGTGAAGAGGGGGATTGCCATGTTAATCTTGGACTAAATCGGCCACCGTAGGAGTTAAAACGAAATCAGAATTGAGAGGAACAGAAACTAATATTCACTGGATGGTCATATACCTTTACACCACTAGATGGGGGGAAGTATCTCACAGTGTAGCTTTAAAGGGGTCATATAATGCCATTTTTATACAAGATAATATGATTATTTAGTGTCTAAATGAAAACTTTGTAATATACTTTAATTAAAAATTCTCATTAGTATTGTAAAAAAACACTCTTTTACCTCGTCAAAAACAGCTCTTTTTTCACAAAGCCATTTCAGTGTATACGCCTTTAAATTATAAATACCCCGCCCCTCTGTTCTGTGGGCCGGCACATGGAGCTGTTGCCCTTAACAACAGTAGAGGCGAAAGAATGGCGACAGGAGTTTCTGAGGACAGATCTGTGCAACTTTATCAATTTGAGCCGGAGTCGGACCCAGGACAAGACAACAGCTCCAACGAAATGCGACATTTAAGGCTAAACATTAACATTAAACATTAAACCATTAAAGGGTTAGTTCACCCAAAAATGGAAATGATTTAATTCATTACTCACCCTCATGTTGTTGGACACCCATAAGACCTTTGTTCATCTTTGGAACACAAATGAAGATATTTTTGTTGAAAGCTGAAGACTGAGAAAGGCTTCAGACAGGCCTCCATTGGCATTCAGTATATTTTCACTGACCCACTCGTAAGACTCATAAAAGGCACTAAAGAATTCATTACAAAGTCCATCTCACTACAGTGGCTGTACAATAATTTAAAAATGCGACGAAAATAGTTAGTGTGCATAAAAATCTAAATAACTTCATCTACCAAGTTATTGACGTGAACTCGACGCATGCACGAGAATATGATGCAGCTCCACCGTTCAGATACATGACCCGGAAGAGGAGGAGCGCCGCTATCCCGTGAGTTCCAGGTGAGTTCACGAGACCTACACGGAAGACAATAACTTGGCGGATAAAGTCATTATTTTGATTTTTTTTTGCGCACAAAAACTATTCTCGACGCTTTGTACAATTATTGTACAGCCACTGTAGTGAGATGGACTTTGTCTCGACGTCTTTAGTGCCTTTATGGGTCTTATGAATGGAAATGTACTGAATGCCAATGGAGGCCTTTCTGAAGCCTTTCTCAGCCATCAGCTTTCAACAAAAATATCTTCATTTGTTTTTCCGAAGATGAATGAAGGTGTTACAGGTGTCCAATGACATGAGGGGGAGTAATTAATGAAATAATTGTAATTTTTGGGTGAACTAACCCTGGGTAAAAAATCGGGGAAAAATCCTTATGGGTAAAAATCCTTTTTTTAAACCATAAACAGTATCACTTAGTCTCATCAAACCTGATTCTCTTTGGCATCTTGTAGGTCTTCATAGATTAAATTTAGATATTCAGTGCATATTTTAAGATAAAGATGTGCTACCAGATCACCTAAGAAACAAAAGCACACACTGGAAGTTCACGAGGGAGCTCTTAGACAAATATTAAAGCTCTTATCCTTCTGAACAAAGGGACTAATGGCACCACGCAAGAAGAAACAGTGAGATTAGCCTGTGACCTTCTTTTCTTCCATTCCACTCTTAAAAAAAAAAGCCTGCTAACATCCTGCCATCAACAACCATTTTTACTGCAGCTCAACATCAACACGGCTTCAGAATCGGGACACGGCCATGTGCGAGATCTCACTGTCCATTTTAATATTCCGAGCAGAGTGAGAAACAGACAGAAAATCAATAGCTTCATTTTTTTCAATATTAAAGAATAGGGGGAAAGGGGCAGAGCTCCAACCTTTTGCTATAAAATCTGAGATTGGCTTTAAAGCCATTTGCCATTTGATCTAAGATGGGACCGAAGACAAACCCCTGGGGCAGAATTATTTGATTAAATGTTGTTTGTTCTGCTTCGATCTGGGAACACTTAAAGAACTGGCACAAATACTGTGGTTCTTTCATTCGACATATTACGAATGTCTGAATAAATACACCTCTGAAATGTTTTGATTTGCCTGGTCTATCTTAAGGATTTATAACAAGAATAAAGTCATAGTTATTTTTAACAACATATTATAATTCTAAATATAAAACGAATAGTTGACTTAAGATGCAGATGGTTGAGCCACGTTCAAACCGGTTATAAAAAGCAGATAAACACACCTATGACCACACATTCTATTAATGTGTGAAGTAGAGATGTTGCTTGGGAAACCGTGAATAGTCAATAACTAGGTGAATGTACTGCATTACCTAGTAGTTGGATTGTTAATTGCATTTATCAATAAATGTATCTATTTATTGAACGTTTTTATCATATAGCTGTTTCTGCAGTTCAAGCACACAGTGTAAGAACATCCCTTAACAAGGCAAAATCATTGTATTTCAAATCCTTTTGTGGTTTACGTCATTTTCTATAAGCCTACAGCCTGAACAAAACTTCACAATTGAATATGGCATCTTGCCCTTTTTCAATAGTAAAGAAAAATATTTTATTCATCACACATGGATAAAAGTAATTTGAAGAATTGTAACAGTGAGTGAAATGTCAGTCCGGTTCATAACTGTCCGGACAGCCTTGAAGACAACCTGGATGCAAGACAATTTATTGTATTCTAGTATTACTGTTTACTCTACTTCTGAGATGTCCCTGAAACCTCCCTAGATGAAAAAAATAGACTTGTACTCAATGGGGGTGGTTGGTCTCCTTCCTATTCTTGATCCATGAAATTTTCATCATGAGCAACTTTCATGTTTCTTCCATAAAAGTAATCCTGCACAGCCAAAGTAGAGAGCAAACAACCTCACATCCATCTGTCCGTGCCTGGCATCAGGATCACGAATCTCACCGAGAGCCTATATTTGTTTTTCAGAGATCAGAGCACTTGAAGTACAAAACTACAGAGCTGAGAGGGGTTTCTCTGAAATCTAGGCAATAGACTGAATTCTTGCTATAACATGCTAGTCTAGCCAATGTTATCTCCCATTTTTACAAGGGGCAAAATTCATCAAGAGAAAAGTTGCTGTCTGAAGTTAAACCAAGTTCCCAAAAGAAATAAAGATTTTACAAATATTAAAAAAAGGTTAATAAAGAAAAAGAAATACACCAATCAAATAATCTGAACTGTGGGTGATATACCGGTAGACATAATTAGATAGAAATGTGTTAACCAGTAGAGATTTTGGATTATCGCCTCTATCGCAGTAATGCTGACGTGACAATGCTGTGCTGCGTGGTCACAAATAGCTGATTGTAAACCACTGAAACATAAATAGCAGCGAAAGATGGCTCAGTTCAGTATATGCGCGCACTTCTGAGAGACGGGTGCACAGAGCTCATGAGAACTAAACTGTTTACTAAAACTAAAACTAAACTGAGTGTTTTTTGCTGCCTAATTGGGTTTGCACAGTTAAATACACATCCCTATGTGTCAGTGACCATGCATTGGCAAGTATCAGTAATTTATGTTTTAATGTTGAGAAAGAAAACGCACAAATACAATGGATCTGTTCGGTCAATCTTAGTTACAGAATCCAAATTTACCTGCTGTCATTATTAATCAAACAACAAAATCTCTCACTGCTCTTGACTGAATAATTTTTGTAACTTTAATAACTCTAAATGTACACAGTAAAGGCAATGCAGTGTTTTTTTCATTTGATTACTTTATACATAGCTTTATAGCCTAGTTTCTTATTTCTAGTGCTTAACCGTAGGTCTATTTCATTTTTGTCTTTGTTCAGGTAGTTGGTTTTCTTTGCTTTTTTTAATCACAGTTTACTTGTCTTCAGTAAGCATGGGAGTATTTTTAGGCTAGTATTATTTTTTTTAATGATAATAAATGGTGCTAAGAATTTTGAAATATCAAAGATATCATGTATATGTAAAAGGTATCATGAACTTTTGACATAAAAGGTCATCATACTATAATAATATCCTGTAAGTTTCAGAGCTGAAAACGTCCTTGTTAGTTCAAAAACAGCTTTTATTGTAACCAATCCAAGAGAACGACTCATTGTGGAATGTGCCTATCTACAGGTGAAAGATCGCCTTTGCAGAAGAAAATCAACGCCTACTTCATCACTGAAACTTTGGCCCCGCCCAATGGTGTGTAAGTGAGATTATGAAGAGAGAAGCGTGATACAGGATCACTGAAAATAACTTTGCCTTCCAAAGGATCCTGTAATGTTATTTATTTCCAAAAATGTGAATGTCTCAGTTCAGCATTCAAGCTTAAGCATTGGACTCTTGACAAAACCCCGTTATAAATCAACTGATCTCTTATTTTAATTGCGTTTGCACTGTTAGTTATGATAAAAGCATTCATTAATGTGCAGAAATCGAGTTGCAATGGCTCATGTGATCGGCTACAATTCTCATCACTGTAACCTTTCATGCCACAATCTAAATAAATGTCATATCTAAATGTAATGCTATACACTGTAAAAAAAAATAAAAAATAATCAGGTCTCCAATGAAAACATTTTAGTGACTGATCATATCAACAGTTTTCAGTTGGCCAAACTGAATTTCTGTGAATAAAATTGCAAGAAATTCAATTTGGTCAACTGGAAAATTTAGATTTACAAAATGTTCAGTTGGAAACATGCTTTTTTTACATTGTATATAATCAATACTTTAAACGATTAGTTCACCTTGAGCACTGTAATAGTATAAATGTGCCAACATTTTTTGAGAATTCCACGTAATACGTAGCTATTTCATATGCAAATAACATTATAAGTGCATATCAGGAAACATAATAACATAATAAACATAATAAAACAATGCAGTTCATGACCCCTTTAAAGGTTCTTCATGAAACCAAAGATGCCAATAAAGAACCTTTATTTAAGGTTTTATTCTGATTTTATTTCCAGGTTTAAATTAGATTTTGAATCTCAGTTTGGTCTCAAGCATTATGTACATGAAGCCAAACAAGCTTTTTTATTGTTTTTATAGACTTTGCATTGAAAGATCAGAAGGTCTCGAAGGATTAAGTAAACACCTGAGTGAAACCTCATACCGAATCCATAAGACAATACCAATAACCAACACAAACAAAGATTTTGGGTAATTAGGTATCAGGTTGAGAGCGAATGCATTCAGACTCCACTAAACCTGGTCTAGGAACCATGTCAAGGCTGTCTCCATCCACTGTCTCCATCCCACTCAATATGTCCAGACAACATTCTCAAGCAGCAACCTTCCATTGATTCATCCCCACTCTTATCTGTTTCCAGTTCTAAATTGCATCCCAAGAGCACCTACCCTCCAGTTAGTTGCTCTCCTCCTGTCCCTGCTGTGGACCAGTTAGTATGGTGTTGCATAAAGCTCAATTCAACCATCCTAATTCCTTAAACGTCAGGGTTATTATTTCTCCCATGTCTGATTCCTCTACCTTCTTTTGGCACACAAAAACTAGTTTCCTTTAAGAGGGTTGGATCTTCTTCAGAAATCAATGCGAGTAGACTGCTGATAAGTTGTGATTCAGTTTGCGGTGAACTGCGCAACAGGTATAGCTTAAATTACATTTATATTCAGTGTAAAATATAATGACAGAGCAGCCAAGTATCTCTGTAATAACTGATTCAACAGAATCTAGATGAAATTGTATGTTGTTTGATACTGAATTACTAAGAAAAATATGAATGTAGGCATGATGTATTTAATAGGAAAAGGTGATATATATCTACTCACATGTGCGTTTAAAATAATAATAATTGTAAAATGAATGGCAATGTGTATGGCAAACACTATGTGATTAAAAATACATGCTCAGGGATGGATTGGGTCAAAAAAAACATCAGAAACCAAGTAAAGATTAATAGGGTGAGAAGAAGAGATACAAAGAATGGTGTTACCATAATTTGGATAATGTAAAATTGCTTAAAATATGCATTAAACAATAGAAGGTATGCACGGGACATCACCATCGTCCGGAGTGACTGGAATTATGGCCAACTGAGTGGTAAAAAGAATGCATTGGTTTTCAGTGTGAATGCCACGAAAAACGCATCTAAAACGGGAAAGAGCTTTAAGATTGACTGTATAGATTTGACAAGAAATCGGAGGTATATTTTTACAGACTGCCAAAAAAGTTCACAGAAACAACTGGACTACAGGCAGCGAAACGGTTATAATTTTGTGTTAAAGGTCCCATTCTTCGTGTGTTTTCGAAGCTTTGATTATGTTTACAGTGTGCAATATAACATGAGTTCATGTTTCGCGTGTAAAAAAAAAACAGTATTTTTCACACAATTTACTTATCTGTACAGCGCTGTTTTCTCTGTCCTAAAAACGACCTGATGATTTCCTTGTTCTATGAAGTCCCTCCTTCAGGAATACGTAACGAGTTCTGATTGGGCCAGCACTTCCCGTGTTGTGATTGGACAGCAGCTTAGCGCACTTTGCCCGGAAAGGTCCCGCCTCTTACCATAACGGGGAGATGCAAGCGCTGAATGTGCGCTCTTCTCCACGTGGGAGAGCAACAAGACTCCGCCCCATATTTTACGTGTTCTTGTGGGCGGAGGGTTAGTCAACAAACGGTTTCAGTGACGTCATTCCTAAAGGAAGTGCAGGGGTGTAGTCCAAACCGGCCGTTCGCTGTAGGCTTTAAAAGGGAACTTCTGTTAAATAAAATATCTCGCTTGGCATTGAACTTTGAGCTTTATAATTTTACAGGTATTATTTATGCTCTAACAGCACCATTTCACACTAACTAAAGTTTGAAAGATGGAATCACGAAGAACGGGACCTTTATGCAGAATTTTGAGGTAAAATCATACCCTATATATTGCATTGACAACTCATCAATTAAATCTTATATTCTGCTTAATTGGAAGTTTTTAAATAAATACTGACAAAAAATACTGACAATACAAGTTTAAGGACTGGAAAAGGATGGAATACACCGATCAGGCATAACATTATGACCAATTATGACATATTGTCCTAATATTGTGTTAATCCCACTTTTGCTTCCAAAACAGCCCTGACCCATCGAGGCATGGACTACACTAGACACCTGAAGGCGTGCTGTGGTATCTGGCACCCAAATGTTAGCAGCAGGTCCTTCAAGTCCTGAAGTAAGTTGCGGGGTGGGGCCTACATGGATCGTAGGACTGGGCCCAGTCTTACGATCCATGTAGGCCCCACCCCGCAACTTATGGCCATAAAAAATCATAACTCTGTGTTTTTTGGTTGAATGGTGATACACGTTATATATTACCTGTATTTCTACGTTTTTCTTTTTGGATAAGAACAATCTTTAATGGTAATTTTATCTCGCATCCTTTCCAATGAAGTCCTAAAAACAATGTTGCTATTGAAGGCTATAAACAAATACAGTGAATGTAATGTAGGCTATCTAGTCATGCAGCAGCTCTTCTGCCACTCAGTCCAGCTGAGGGGGTGTGTTCCGGCAGTAAAGTGACGTCAATGCATACACTTTATGATGCACCAAAATGTTTTCATAGAAAAAAAGAAATGAAGTTAAAACTCTGAACCAAAAATAAAGTTTCACTAATTCAATCAGTATAATTCATGCTGTTTGGGATGTCGTGTTAAACCAGTTGCATTAAAGTTCTTCAACAATGAACAGCCTGTTGATATTTCAACCAAAAAAAAATTTGCATAATTTTTGGCAACAATTACAAGTTTCCACCCTGTTGACATTTTTATCTGTTTTTGTTTATCCACATTGTTTGCACAAAATAGACACTGGCACAATAAAAAAAGGACACAATAAAAACACATAACTGGAAAGCGCTAATTACACATCATTGTTTCAATGATTTCAGCCCAAAACAGGAAATTATTTTTTAGCTGGTTTCGACCAAATACTTCTGGTTGCATCACTATTAAATAATGGTGGAGGGTAACAGATGTTAAGGCAAAATTGGTCAGTAAGGTATTTAAGGAGGGATTTAGCAATAGTCCAGTTGCATTTTAAAAAAGCAACACATTGTTAAAAAACAAAAATACAGCAACACTTAGATAACACCGCGGTAGGAAAAAGCAATAGAAAAGAAAAGAGAAAACAAAAAAACTCAATTATAAACTGAGAGGAGGCGCAACCCCAGAAAATGAAGCAAATGTGCAAAAGATACATTCATATTATAATTATATATAAATTTGCTTTCATCAGCCATCTCACAAGTCCCATTACTCCCCATGGTCAGTCCATCCTGGTTTATACTGCTTCATTAAAGGACAGCTCATTGCTAATAATCATTTCACTCTCTCAAGACAAAAGCTGTGAATTTTTAGACAAATGTGCTTAGACCCTCCCTGTGGAGAAAATCTTCCTTATCTGACCTGCACGAGGCTGAAATTTCCACACAAAAAAAACCCTTCATTAATTCTTAAGACCACCATTATCTCTTTTCCGGTTGTCGGTTTTAACATTCGACCGGATTCAGTCGCTGACCAATTTTAAAAAAAATGCTCACTTGTGATTTCTCCGCTTCGAGTCCTCGAGTCTTATTCCCCTGTTGCCCGCCTGTGAATTAGACTGACACTCCAGCCTGGCTGCAGCGAGCAGGCCATAAACCCTGCCAGTCTAGAGTGTGTAAAATAATAATGGCAGTGTTGCAAAACCCAAGCTGTGATAATAACAAGCTCTAATGGGGTGCTCTTATCGACATCGATTTCCAATAATAGAGATCATATAAAAAGTAGGTAATTACACTGTGCAAGCAGAGGGCGTCCTGTGCAAATATCATTATTATCAAATTGGAATGGAATGCCGGAGCGGAACATGCACCCATTAGGTCGGAGCGGCCCCGGGGAAATGCGGAAGAGAGGAGACACAAAAAAGAGAGATCCCCGTCCACAACCCCCAGTGCCCTCCGCCCTTGGAGTCATTCATACCCTTGGCAAGAGCCATTTCATCGACTGAAGCGGTGCCGTGGGCTAAATAAGTAAGGAGCTCTATTATGTCGGAGGTGTGTTTTTGAAGATGAGATCTACACCGCAAACAATACATCCTCATGACCAAACACAGAGCAGCCATATAAAACAACACAGGCTGATATGAAATATATAGTGGCTGCAAACATAAGTCTCAGATGTGTGTGGGGAAACAAACAGAGATTTAAGTCAAAAGCAGCTTTGAATCTCATTTGCATGACATCACAAACAATTCAGGAAATAATCTTTTTTTGTTGTTGTTTTATATTTTTATATTTAATTGAGCATGCCAATTCCTGACTATAATTCATTTTACCTTTGCAGCTATTATAGAATAAAATATTTTTTAAAACACTAATAAATGAATAACACTGTAAACCTTGTTTTATATGATTAAAAATGTCAATGTAATTAATATCAACTTATCAGTGCATACTTTCAAAGTAGTTGGATTGGTTGGTAAGATATTTAGGGATTGACTTAGCAAAGGGTCAATTACATACAGTAAAACAAGCTTTAAAAAGCACCAGTTTTTAAATTTATGTTTTTAAATTTATAAAATCCACCCTGTCAATGATTGCATCTTTAATAATCGAAAATGAAATATTTAAATGCTTTGAAATAGCTTGAATGTAACTATACCCTTGCCTCATTCGTTATACTAAGTTATATATGCAAATTAGCCCCACCTCCACTCACTTGCACCAGCTGAGAGATCCACTCCTTGTCCATCACGTTGACGCAGGCCCGGTTACAGAACCAAATCACTGAGGGTGCTTCTGAAAGGACTAAGGACGCTCTAATAAAGTGCAGATGTCGGCTAAGCAACGCCTCAACTATAGCAGTGACACATTTAAGAAAATGTACAAGTAATCACTTTTACCAATAAATGTAATTTCAAAGATATTTTGCTACATAGGATTGTCTATTAATCTATTATTCTGCCTTAAACATTGCTCTAATGCGATAGTATTTAAACGTCATCTTCCTGAGAACCAGAAATAAAAGGTTTTGTAAATTTAGAATTTAAGTCATTTCATTGTTTGATGAATTGATATAAAAAAAATGACATTAAAAGACATGAATAGACAAAAACAATGTTTTTTTTGCTCGCCAATACATTTTTATGCTTCAAGGTTTTTTATATAAACTTTGTATAAAGATGATTCTCAACTATATTATGAAAGATATCACAGAATGTTATACCATTTTACTTTATGCAATATGCATGTAAACATGGTCATAAATGCCATTCCGTACAATGCATCTATACACTATGTAGTTTGCATATGAATGTGTCTTTGGGACAATATGTAATGTATAAAGACGTGTAATGGGTAATGGGAATATTTTCATAAGGTGGTCTCATATTTCATGAGAATATCCAGACTTAAAACTGTGTGTGTTGTCAGAGAAATTAGCTAAAATATAAAGTCCTCTCCAGAGGCAAACCTTTCTGGATCTCAGAAGGATATTTATGTATTGTGCTGAGTGAATCCAGCAGATGTAACTTTCGAAACTTTGCAGCATGCAACTCTTAGTGGCAAGAAAATCAATTGTTTTATTCAATTGATTTTATAGTCTGTAGAGCCAAGATCGCTACGATCACTAAAATGCTGTGGCTTTGTCAGTTCATCACGATCTCACAAAGTTCCGTAAAAAAATTAAGTTGTCATCCATACATTTCTTACATTGTGTCATCACTTTGTTTGCTAATGAGAGGTTTCGAGAGCCTGCATTAACTCAGCACTGAATAGAAATCTCCCATTTTGAGAGGTGACATTCTGACTAGCTTAAACACCCCTTATTGGACATCGCATTCGAGATAATCACGACAATATCTATGATTGGCTACATTACTCACTGCTGCAAAAAATAAGCTGCAAATAGATGCATCTGATGCTCTCTAGAGTGCTAACACAAATTTGCAAATCTATCGTTACACCAATATAGCCTATTACAATATCAACTGAGGGGGCTTTTGCATGCGTTTGTGGGTGTTTAGCAGCCATGGAAGCGGGTCTGCGTTGGCATGATTGGTTATAAGGTAGTTTGATTTCAAACCAGGTTTTTGAGACCGTCTTTGGTTCATTGCAGTGTTAAGGAGAAAATTCTCATGACTTATGAATTTGCACATGGTTTTAAATTATATTAAAAACACCACATAGACATATAAACATTGATTTTCACCACAGGGACTTTAAGTATCCAGTATCAGTCTTAAGTTTAATATTCTGCATGAATGATATTTGAAACATGCAATCATCATCAGTGGAAAAAAAAAAAAAAAAAAACCTTGAAATGCCTTTTTCTCACACAAGAACACTTTCGGATAGCCTAGAAATCTAGACGCCCTAGCAGCAGCAAAACGAATCTGCCACAAGTGTCGTCTAGCAACTCTCAATACACGTCTGAGGTGTAAAAACCAAACTCTAGTCAGGCCAATCACATTGTGTATAGAGTCGGTGGGCGGGGCTTAACATAATGACGGCAGAGTTGAGCTTGCGTGCTACTAGTAAACACAGAAGCTGGCAAACGGCGGTCTTTCGAATCAGCTTTGACCACAACTCTCGAAGACTTGGAGTTAAGCTTTTCTCTGAGAAAAGAACAAAGAACGGCACTGAAGTCATTCTTAAGAAGGGAAGATGTCTTCGGAGTTTTGCCGACTGGATACGACGAAAGTTTAATCTACTAGCTCCGCTTCATGTTTCTCTGGTTGGTTGTAGCTCTATCCAACTGTGTGCAGAGGTAGTTTGAAAGACAACCGTTTATCCCGCCCCTCGGATTAATGCCCTGACAATGGTGAGTTTCCAGACCAAACATCTTGATGTGGGTCTGGCTTGTCATGATACTTTTTTGGTGCTTTCCTTAATTTTCGGAGCTTGACAGCCCTTGATCACCATTTACTTTCATTGTACAGAAAAAAGCAGCTTCAACATTATGCTAAATTCAGAATAAAGAAAATCAAAGAGGTCTGAAGTTACATGAAGGTGAGTAAATATTGACAGAATTTTCCTTTTAGGGTCAGCTATTGCTTATATTTAACCCTAAACCTAACCAACATCATGCATCTACACCAACAGGTGTCAGCATAAAGTCAAAGACCACAGGGATAAGGCAGCAATACACCTGCAGCATAATGAATTTAAAAGTGAAAAACCCTTGTTTTATCTTTTAAAAGCCAAATGGAATTCCAATAGTGACCAGATCCGCCGAGCCGCACACGCATTGACATGATAATGACTGAGAGCACTTTTTACCGACCTTATTGGGATTGCATTTGCATTTCGCCTGCCGCTTGCTCCTTTACCTTTGCATTAAAACATGAGAATAATTAGAGTGAGTATGATAATCGATTCACGTCATGTTTCACCCTGAGCCATAAACATGCAATGAAGAGGACGTGACCTCGACTGCAAGTACGACGAGGAGAGGCCCTTTCCTCGCTACCTTTTTTGCATTGTTGATCAACCCCCACCTCGCTCACATTCAATCAAAGTCACCACACCATTATTCATTACAAGTATTTGTTTTATGAAATCTCAGCCCAGGGGTGTGTTGTTTGTCCCCTTCCGCACACACACAAGCACATATGCCCCTCCCACCTCTGGTAAAATTGTGCTTGTAAATGAAATCAGGCTTAACCATGCGTTGGCTTTTCATCAATCTCTGTGTGATGGCTGCTCGCCCTTGATTCATGGCTTCCACCCTCTCCGGCTCCTCCCTGTGTGTGCAGATATGAGTAATGACCCTCTATACCCGGCTCCCCGTCGAGCTGTCGACCTAAGGGACAACCACAGGAACCGAGGATCACCCCTATCCATTACCCTCTCTAAACACATTCATAATCACACACGTGCACGTATACACAACATTTGGCTCCTCCCTACTTCCTCAAAAGTCCCCATCCTTAACCATTCCCATCAAATGATTTCCGTTCAGCCACCTGAGAAGTAAAAAAGCAGCTGGAGGGTGTTTGTGTGTGCGCGCTTGGCCCTCCCAGATACCCACGACATCTCTATCTGGCCAGTCCGACACGCCATTAGCATAAACAAGCACCTGTGTCTGTGTCTACCTGTCAGGGTCCTGTCAGCATGGGTCTGCAGAGAAGAGCACGGTGCATTAACCTGGCCAACTTATCTCCAACGCTGTCCACAAAGGGGGATTACAGTGCAGGAATTGCTTTTGGGAGTGCTGTCACTCAGCTGCTGATTAGAGCCCAACTCCGCTTCTCTATCGCCTCGCAAACAACAGGGAATTCTGATGGCCCTGGCGCCATCGTTTCAGATGGGACGAAGCACGTTCCAGATGTTAATTGGCCGCTGTTGTTATCCCAAATCCGGAGAACTTGACGTGACCTGTTTGAACATGCCACCTCTTCATTAAAAGCGGGGGGAGTTCACACCTCGCAGCGATGCAAATGCTCTATAGCTACGAAAGGCTAATCTATCGCGAGGAACTCGAGGTCAAATCGAACCAGCGCAGAAGCAGTGCGTCTATACCCCCTGCTTAATTAAGCCTGGAACATAACGCTGATGGCTATATTTTTCTTCTGTCAGAAAAACATATTATGGCCAACGGAGGACTGACAGAAAGCAAGCAAACCTTTAAATTAGGCTTTAATTAGCTCAGTGTAAAAAAGGAGACTGAGACCAGGCAATATGTAACTGATGACAGTTATCTGCCGCTCTCACACCGAGACAATGCCTAATTAGACAAAAACCTATGTCGCCTTTACAAGAGTCAAACAATCATTTACTTTTGTACAAGATCTGCAAATATACTCTTCCTCCAAGTGCAATGTGCAATGGCAGAATGCAAAATGGCGAAATGGAGACAGTACAATCCTTAGGAGCAGATAAATAATTATGCTTAAACTGGAAGAGAAAACGTACAAAATCTTCTGCTGAGGACATCAAAAATCGAAACAAACTTTCCAAATATGGGTGTCTGCAACACCATTAGCCTGGAGAAGGTCATGTTCACTGTGAGTTTTTTTTTAAGGGCATAGCTTAAAGCGTTAGTTCACCCAAAAAGTATTGATTACTCACCCTCATATCGTTTTTAAACCCTTTAAAACCCTTGTTCATCATCGAAACACAAATTATGACGTTAGAACGCCAGCTCAGTATTGGCCACTGATTAGCCAGCTCCTTTGTCTGCATCAAATGCAAGCGTCGTTGCGCTCACGTGAACAGCATCGGCCAATAGTGAGCTGGCGTTCTGACGTAGAACCTGGAAGAGTTGCACGGTTTACGTGAATGGCAGGATTTATCAAAAATATCTTAATTCGTGTTCCGAAGAGTTTGGAACGACATGAGGGTGAGAAATTAATGACAATTTTCATTTTTGGGTGAACTAACCCTTTAAATTCGATATGAAACGGCTCCTTGAGGGAGAAAATGGTAGGGTGGAACTTAATTTTGTCCATGATTGGAACATTGGATCATTGTCGTTAGCTATTACAGTTATCTCATGTGACTCTGTTGACTACGAAGTAAGATAAAGATAAAGGTATGCTTGTTAATAGTATGTTCTCTTGATTTTAAGTATATTTTGGCTCTTTTGTACAACAATTCTGGTACTGTGTTGGCCCAGCTCTTTGTGCCTTAAAATCTGTAGAACCACTGTTATTTGATTCGTTATTGAGGTACAACATAAAAACCTACCTAAAAAAACATTTAAGGGCATTTAACACTGCAGCTCGCACATTGAATTGGCTTAGAATTACATCAGTTGCCACAGAAATGACTAAAGCATCAGCATGACATATGAGACATCAAAGTAGCAGTCAGTGTGGAAAGAAAGTACTCTGCTCATGTTCATTCATGGCATATCGCCATTAGTGTATCAGACAACATATGCGTCAGAGGCAGGGATGGACTGGCCATGGGGACATTACGCAGTGTCCAGTCCACTTGTGGGCCAGCTGTCGAAAACCAAATTTAGACAGAGTAAATATGCAAAGATTTAAAGTGAGAACAGTTTTTGCCATCACCAGGTCGAACCATTTAAGCAATGGATCCTGGAGTATGCGGGTAGTATAAACAAAGGTATGTAGTCGCTAAGCTCATAAATGCACATTACACCTTATTACACTAATAATTAATAATAATCATTTGTTACATTTTTATATAGCGCTTTTCTGGGTACTCAAAGCGCTCTACATGGGGGGGGGGGGGGGTCTCCTAAACCACCACCAATGTGCAGCACCTGGATGATGCGACGGCAGCCATATCGTGCCAGAACGCACATCACACACCAGCTGATTGGTGGAGAGGAGACAATGAAGTGATAAAGAGAATTGGTATATGGGGATTATTAGGAGGCCATGATGGACAGAGGCCAATGGGAAAATTTGGCCAGGGTGCCCGGATTATACCCCTACTATTTTTGTGAAGGACAACCTGAGATTTTAAATGACCACACAGTCAGGACCTCGGTTTAACGAGGTTCTTATTTTCAAGTTTGTGCTTTCAGGCCCCCAAAAAGCTGTTGTTGTGTAAATGACTGGCCAAAATGCATCAAATGTTTTTTGTGTTTAGTTGAAAATGGTGACGTTAGGTAACAACCCAATACGTATATCAAGATAATGTAGCAAACAATAGTTTATATCAGTGCTTCTCAACCAGAGGGCCTCAGCAATCGTCCAAAGGGCCACAGGATGACTTACAAGTATGATTTTGACACATATTTTCTACCTTCAGTGACTTTTATTGAAAAAACATTCAAAATCTTGAATCTTTTAAAAGTTACAACATAAATAATGTTTAATTGATATAAAATATCAACACACAGTATCTTTTAATAAAACGTTTGAAAACAAGCAGTGTTGTCATAATTATAGCCGAAAAACCAAAGGAAATATTTCAGCCAATATGGAGGAGAGGCTTACAATTTTGTGTTTGACAATAGCTATGTTTCCATCCACCTATTATTATGCACATTTTGGGATACTGCATCAAAAACTGCTGGATGGAAACGCCAAGATATACATAGAATGTAAAAAAAAAAAAATGCACATAAAAAAAAACGTATGTGCTCATTTGAGTCTGATAAATTCTCTATCCGATAAGAAAACATGCGCATAAACTACATTTATGCAGTGAGCATAAAAAATGTTATTCTAAGCGACTTACGACTGAGGAATACAGGAAGCAATCCGACATGAAGAGGTGAAGAAATGCAAAGTGTGCCCGAAACACCTTTAGCACTGTAAGTTGTGCAAACTACAATGGAAACACATTCACTGAATAAATTCCTCAATGCCCACAACAACAACAAAATCATGTGACTTTGTGTAATGGGACAGCATAACTGTACTGACCAATGGACAAATCTTGTTGCAAAGCATGTGAAATACTGTTTTGGTCAGTTCAGTATATTTCTCTCCCAGAACGGTCTTACATGACTGAGATGCAAATTATTTATACAAAAGTTTTTATATACAGTGACTTCTCGTTGATACTGTGTAATATATTCTCCATGATATTTAACAGCAGTTTATCAGGAAGTGAGGGGTTTGTTCTGTTCAACTCACTGGGTGCTTTATTCGCAAATGTTTTATGCGACATTGCATATAACATTCGCAACTGCATGGAAACATAACTATTGGAGGGCTCATAACTATTCAAAAAGGCTGAAAACTACTGGTTTACATGCAAATGTACAGCATATCTAGAAAGTATCTAACATTACTATTATATTCCATCTACAGTAGGAGTAGAAAAAAGACAAAGGTGTAAGTTTTAGGGTACTGCCCCAGTGACAAGCTGTTGTGCACATTTCCAAAAATCTCATTTAAAGTATTTTAGCCACTCAAAAGCACACGGACATCAGAACAGTACAGAGAGAGAGCACATTATAAATTTTTATCAGCTTGATTCATAAATATTAATTAGGTGACAATGACATTCAGCAAACTGATTTGCTGACAGGCAGGTATGTGAGCACTAGGCGTAACAGGATTTCTGCTTTTATATTCATTCAGTGAAAGTCCAGCTCTGACACTACCGGTTGTATTTTTTCACTGTGGTCAATAAAAACAAAATAATTAAAATAGCATAATTATTTCCTAAAAAGTAGGAGGACAGAATTCTAAAAGCATTATAAATGGAACTTCTGCTTCAGACTGCAAATTACGAAATGTAGCCCTATTTGAGACAGATGCAGGATAAAATCTTATTTTTCCTACCTGTCTGAAGAATGTCCATCAATAAATTGCATTCAAGATGAAAACTACCACCGTCTTTCAAAATGGAAGCTAGAATTTACTTGTAAAAATAATTTTAAAACTATGGCTATACGGTTATATGTCAATGTTACAGTGTAATTATATATTTAAGTACTGAGTAATAGTAATAATAATGTAGTTAATATAACTCGGGCAGGATTAAGGTTTAGTTAAGGGTTAGTGGCATGTTATTATGGATAATTTACTGTTATTACTATGTAACATCAAACAAGGACATTGTAAAATAAACTGTTACATGCTATACTTTTCCAAAAACTGCATGTTCCTGGTCAGCACCCAATACAGAGTCTAGCCACTGTAATTTCAAACTCTTTCTCAGCTCAGCACAATATCCAGCAAATATAACATGTTTCTAATTGCCTGAAGTCCCTCTTCTTTAACCACTTATGACAAGAGCCTGCCCTATTCCAGAGACCTGTAAACATAAGTGTGATTTCCTGACGAGAACATGGCCCTGTGACCGGTTAACAAACCTCAGATAGTCTCAGCATTACAGTGTGGGCTTCTCATTACCAGCACTCAGCCAATAAAGCTGTGAGGTACATTAATATTGTAGAAAAAAATACATGAAATGCAGCATGTGTAACTGAAATCAATTCTGGGCCCTAATTTATTGCGAATTGTACTAGCACAGAGTTCATAACATTGATCCGTTGTAGCATTATTACTTGCTTTGAGTTTTAATGTCCCGCAGTCCAACTTTTCCCCATTTTGTTCGGCATTTAAATGACCACATAACTCAAACTTCTCTACTCGATCTTGTTAATGTGAGAGATAATCAGTATAGTTGGGTTATTTGTGTGTTTTATGCATAAGCCCACGGCAGAAACACAAAGAAGATGCAACCACATTAATGTAGATCTGATTTGCCTTGATCTGTAAAGTACATTTAAATGAGTTTTTTTTTTTTTTTTTTTTTACAAACTGCGTGGGAATGGGCTGTGGTTGGATGCCCTCTCAGCAGCTGGCTGCTTTGAAAAGAACGACTTTTTAAATTACCCATATATCACTGTCAGCACACAAGGGGCCGCTGTTCCAATGGCCTGCCAGCAGTCAGTGGAGGGCGCTAAGGTGGCACGGCAATCTCAGACCCTGCCCTCATGCCTCACTGCACCAGTCCAGGTACAAAAACACACACACACACACACACACACACACACACACACACACACACACACACACACACACACACACACACACACACACACACACACACACACACACACACACACACACACACACACAAAGCAATAGATTATACAGACACACAATGTACACCAAGTACACAATGTTCCCTGCAGGGAAAAAAAGGCCTATGTGAGAACGGATTAAACAACGCAGTTGATCACAGAACCTTCCAGGAAATGACGATGTACATTTGGAATTGATAGATTCAATAAACATGCTTTTTATAAGAAAAATGAAAAAAAATTCAGCTTCTTGAATGTCTTATATTGTTCATTGAAGCCTTCTCTAAGGCAAGTCTATGTTTGTTTATTTATTTATAAATATTTTTAAGAAATATTTATTTCAATAATCAACATTGTTATGGCAAAAATAACAAAATAATTAATACAAATAAAACCATTAAAGTTCTTACATCATAACTATAGATAATATTTCAACGTAATATTTGATATAGAAATAAATACAAGGTAAAACCCTTTTTTGAAATATTCAAAATATGAATAAAAGTCTGATAATTTATTTGTATGTATGCATGCATGTATTAATTTACTAATTTGAGGTTGGTTGGTTGGTTGGTTGGTTGGTTGCAGGGCCGTTTCTAGCCTTTCTGGCACCCTAGGCAAGATTCCAAGATTTCCCCCCCCCCCCCCCCCCCCAAAAAAAAAATCCACTCAAAAAATAACATCAAGGAAAACATTTATTAATTATTGCAAAATTGCCCAAATTCAAGTATGTAAAACGATACTGCATATTAAACTTTGCCAGAAAAATAGATAAATAATTTAAATGCAAAAAAATATATATATATATATTTCACACAACAGCTATATGTATTCCAACTCCAAACTTGCTTTCCATAGGATATCACACAGTTCCCACTTTTCAATACCCAACTACGCACATCCATGCTCAAAGGAAGTAACTGGTAAACAACTACAAGGACTTAAAACAAACTGACCTTGGCATATTTGAGCATATGTATTTTTGATAGCTTTAAAAGTGGACACGCCTAGACTTAATTGAAGCAAAAGTGCCAATAATATCATCATAGGACATCTTCCTGGAAACATCCCGGTTTATGCTCATCATGGCCAGGCCATTGAGACGGTGCTGTGTCATTGTAGATCTCAGGTATGTTTTAATGAGCTTCAATTTTGAGAAACTCCTCTCTGCACTAGCCACACTGACAGGAGAAGTTGCAGCAATTCGGAGAGCCACCCACATATTGGGGAAAATTTCCTTCAATTTCTTTTCTTCTATGAAGGACAAAAGTTCCAATGTTGTCATGGTGGTCTTGGGAAAATCTGGAAAATTTTGCATTTCTAATGCAAGTTCCTTTCCATTCAGGTCTGACTGACCATTGTTACTCCATGTGTCACTCAGTGTTGCACACTGTTGGCATATCTCCAGGGTTGAGAGCTTAGGGAAGCTTGTGAGGACTCCAAACTTGCTTTGAACTTTACTGAGGGTTTCAAAACGCTCATGCAGTGATTCAATGCAAACATCCACAATATTATTGAAGAAACAAACCTCCATTTGTTTCATTGCATCGTTGAAGGGCTCATCATGAGACTCATAAGAGAAGTGATGTTTTGTTTTTCTGACTCTCTTATGCTTGAGCACGGCCTCTACACTCATGTTCTCACAGATTTCTCTGGCAGTTGCTTGCAACTGAAGCAAACCCTGTCTTTCTGTAGTTCTTAAGGGAGGCCTCAGTTTTCGTCAGCAGATTGACAGCAACATCCAGCTGCATGGACTCTGACTGCATTAATTTGCTGACATGATGAATTTGGATGAGTATGTCATACCATACTACAGTGCAGATGGCAAAGCGATATGACCCTACTTCCTCAGCTAACGTTTGTGCCTCAATTTTAACCACTGGGTCATTGGCTTTCTCCTTTACTTCTAGAAGGGCATCCCTAACTTCTTCAGCCTGGTACCTCACAGCTTCCACGCTCTTCACTCGACTCTCCCACCTTGTCTCTGTCCAGGATTTCAGAGTGAGATTAACATGGCTTTTTAGAATAGACCAACGTTGTGTGGATGCTGAGAAAAGTGTGAACAGCTTCTGCAGGTAACCAAAATAGGCAGCAGCTTCTGGGGAGCTTTTTCCTGCATCAGCTACCACCAGGTTTAAAGAGTGTGTTGCACATGGCACAAAAAAGGCCTTTGGGTTGATTTCCAGCAGTCTGGCTTGGACACCTTTCTTTTTCCCCTTCATATTCGCCCCATTATCATACGACTGCCCCCTGCATTCCTCAAAAGAGATGTTGAGTTCCTGCAGTCTCTTTAAAATGAGGGATGATAGGCTTTCTCCAGTGGTTTCTTCAGATTCAAGGAACCCCATAAAATATTCTTTAACTTCTACGTTGTGTACTGCCACAGTTCGAATGGTAAGTGAGACCTGTTCTATATGGCTGATATCAGGAGTGCTGTCCACAATAAGTGAAAAATATTTTGCCTCTTTGATCTCATTAGCCATTGTCTCCATAATTATCTTACCTATGCACTCAATCAACTCGCTTTGAATGATATTACCCAGGTATGTGGTGTGGCTGGCTCCACTTTGAATAAGACCTATATGATGTTTCATCACAGGGTCAAATTTTGCCATGAGTTCAACTTCTTTAAGGAAATTTCCATTATTTGGGTCATACAGAGCATCTGATGTTCCTCTTAGACCTAGATTTCTCTCTGCCAAAGACTGAATGATGGCTACCAACCTTTTGAGAACATCACGCCACCTATTTCTCTCCCCTTCTAAGCGCATCATTTCCACCTGATCTATTGTTTGCCTTTTTTCCAAACGAATCTCTAATTCCTTCCATGATGCCATATGCCTGTTATGCTCTGGAGTACTCTCATGGTTTTTCAAGATGTCAGCACAATTTTTCCAATCATCCAATCCTTTGGTAATTAGATTATAATCTCTATTTGAGAAGATCTTGCAACAGAAGCAGTAAAGACGGTTGGTCTTTTTAGAATAGACCAGCCAGCTTCTCTTCATTTTTTCACCATTCTCTAATTTTCTAAAAAAGTAATGGTGATGGCACCCTCTCCCATCTTCTCTTTTGGGAAATATGTAGTCAGGTGTCAACTGACATGGTCCTCTGTGCACTAGTTCTGTTCTCACTTTGTCTGTCATGTCTGGCCAGTCAGCAGGGTCTAGAAGTGCTGCCACAGTTAACTCACTTTCTAATGGTTGTAAATGAACAACAGCCTGTATATGTGTAGCAGCAGCTGCAGCCACATCACACAATGAAGAACTTAGTCCCTCATCTGTAAACAAAGCAAAACACTACTAGCTTCTACACTACCGAATTCTACTAGCTCCCTGTGTGTTATATGCTTACAAAAAGATGCATGAAAAATAAAATTATAAAAAAATATTTATTTCAGAACAAAAATTAAAACTTTTTAAGTTAAAAAAAAAATTATATTCTACTAAAAAGGATAGTTGATACAAAATAAACTAGATTAAACTGTTTTTAGTTTAACTACATAAAATCTGATGAAGATAGTGAAGTAGTGTTATGTACAGAAATAAAATATTTTTAAGAATGTTTTTAAGTTAAACAAAAATGTGTTCAATAGCAATACACAACTCCTTTCTGTTCTATGTTTTTTACTACCCTATCCAGTGTATGAGAGTAACTATTGTATTTCATTATGAGAATCATGCACACACCTGCTGATGGCCTAGACTGGCCAGAATCCAGTTGTGTCAATCCAGTGGCTGTCCCTAAGTTTGTGTCATCTTCACCTACACAATCCAACATAGTTTGCCACAAATCACTTTAACCCCTTTTGAAACTATTACATAGCTAAAGCTGTAAACAAGAAGTAAACACTTACAGTTAGGACTGGGGCTTGCCTCTGATGCTTCTCTTCCTACAGTAGCATCTGCCTTGTGTTTCTTCAAGAATTTGTTGAGTGCACCTGTCATGATTGTTTGTACCAAGTACCATTAATATAAAACTCTCCATTATTAACAAACAAGATTCTCATAAATAAATATAGACACCCAAATCCCTCTGTCTGTCTGTCTGTCTGTCTGTCTGTCTGTCACTTCAACAACTGCACTATTACAGCATAAAGAAATTAATTTATTTTAACATGGTTTTAAAGTTATTTCTTGATATGCACTGAACTCATTTAAAACGCATTTTAACATTTTTTTTCCCTCATTCGTTTGGCAGGTAAGGTTCAAGGTGGTTCTCAAACCTGTCATAGTTATGACAGGATTATTTGGTCAATTTACACTAAACAGCCATCTCTGATGTAGTGTTTTTTATTAAAATTAACTATGCTATAATGTTCTGCTGCTGAATTAAATGAGCATGGTGTGTGGTCCGTCCTGTGCTAATATTCATGTTTTGGACAGACAGACAGACAGACAGACAGACAGACAGACAGACAGACAGACAGACAGACAGACAGACAGACAGATAGATAGATAGATAGATAGATAGATAGATAGATAGATAGATAGATAGATAGATAGATAGATAGATAGATAGATAGATAGATAGATAGATAGATAGATAGATAGATAGATAGATAGATAGATAGATAGATAGATAGATAGATAGACAGATAGACAGATAGATAGATAGTGAGAGAAAGTATGATAGATAGATAGATAGATAGATAGATAGATAGATAGATAGATAGATAGATAGATAGATAGATAGATAGATAGATAGATAGATAGATAGATAGATAGATAGATAGATAGATAGATAGATAGATAGATAGATAGATAGATAGATAGATAGATAGATAGATAGATATAGATAGATAGATAGATAGATAGATAGATAGATAGATAGATAGATAGATAGATAGATAGATATAGATAGATAGATAGATAGATAGATAGATAGATAGATAGATAGATAGATAGATAGATAGATGAGTTAAATGAGTCTCAGTGGTTTAGAAGTAGTTAACAATGTCAGTTTGAGTGAGTCTGAGCTTCAGGTTGCGTCCGAAATCGCGTACTTCCATACTATATAGTATGCGAAAAACAGTACGCGAGCAGAGTAGTATGTCCGAATTCATAGAATTCGAAAAACAGTATGCGAAAAGTACCCGGATGGCATACTACTTCCGGCGAGATTATGAAGTGCGCATACGATGGACACTTTACTATCCCATGATGCCACGGGAGAAAGGAGCTGGCGTTATATTTGAAAATGGCGGAAAACGGAGATGCAGCTGTTTTCAAGTGTAAGTACTTTAGAAACAACTTTTTGTTTATTTGTGGTTAAATTGTATTTGTTTAACATCATATAAGTAAACGACTGTCTTGTTAGAAGTTTTATATGATGTAAAGTAAGGGTGTCCTTTTCCAGCCAATTCAGAAAAATTAAAGTTTTATCATTAGTAACGTTAGACTAATATAAAACAGCTACCGATAGCACTGTTTTCACCAAACAAAGACGTTCGTTGTTTAGCAGTTTAATGAGATAATTACACAACTTCAGTAAATTAAAACGATGTATTTCTCCTTTACCAGTGTTGCTATTATCAAAATGTTGTTGGTTACACAGCAAACTGCTGTTAACAAGTTTAAATTACCTCAGCTTGTCCATGTACGTTACCGTTAGCATTAATAAACTGACCATGGTTCATCACATGTTAATCTCTGTGTTGATTTTGCAGGGGCTGATGAACACCCACCCGTGTTTTAACCAAGAAGTGAGAGAAAGAAAAGATTCCTTCGGCTACTAGAAATAATTGCTAAACAATGATGTTAATAAAGAAATCAAATGATACAGTGTCTCCTTTCATTTGTTTGTAAATTCACCGTCATGCTGTTTAGCAAGTTATATTACAAAACACTTAATTCCTAGGGCTTTATAGTAGCTATATTGTCAGTGGTAAATTGCTAATATATGGCCTTGAGTATTTTTTTTAAAGCGTTCTGTATGTGTTGCTGGTTTTTGAAACAAGCTAATTGCACATGTATCTGACAAATATGCGGTCTAACTCTGAATACGAGTGCTGCACTATAGAGAAAAACACACTCCAGACACCATTAAAATGTATTTGCTTTATTTTTGTGTATTTAACTTTCAAATGGATACGTAGGATACAAAGCTTAAAATAAAATCACATAATTTTGCCGTACATAGCGTAAAACACCACCAAAAGGAAAGGTATTAAAATGTTTTTTATTATAGTGTCATCACGAGGAAAGAAGTTTAACTTAAGCAGCTTCGGTAAGTAACTTTCACAGGTTTCAAAAAGATCTAAAAGGACTTTGATACTAGCAATCTCATTTATAGGGCATCACTTTAAAATAGTTCAATAACGGTAAAGTTATATGTTTCTTTTAAAGCGTGTACAAGATGAAGACTTTACGATCTCGGTAATTTTTGGATTTACTCTTGAAGTAAATAATTTGTAAAACATGAAGCTCAAATATGTGATATGTAGCTATAATTTCAAATGTTTGGCACACAAATTCACACTCAGCTTAAGCCAGCGTTTCTCAAAGTGTGGGGCGCGCCCCACTGGTGGGGAATAGAGACATGACAAGTGGGGCGCGACAAACAGGAGGAAATGTGTTAATTTTTTGTGCCCATCTCTATTAACCTTTTGAGCGGTCCCACATGGGATTTTTATGTATATGCCCCTGAGAGTACGGACCCACATAAGGGATTTAGAATGTTCAATGACGTGACATCACTGCCAGAATTAAACGGTGGGACGCGCTTCGGCTGGCACTGAGCCAAATGCGGACGCGCTCAGCTCTTGACATACATCATGCAGTTTTCAACCACTTACTGTTTATTTTAGGTTTAATTTAATAGGTAACATTTAAATACACAAGTACAAGTAAAACAATACATTTAATGTTAGAGTTTGTAATACACACTAGTGGCTATGGAAGCAGCAGTTAGTGCTGCTAGTGCAACTAGTGGCTATGGAAGCAGCAGTTTTATTTATATCAGATACACATAGTGTAAGTAACTATAAAGTTTGCTCGATTCTTCTCCCAGTTCACCGGTCACTTATTCCAGGAGATGCTGATGAATATATGTGCTGTAAATCCAATTGACAGGACTCTGAACTGCAGTGCATTTGTTCAAACGGTTCAATAACGTAATAAAAGCGATACATCTGTCATACAGCGTTTTTTTGGTTGTGGTGAGTCACGTGATAAACATGACGCATTGCCATAGAAACATTAAGGTGAAACGTTCTAAAATAACGTTGCCTTAAAATAAAACTCACACTCTAGTCAGCTGACACTTTTAGTCAGCTAAAATATTTTGACTGTACGCATGAAAGGTTTAAATGTGATGTTAATAAAATAAATGTTAACAGGCAAACTTAAAAGCCTAGATAATTACCATTTTGTTGGGGTGATTGGGGACAGGTGGGGCTCGGAGCCCTTCCCTACCTCCAAAGTGGGGAATGGCAGAAAAAGTTTGAGAAACACTGGCTTAAGCCATTGTGCCAGTGGTTGGTGGGTGTCGCCTCTAGGGACCACTGTAGCTCCATTAATAGAGACACGCACACACATTTGTTTCTGAGGTAATATTTAAAAGCTAAATACATTATAATACTTGCATTATTTGAGAAATTCCGCACAAGCTCTCGACGTAGGCGTGACCTGCGAGGAGCTGACCGACGCCTCCTCTGGATTGTGAGCTCGTACGATGTAAAAACGCAGATAAAAGCGAAGCAGATCTAAAAACATCGCTGGCGAATGTGTGCAGTCGGTGGAATGGACTCTTTAAATCTCCGCGCTGGCGTCTATCACGTGACAATTCCATCATGGCGCATGTAGTACGTCCGACTCCATTCATACTACCCGTATTCATACTATATAGAACGTACTTTTTTAACGGTCGCGAAGTACGTTCTAATTCAAATGTAGTACCTACTCACATAGTACGCGATTTCGGACGCACCCTCAGTGTTTAGATTTGAATTTTGTCAGTTGGTCAGTTTGAACAGTCTTGGCTCATTTGAACATTTCGTCAATGAAAGTCAATGGCATTTGTCCGAATTTTGAGAGTAATTTTTATGAAAACCGTAAGTCGGATCAGTCTGAAAAGATAAGGCAACCCGAGTCAGAACAGTTTGAAAGTCTGAGCCGAGTTTGGAGTATGTTGCTTGAACAGTTTAGGAGGAGTAGCGTTTTTTTTTTTAGCTACAAATAATAATACGTTTAAGTACAATATCAGTAATATGGCTCTTCCAAGCCAACTTAATTAGTTACATACCTGTATATTTCGCTTTCTTTTTCTCATCCTCTTTTTTATTTTTCCGATACTGAGCCCCTGATGGCTTTGATCTTTTCATGGTGATGAAACTAACGCACGGGTGACGTTCCCTGCCGCCTTCTACAAGATCTCAGTCATTTCAATACAGCAGCGGGCAGCCACTATCACCATGGCGACTTCACTAAAATAATCGCAAGTAATCATAAAGCCTCGAAATTGCAAAAGTACGAAATGATAATGATAATAATAATAATAATAATAAAAATAAAATAAAATATACATATTTATATGAATAAATAAATAAAAATATCTTGTTGGGGCGGGGGCTCACTGGCGCCCCCCAGCTGTTGGCGCCCTAGGCGACCGCCTAGTTTGCCTATGCCTAGAAACGGCACTGGTTGGTTGGTTGGTTGGTTGGTTGGTTGGTTGGTTGGTTGGTTGGCAATAAACAATGCTTTGTTTATGGCAAAAAAAGAAAAATCAAATCACTTTAGAAAATAAAAACAAAAGTTTATACTCCATAATACAACTGAAATCACAAGTTAAAATTTTGTTAAATTTTAATAATTGACACTTAAAAAAAACAATTTCGTGACATTTCTAAATAAAACTATTGGAAAATTAAATGGTTCTGGACATTTTGACAAAGCATAACAAAATCTCACAGATTTCTACCAGGACACACGATTTAGAGGGGCATTTGTATTTATTAATGGTGCCAGTGAGCAAAAATCACAAGGTTTTTTTGTGGGTGGAGGGGTTTTGTGGTTTTGTGTGCCCCCCTCGGCTGAAATCACGGTTCAGTGGGGATGGGTTGGGATGGCACAGGGATGGTGCCGGGCATGGAGACATACCGAACACTATCGAAATGGTCTATTGGCCACAAAACAATCCAGTTAAAATGAGAGTCAAACCTCTGGGTCCAGAGAAAATTATGTCCTTCTCTGACTTAAACCTGAACTAAACTCCAAACAAAGCCGGATTAGCATGCATTTTTCCATCTTTAAACACAGTTTCTTGTGGAAGAGTTCAACCTGAGTGGCAGGTAATTAGCCAGCTGCGGCTTTGGTGGAGTTTGAAAAGCCGATGACAGCTTATGTCCCCGTGATAAACAGCGTGAATGGGAGGCAGGAGAGGAAGCCAGCCATACTGCACTCATCTGTTATACTCACAATTAACACACTTAATTAATGAGAGAGATCTCAGTATTAGATCCGTATGTGACTGCTGCTGTGTAACAACATTTGCTGTTAAAACTAATTAAGCAATAAGAGTTGAATGCAAAGTGGTGTGGCTCAGAACGCATTTGTCACAAATGAGCGTGACGCAGGGCTGCGATAATGTCTCACAGCTGCCTCGCCAGCCATACGCCCTCAGTGATACGAGCACAAATGACCAAAAACGACAGGAAAACAAACCTTCCACAATAAAATGTACAACATTATCCATTATATTTCACTATTACTCGTCTTTCCCGGCACCGTTTTGTCGCTGATGAGTTACTAAAAGACAAGATGACACATCTCCGCAGGAAGCCTCTCCCCTCGCTTGATTACAAACCCCGGTTGACTGATACAAACACTTAACAACTTGTTTTCATAGGTTTCGCACAAACAATATCAATTCACGCTTCCCCCAGCGATATATATAGTGAATGCCATCACGTGGCTATCAGCGAGTGCAACTTTAACGACGTACTGTAAAAGTGTGTCTTCAGTCAGTGGTATTTAACAAGCGTTAACCCCCACCCCTTTACCCTTTCAATTCAGTTTCGCCTTCATTAGTTTGGACTGAATCTTCACTGAGGTAAACCCATAAAAAAGGAAAACTATTAAAAGGCTCAGAACAAGTGTTACAAGGTGCCTTTCAAACTTGTAATATGATAGATGAGGATGCTTGACACAGGCCGCAGTCTAGTATTTGAGGGCTTAGGATGTGTTATTTGAAGTGCCCGGTGCAGGCTTAAGACTAAACCTAACCAGAGATTTACCCAGGCTTAGTCCTAATCCTGCTTGCACAGTGCCACATGGAGACCTCCACCCCCTTGGCCAACTACCAGACATGCAGCCTGTTCAGACCAAATAAACACTGCAAATATAAACCATATGCTCAATGAGCATGTGCTAAATGAAGTTTGCTGCAACTTTGATGCTCCGAGCGACAGAGCTGGGAAGTTTACTTTTGAAATGTAATAGGTTACAGATTACACTGCTGAATAAGTACTGTAACTATTTCAATTAATTTATCAAAGTAATGTAACTGATTACATTTCTAAATTTGTAACAAATGTTTTCAAATGTTAATCATTGTCAAACATTTAAACCAGACATGATTAACCTCTAAAAACAGAAACAGTATAATGACAGTATATGATTTTGCTTCTTACTGATAAATAAAAAAGTAAAATTCTGCACACTATTTTTACCACTGTGTGTGTGTGTGTGTGTGTGGGCTGGTAATCACTACATTATGGGGACAAAATGTCCCCACAAAGATGGCTATATCCGAAATTCTTGTCCTTGTGGGGACATTTTTTGGTCCCCATGAGGAAAACATCTTATAAATCACACAGAAGGAGTTTTTTTGAGACAGTAAAAATGCAGAATGTTTCCTGTGATGGGTAGGTTTAGGGGTAGGGGCAGTGTAGGGGGATAGAAAATACGGTTTGTACAGTATGAAATCCATTACGCCTATGGAAAGTCCCCATAAAACATGGAAACACTACGTGTGTGTGTGTGTGTGTGTGTGTGTGTGTGTGTGTGTGTGTGTGTGTGTGTGTGTGTGTGTGTGTGTGTGTGTGTGTGTGTGGAAAACATTATATCATAAGGCCTAATATTGATTTCTCTTTAGCAGAAGCAAGAATAGATTCTAGTTTCATACTCACTGGCAACCCAAACAGACGCCCTAGTGTAGCTGTCATAACATGCATTGTATTGTTTTGTTGTTGGTATTTTTTAATAAATTTTGTACCTAAAATATTGTTTAGACTCAAAAAGTCATAAACAGAGATTTGTCCACTACAATCAAACCTAAATTTATTCAGACACCTTCAACATTTTCTCACATTATCAGTTTATTTTCTATAGTTTAGAAAATGGTAATCAAATATGACAAGATCTCAGAGTTAAACTGTCAGAACAAATTCCTCTTGATAATGTCGGATAACTTTGATTGAAAAGTATGTAATGAATTACAATCAACCAATCATCTGTCAGCTGTTAAATTTAAGTACATAATTAGATAATACCAATTTAGGTCCAATTACCAAGAAATGCTTAATTTTGTTCAGTCTGTGGTGTAAAAGGTTGCATTAGCAATTAAAGAAAAAACTTTTAAAGGGATAGTTCACCCAAAAATTCAAATTCTGTCATCATGTACTCTCCCTCAAGTTTATCCAAACCTGCATGAATTTCTTTTTTCTGCTGAACACAAAGGAAGATATTTGGAAGAATGTTTGCATAGAAGCAGATTTTGAGCCCCATTGACTACCATAGTATTTTTTCCCTACTATGGTAATCAATGGGGCTTAAAATCTGCTGAATTTGATCATTTTGGGTTTTCATGAGCTATATGCCAAAATCATCAGTATTAAAACAATAAAAGACCTGAAATATTTCAGTTGGTGTGCAATGAATCTAAAATATATGAAAGTTAAATTTTTATCATTACATTATGGAAAATAATTAACTTTATCACAGTATGCTATTTTTTTGAGAGGGACCTGTTTATTAAATTATATATATATATAATTTTATATATACAGTATATATATCTGGTGTCTGAATCATTTTTGGTTTGACTATAGGTGGCACTTCAGGTTAATCATCATATAGGCTCTCTCATGTACGACATTGAAATCGTCAACGTTGATAGCATTTTAATAGTTGGTAAAACATATTGTTAACTTATATTTGTGACCTTTTCTGATTTCTAGATTAAACGATTTTTTAAATTTCCAGTACTGGAACATATTTTTATCACTGGCCATGGTGGCAACTCTCAGACAGGTTGTAGCCTAAAGCTTTCAGCAGAAATCTGAATTGATGTAATTCGCTGCAGACAGACGTGATGCGCTGCACATTTAACCAAGAGAACCATTCAAAAGCTTCAGAATACCCCTCATTCAAAAATGCCTCATTCAGAATAGCATTGCTTGACTAAACAGTCTTTAAATGGCAGGAGGCCATTGTGCACATCAAAAACAGGCAAAGCAAGCAACAAATTAATATTATTCAACATACACTAGCTTTTTACAGAAAATATTTAGATGTTACCCAATTTGTAATCATTTGTTAACTCATTTAATAAAAAATAAAAAAAGGATCAGAAACTGTTTACGGTTACATTTATTTTGTAACTAGTTACTTTACAACACTGCAGAGCAAGCGTAAACATATAGTCCACATAAAATTAAGCACCATTCATGCGTACAGCTTGCTGTTTGTAACTAAGTGTACTTTGCTGTGAATATGCGTTGACAAGCACTTGTGTGAGGGGTTTAAAGGGGAAGTACCCAAAAATGACAATTAGCCCATGATGTACTCACCCTCAAGCAATCCTTGGTGTATATGAAATTCTTCTTTCAGATAAATAAAATCATTCATAAACGCGGATTGAAAACAAACACACAGAAGACAAGACAATGCTGAATAAAGTCGTAGTTTTTGTTATTTTGGGGCCAAAATGTATTTTTGATGCTTCAAGAGATTCTAACTAACCCACAGATGTCACATATGGACTACATTGATGATGTTTTTATTCCCTTTCTGGTCCTTCTGGAAAGTGACAGTATACTGTGCATACGCTTTCAATGGAGAGATAGAAAGCTCTCAGACTAAATATCAAATATCTTAAACTGTGTTCCGAAGATGAACGGAGGTCTTACGGGTGTGGAACGACATCAGGGTGAGTCATTAATGACATCATTTTTATTTTTGGGTGAACTAACCTTTTAAAGGGATAGGGAATGTGATCGGCCAAAACTTAACTTTATAAAGTTTTAAACATTGATATTTTTCTTACACACATTTCTTACAGACATGTGGAGCACTGACAGACAGATGCATTTTTATGGACTTCAAAAACAGAGCAACAATCCCTAACATTATAAAGCTTGGATTAGCCAGGACTTTTTTAATTCAGTCATAAATTACGTAATTTTCGTTTTTTTGGGGTGAACTAACCCTTTAAGATATACCTGCAGGCTCCAACTGTAGTTTAAAGAGTACAAAGACCATTTTATCAGTCATAACTTCTGGAGAAAAATAGCACAGACTGGACAATAATGAAACTTTCTAGTAAATATGTATCGAGAAACGCATAAGCATAGAAAAAGTATAACCTTCGGCTTACATGATTGGAGAAAACCTGTATATAGTAATGTACATAATCAGAGAGAATTAAAAAAATATATATGGTAAAAAAAAGTTAAAATTCAGATTAATCCTTCTTAATACAATCTATAATATGCATTTATAAAATAGGGTGAATTTTTTTATTCCTTGTCAAATGTAAACAGAATAAGGAACAAGGACTCACTCTCTTTTTAATGCACACGGTTTTTGCTTTCTGTTCATGTATGTAGGTGAATGTAAATGAGAAAAATGAGCCCTGATGACAGTAATAGCTTATCTTCCAAGAGATTAGGTGTTCACCTTGAACCTGTCCCAAGGCCAAAAGCAAACCCCATCTGAGCAACTAGCTGTCAGAGGATTTGATTGACTTCAATAAGGTCGCATCATAAAACACTACTGACCAGCCTCCGAGATAAAATACTCTCCGAGTGATATACGAACAGACGTCATTAGCATCGATATGCGATTCTACCATTTCCTATTTCATAAAAGGTCAAAGAGGGCAGTAATTCCAAACTATGTACTAAAGAAAGCAAGAGTGCTGCTAAACACCAAACAATGCTATGACTTGCCTGAACAACAGTTAACAAGTTAAAGGGATAGTTCACACACAAATGAAAATCCGGTCATCATTTACTCTCCCTCCAATTGTTCCAAACCTGCTAAACACAGAAGAAGATATTTTGAGGAATTTCGGTAACCAAACAGTTGATGGAACCCATTGACTTTAATTGTAAGGGAAAAAATACTATGGAAGTCAATTTGTTTGCATGACCAACAAAAATATTTTATTTTATTTTATTTTTTTGACAAAGTTCGGGCACATGCCGATATGGTTATTCTGGTATTGACGGACAAACAAATTCTAAGACCAGAACTAACTGTTGTACATATTCAATTGATTCACATTAGTCTATATTTGACTTAAAAAATAAAGCAAATGGATAATCTGTGGTTACCTTACCAATAATCTAAACAAACACACACACAGATCAATCGAGAATGTTAGACATGACTGAATATCGCCATAACTGCTATAAAACAAATGCTCATTTTACTGGCCATCACATTCAAATGCTCAGGTTAGTTGTAATCACTGCTGTAGATCTAAATGGTCCTTGCCATTTACCACCAGTTGTTTCCAATAGTCATCATAACACATTACCATGCTCTCAAACAGCTAGCATTTGACTTGTCTTTAACCTAGCAAGCAGGTAGGTGGGGGGCTGGGAAAGTGCATCATAAACTGCATTATGAAATGAGATGAGTTTTGAGGTCATGAACGTGTGTCACATGGAGGTCGTAATATAAAACAAGCACATGCATTTCAGTTATTGAAAGCCTGGGTCAAGACCATGAAATTACCAATAACACAAGCGAATGGAAACCAAGAGGTTGTGTGTGCCATACAATGATGTTCAAAACATCGTTTATGTCTTCTAGACTACATTTCTGAGATATATTTAACATGTATAATCTGTATAAAGTCTATTAAGTAAAAAAATTCAGTTTCAATGGGACTTTCTTGTAAAATAAGCCCTGCAGTCAGGCAGTTCATGCCTTTGAAGCGGTGTTTCCTACGAGGAGACAAGGGAGGCAGTGCCATCCATTCATTCTCAGTGATTGAGAATGAATGGAAGAGTCACGTGAGTGGAGGCAATGCCTCCATCAGGCTATAATTGATTATGATTGTTATGATTGGTTATGATTGGTTACAACTGGTTTGTGCGATAAAGCCCTCATTTTTTTGTGTGTGTGCATTGAGAAGGGTTTCGCTACAGCCTCCAGTGGACATCGAACCCGGCCCGCATCCAAGTGTGACATCAGAAGCCAGAACTCAGCAACATCCAAGTGTGACATCAGAAGTGTGACATCAGAATCACCTAATCAACAATTGACTTTGTTTTGGTCCAAGTGTGACATCAGAAGCCAGAAGTCAGAATTCAGTCATATACACAGTACTGACTGCCATGTCCAAATCCGCCGTTCAAGAGAAACTACACTCTGCAGCCAATTACCGGTATTAAAGGGGACATAACACACCCAGCTTCTGCCAATCTCATGTTAATGCGTAGTATTGCCTCCTTCATATCTTTGAAGAGTGTTTAGTATTATCAGATTTATAAAAGACAGATACAGCTGTACCACTTCTTTCTGAAAACAGTCGAGCTCACGGAGGCGTGCCATGACCCGTGACCCGTAACCCGAACGAACCATATTGATGGCCATGCCTTTGCTCTTGTTGATGTGTATGCATGCTTCCAGGATAAGTGCCCATACCAGGAATTTGCCCTTTATGATGTCATACAGGGCAAAACAAAAACAAACAAAAAACATTCTAAAGCTTATACAAACCCTGAAGGAGTGTATTTGGCACAAAAATACTCATTTATACATCCAAATTGTTGTTTTTTTGACTTTGCCAATGTTCAGCATGAGAATCTTGCTAAAACACTTTAACAGTGTAAATAAGTGCATGAAATAGCATTAGACTTCTTCGTGTGTTTTCGAAGCTTTGATTATGTTTACAGTGTGCAATATAACATGAGTTATGCATGATGTTTTGCGTGTAAAAAAAACAGTATTTACAATTTACAAGTAAACACAATTTACTTATCTGTACAGCGCTGTTTCCTCTGTCCTAAAAACGGCCTGATTTTCTACTTCATAGAACAAGGAAATCTCCTTGTTCTATGAAGTCCCTCCTTCAGAAACATGTAACGAGTTCTGATTGGGCCAGCGCTTCCAGTGTTGTGATTGGACAGCAGCTTAGCGCACTTTGCCTGGAAAGGTCTCCCCGTTATGGTAAGAGGCGGGATGCAAGCGCTGAATGCGCGCTCTTCTCCACGTGGGAGAGCAATAAGACCCCGCCCCCTATTTTGCGTGTTCTTGTGGGCGGAGGGTTAGTCAACAAACGGTTTCAGTGACGTCATTCCTAAAGGAAGTGCAGGGGTGTAGTCCAAACCGGCCGTTCGCTGTAGGCTCTGAAAAGGAACTTCTGTTAAATAAAATATCTCGCTTGGCATTGAACTTTGAGCTTTATAATTTTACAGGTATTATTTATGCTCTAACAGCAACATTTCACACTAACTAAAGTTTGAAAGATGGAATCGCGAAGAACGGGACCTTTAATATGTATTGGTCATGTCAATCACAGTACTGACTGCCTACACCAAACACTGATCCTTAAACCTACCCATCACTGTGACCATAACAAGGGGCAAGAGCCACAAGACCCACCTACTTTTTAAGACTAATGATATTGGACCCACTTTTAATTCCTTCTCTTAATTCATTTTATTCACTTCAAATTCAGTCTGTTCGCTTTTCAAAAGCACCATCAGTCAAATCCATTCCACTTGAGGAATTCCCTAATAAGTTAAACTCCATTCCACGTTTTAGCTACAGCTTTTACTTCCACGCTGCTGCTGCCTCAAATCAATTCCACTTGGCTCATTTTGAGTCCATATAATTAAACTACATTCCGTGTTTTCACTACTCCACTTGGCTCATTCAGAATTATATAAATTAAACACCATTCCGTGTTTTCACTACTCACGGCTACTCACACCTGCGACACAGCAAGGTAAATAAAGCATCTAAACATATCTGCTGCTCAGGTGGGTCTGGCTGTGTGCTCACATACTGTGAATGTTCATCATTTGTTCACCTGTTGCTTTTAAATGCAACATGAGGGAACGGATAAATAAATTGCGCACATGATTTATCCTATTAGTTTTTTCCTGCATGCATGTCCAGGGCTCCTTAGGAAATGACATCATCTTGAGTAAATTTTTTCTGGGGGAGGACCGAGCGTGGGCAGTATCGTGTGGGCGGAGTTAAAGAATCACGAGCACGCAGCTTTTGCATTGTGTGCACCAAGTATGAAAGCTGTGACATCCTTAAACATGGAAAAGGAAACGTTATCCTAAATAAACCATAGCTATCAATCAGATTCAACCATACATACATGATCCATAATCTGATCCGGAGGCTGAAATTGCAACGACTACAGCAGGATGTCTCTATGTGGTATGTACGTTACAAAAACACTTGCGGAACCCCGTTGCTGCTCCGGAAAAACAAACTCCATCCACTGTCCCATTAACACTGAGAAACCAGAAGGAGTGCACAGAAATACTCCATCAAATGTCGAACTTATTCTTTGATAGAAACTTTGACTCCACGCTCACACAGGTTGCCAGCTTGTGGACACGCAAAAGGAGCGAGCCGGTACAGTTGACAATGAAAGTCACACTGTAAGTTGAGGAGTTGATTTATCTGCGTTTTAATATGCTCTCATTCATATGGATTATAAGGGGGCTTTCTAGGTTGGGTAGAATCTGCAATCTCTGACCCAGTTTGTTTGCTGGCTTCCATGGCTAAAAAACGATGCGTTTTCCTCCGACTGGCAACCTGGTATATTGAAATACTATTAGGTAAACCGGCAGTGTGCGTTATCGCACAGACCAAAGCAAAAACGGACATTCCACCTCAGAACGCACATTTCAAAGTAGAATAACTAACTTAGCATGTTTCCTACATATCTACAAGCATATTACCGGTATGTTATTTTTAAGCTTTAGTAAAGTGAAAAACTTACATACAGCACTTTTTTTTAACTTAGGACTTTGCCTCCTCATTTCATAACACCACAGCAGGTACAGGACAGTAAAAACCCTATTAATTGCAATAACAATTTGATTAGGAAAAATGAAACGGACAGCAACAGGCTTTCAATACAAATTGTACCCAACTGTAAAAGGCGAATTAGAAAACACTTAATGATTATTTGATGTTAACCGTTCAATTCATCTGGCAATTACACAAACACACATTCCATGGTCGTGTTTGGTAATTTATGCAGGATTGCATAACTCAAGACCTCTGAGTTTCAAAGACCACACCCACACATAAATTTTGTGTGAGTTTGCAATTTATTTTGCAAATATATTGCAAAATTTGCAATAGGGTAAGCAATACATTTTAGGCAATATTCATTCCCCTGACAAGGCCCTTGTGTACTTCTGCTGTAATCATGACAAAAGTCGGGTTTGTGTGTGTGTGTGTGTGTGTGTGTGTGTGTGTGTGTGTGTGTGTGTGTGTGTGTGTGTGTTACCAATTAGCTCAAAGCTGTTTTGAAGTGTTTGTTGTGAAACAAGCTATTCATGTACAACATTACATGAGCAAATATCTGAAGAGAATATTGTTGATATGGGTCAGTTTAGTTGACATATTTTTACACCGTAGTGAAAGCAAATGTCAGTGTCTTAGTGGTGTATGTCAATTTCCTGATAATGTAATTTTACGTCAGACCAGCTGCACAACATATTGACTTTTAGCAGGTATAACTGGCCTACCACTGTCCTAAAGATGGAGTATGCGAGACTATTCATGAAGGTTTGTGCAAGATTTCGGATGAATGCAATAGCAGATAATAAATATAGTAATACAAACATTCTATTAAGACTTTAAAAAGACTTGCACAAACTACAGAGATATCTATATATTCCAACAGGTACTCTATATAAAAAAAAAATCCTGCAGGTATCCTAAATTCATGTGAAAAGTTCCCCCAGTCCCACATTATGAGTAAGTAGACAAACTACAGGTCACATGAAGAAAACACACAGGCCAGTTTACACAGACCACTGACCATTATTCTGTCCTGTTGGGTTCCTTCATGAAAGAAATACAGTCAGGATTCCAGCAGGACTTTGGTGTAACCGGGGCAGAAACTAGAAGATGTCTGCCGCCATCATGTGGCCACATAGGAAACTCAACCAACAGTCGTTAAAGAGAGTCATTCTCATTGACACATTCCAAGTCATCTCCTTCACCTGACATCAAATCCTTTAAAAACTAGTGTTAAATTAAATTAAACCCTGTCCTAAGGACAAAATTTGAATGCTTTTGTTGTCTTCCCAAGGATGCCATAGCTCTAACTATTTCAAACTTTAAGGCCCTCCTAGTCACAAAGCTCAATATCTTGGCTGATTTCCATCCAGTGATCCTCTAGCTCTATTAAAAAATAAAACTTCTGAAATTAATATCTCAAAGCCTAACAAACAGTTAGCTTTAAATCGGAATAACCTATTTAATTGTTCAGTGTTATCCAGGTGACAGGATGTAAATAACATTTCCAACAAGGTAAATACCTGACAAAATGAGTCTGACGACTCCTGGTAGGCAAACACAAATTTGACCAATAAAGAGCTCTCTAGAATTAAATTAGTCAATTGGTTAAAGAGAAAAAAAACTGCATTTTTGTGTTCTTGTGGGTTTGTTTTATTATTAATGCTTTAATCCATTACAAATTAAAGCTTCAATGGTCATAATGTTAATTTTAAAGTTGGCATGAAATGGAAGTTATTTTCTTCTCTATAGTGGTGCACTGTATATCCGAGTAAAACAGGTTTTTGAAAAAGAAAATTTGACTTGATTTTTTCTATAGATAAATTAATGGCTCATAGTGGTTTGCTATTGCTGTGACCTCATGTGAGAAGAGAAGAGGTGTTGCTGCAAGAGGGAGGGAACCTTAAATGTGACTACTGAATCTCAACAAAGAGCCAGTTCTGAGTTTGAGTATTTCATAGTCAAAGGCTCAACTCCCTCTGGTGGACAAGTTTGTGTAGCGTGAGGTATAACAAGTGTGGTCGACTGTTAAAGCAACCATGAAGCTTCTCATCAGCTAAAATCACTATGTAAGGTTAGGTAGGACAGATGGAAAACGCAGACTCTCTTTAAACTCTTCAAGAAAAAAAAAATATTTTTATTTATTTTATTAATAACTTTATCACATGATCCAAAGTACAAAAAAGAGGTTAAACATTTCTCAATTATATGTCCCAAGCCTTCAGTGGAATTTACTTAATTGTTAAACTTTGTTTTATAATGACAATTTGTTCAAGTATTGCTGTTTGGAGGCGGAGTTATTGGAATTAAATTATGAAAGCTACAGGAACGAAGTTGAATTTTTCAAGAGAAACTGCCTCATGCAGTTTAAACACTATAGGTCACCTTTTAAAGCACCGTCTGAATGATTATCAAAAGATTAACAAAAAAAAATTAAGTGATATTACATTTCAAACCAGTTTCACAAGCATACTGTAGATAGAAGATGCCTGGCTAGATTATTATCTGGCACGAAACAGATTTAATATCCTATACATTTAATTTATTATTATAAGCAGTGAATTATAATTCTAAGGAAAAGAGTTGAGTAATTGTTGTTGCCCTAAAACTTTTGATAAGACTAAGATAACGCAAGATAACACAAACATGCAATCCATCCAATAAACCTCAATGATAATGATAAGTCTGCAGAAACTGATGGCAAAGCACCAAGGCAAAATAATAAGTCAAGAGGCGAGAGCTGAACATCTATAACCATCAGGAAAAAAGAAAGACTGTTTCTGTGTAAAAGAGTAGTGGAACAGTTGTCATGTTATTGGCAATAAGTATTTTGCTGTTTATTTTCCCTGCATCTCTCTCTGCTCCAGCCAGAGATCGCTGCACCACAGGCAGAAACAAACTACTGCTGATCAGCTTTGATGGGTTCAGGTGGGACTACGACCGAGATGTGGACACCCCAAACCTCGACAAAATGGCTGAAGAAGGAGTCAAAGCAGCATATGTCACTCCACCTTTCCTGACCATCACTAGTCCTACACACTTCACCCTGTTATCTGGTAAGCAGTAAAAGACAATTTATTTAACGAGTCACTGTAATTTTGAAATAAATTTTCTATTTAAAACATTTACTTTAGATAATTTATGATGGCCCCCCAAAACTGCAGGTTTTATACCAAATAATAGTGCATTCTTCTACAGCAATACAATTGTTACATAATATCTATTTATGGAAATATGTGTGCTTTAATGTGAAATTACAATAATATATAAAGTAGTTAGTAGCAGTGAGGTTATGGAAAATTGTGTGAAATTAATTATTATTTTTTGATTGTTGTTATTTCCTGAAATATGGATGAGAACGGATGGCATTTGTTCAGTGACAGCAATACAAAAAAATACATAGAATTAATTGAGTCAAATGATCGGTTATTTTCCTCAGGAAGGTACATTGAGAACCATGGTGTGATTCATAATGTGTGGTTCAACACAACCACACGACAAAGGAAAGAGTACTACATGACACAGTTTGTGGATGAATACTGGGATAATGGCAGTCTACCCATTTGGATCACGGCTCAAAGACAGGTACACCTCAAAACAGACAAATTAATTAAAGGGATAGTTCACACACAAAAAATTAATTCTGTCAACTTTTACTCACCCTCAACTTGTTCCAAACCTGTATGGATTTATTTCTTCTGCTGAACACAAAAGAAGATATTTTGAAGAATAGGGGTAACCAGACAGATGATGGACCCCATTGACTTTCATTATATGAGGGGGGGAAATATTACAGAAGTCAATGGGGTCCATCAACTGTTTGGTTACTAACATTTTTTTAAATAGACTATATTGCCAAAAGTATTGGGAAACCCCTCCAAATCATTGAATTCAAGTGTTCCAATCACTTCCATGGCCACAGATGTATAAAATCAAGCACCTAGGAATTCAGACATCTTCTACAAATAATTTATGAAAGAATGGACGCTCTCAGGATCTCCGTGAATTCAAGTGTGATATCGTGATAGGTTGCCACCTGTACAATAAGTAAATTCGTGAAATTTCCTCACTACTAAATATTCCACTGTCAACTGTCAGTGGTATTATAACAAAGTGGAAGCAATTGGGAATTCAGCCACGAAGTGGTCGGCCACGAAAAAAAATCAATAACTCAGTCAATAACTACAGACCTCCAAATTTGGTGTGGCCTTCAGATTACCTCAAGAACAGTGTGTAGAGAGCTTCATGGAAAGGGTTTCCATGTATGAACAGTCCAAAGCCTTACATCACCAAGTGCAATGCAAAGTGTCGGATGAAATGGTGTAAACCACGCCGTCACTGGAGTCTAGAGCAGTGGTTCTCGAGTGACAAATCATCTTTTTCTGTCTGGCAATCCGATGGACGAATTTGGAATTGGCAGAGGCCAGTAGAATGGTACTTGCCTGACTGCATTGCGCCAAGTGTAAAGTTTGGTGGGGGGGGCATTTGTTTTTCAGGGGTTGGGCTTGGCTCCTTAGTTCTAGTGAAATTGCTTCAGCAAACCAAGCCAGTTCAGACAATTTTATGCTCCTAACTTTGGGAACAGTTTGGTGATGGCCCCTTCCTGTTCCAACTGCACACCAGTGCACAAAGCAAGGTCCATAAAGACATGAATTAACAAGTTTGGTGTGGAGGATCTTGAATGGCCTTTTTTGACTGACTGACTGACTGACTTTTGAAGGTAGCATAGATAGATTCTTCACTGCCTATGATATCCCTAACAAACACTGCCAAGTTATCTAAGCTTTCACATGCAAAATCTTCAACATCCTAATTGTAACGTTTACACTGCATAAGTAAAGCAAACATTTTATTTGTGTGTCATTTTTAGGGTCTTAAAACAGGTTCCTTACACTTTCCTGGCACTGCTGCGACTTACCAGAAAGAAACAGTTCAGGTGAGGGAAGTGGAACCGAGAGCCTTTGACTACACCAATGAGACGTCATGGAGAGAGAATGTGGACAAAGTCGTGAGGGAATGGTTTAAAGAACAAGAATTAGACTTTGTCACTTTGTATTTTGGCGACCCAGATGAGACCGGTCACAAGCACGGACCTGATTCACCTGAGCGACGTGAGGCGGTCAAGAAAGTGGACCGAACTGTGGGCTACATACGAGAAACTGCTGAGAAGCACGGGCTCAGTGACCATCTGAATATTATCATCACGGAATGAGCACCGTGTTCAAAGGAGAGCAAGTTAAAGAGATAGTCCTTACTGACATCCCAGGATTCTCTTACAAAGATCTGCAGTTTCACCTGTTGGATTATGGACCTTCTGGGATGCTGCTGCCCAAAGAAGGGATGCTTGAAAAGGTTTATCAAGCCTTGAAAGGAGGTCATCCAAACCTCCACGTTTATAAGAAAGAAGACATGCCTGCTCGACTGCATTATGCCAAACATCCTTGAATCCTACCCATCATTCTCTATGCAGACCCAGGATATGTCATCAATGGGGTGAGCATGAAATAAAAACCTATAATGGACACAAATATATATTGAAAACATTACATTAGACAGTATGTAGTCTTATGTTTTAAACTTTCTTCCAGTTTTACCCACTTCAGACCAATAACGGGGAACATGGCTATGACAATGAAGTCATGGACATGAAGCCTTTCTTTCGGGCAGTGGGACCAGCTTTCCATAAAAACTTGCTGGTTGGACCATTTGAGACAGTCAATGTTTACCCTCTAATGTGCCACTTACTGGGTATAGAGCCTGAAGTCAATGACGGGTCACTGGATAACACCCGACACATGCTGATATCCAACGGAGAGTCATGTGATTCTGGAGGTTTGCAAAAAACTGAAAACTGTTTCCAAAAAATGTTTTAAATATAAATGGTTTGATGACAGGTAAATATTTAAACTTTTTGGTAAATATTCAAACCAGTATTTTGTCTATATTATCAAACACAATATATGTTATCAATCGCCCGTCAATGAACCTTGAGAGTTATCTTGATCAGATATAAAGAAGGCACTGCTCTTTAACCTTTATTATTAACTATATTAGCATACAGTATGCACCAATTAATTTAATCATAAATAGTCAGGTCAATCAAATGAACTCACAATACTTTTTTTATCTTATATCTTGCAGCTGATCCCAAGTCAAGTCTTCAGAACGTGTTTACTGGTCTTGTTGCTGTTGCTGGATTTTTATTGCTGGTGTTTGTGGTTGTTACATCCTACAACGGATATAATAGATGCAAAATGAATGCAAAGTATGGCACAGAGATACATTAAAACTTATTTTTGGGAACAGTTTCTTTCTGTTTATGGAAAATCTGATGCATTTCTGTATTTTTACTCCCTAACAGAGCAAATGAAAAAGGAGATGAGGAAGAGATGAAAGCCGACTCCAAGCAAACATCATTCTAAGATGATGTTTATAAGATAATATGTTCCGACTTCTAATATCATATTAAGGCAGTGGATCATTATTTATAGCCGATATCATTATCTCTAATGAAAGAGCACAAAATAAGTCAGTTATTATGTCCACTGAGCTTTATGTACATTTGTTTTCAGTAGTCATCATAATACATTACCATAGCTTAAACGGCTAGCATTTGACTAGGTAGGTGGTGGGAAAGTGCATTATGAAAATCATAAAACTGCATTATGATTTGAAATGCATCTGGGGGTCATATGGAAGTGGCCACATAATATAAACACATGCATTTCAGTTATTGCACGCCTGGGTCAAGACCACGAAAATACCAATAACACAAGCAGACGGAAATCATGCCTGTGGTGTTCAGAACAGGTCTTCTAGACAACATCTGGCGGGTGTATACGAACATGGATGTGTACTGTTCTGCATAATACTAATTAATAGAATTGAGGGACTGGAGATCTTATTCATTAAACCTACGAGTTCTGCATAGTATTATTGTGAATATTTAAAGATGCAGCCACATATGCAACAGCACAATGAAATGACACAGGAATGCAGTACTATCAGTAAATAAAATATTTATAAACTCAAACCTCATTTCAAAGAGCCATGTATAATTTTTATGCCAGAATTATCGGTAGACATCAACATAACAAAATCCGCATAACTTGCGAAATAGCATAACTTTAATTACATTATCTTGTTTATCTTGGTATGAATACAACAGATAACAGATGAATATAACAAATTAGGTTTTACTATGATCATGGTTCAGGGACTCTCTTATTAACTGGAACTCAAAGTTAAGTGAAGGAAACAGGACAATGACCAAAAGCACTGGAGTTAATCCACAAGAGAATGGCCTCAAACAGTCTTGACCTCAACTATGATTAAAATGCTTCACAATAACCTCAAGAGAGCACACCAGTTTCATAAAGAAGGGCAGAATTCCTTTAGACTGTTATGCAAATCTGAACCACAATTTAGGAACATGAAACTACTTTAGGCCACATATTTTTGGGACATTTTAAGTGTCCATTATTTCAGAATTGAATAACTTAAAGAATATGCATAAATAGTGCGTGGTTACAAACAATGAAAATACCTCATGTTCTCAATGATCATACATAACTTACATAAAATAACCTTGTGGTTAAAGATGTAGAATGCAGGATTCCCCTGACTCCTGAAAAGACCAGCATGAATGTCCAAGCTAGTCTGGCTGATGAAACTGGTTAGCCAAGGAAATTGCACTAGTGGGAGCAAAACAAAGTAAGTTCTGCTTGTCACTTCAACAGGGATGATTCCCAAGTTAATTAAGAGGAGAAATTAGTCAACAACTGGAGGATCACAGTACTCTTCTTCCAAACTTATGTGCAAGTTTTTGTAAAGAAACAGCCCTTACAAGGCTTGCATACTACACTGTAGCTCTCCTGTCTGAGGCACTGTTCGACTGATAAAGTCCAAATGCTTCAGGGTTTTTTCCACAACCCAATTGCTCAAGCGTAGATGAATAACTCAGTTAGGCAATGCAGGTGTAATGTCTGGTTAGACGCTTATCTTTACCGTCACACAACGCAGCCTTGATATAAAACCCATGTATCCCCTTTTATACAAGCAGCGAGTTGTAAATCATAGAAAGGTTCCTAGTTACATAGAAAATAATTGCTTTTGTACCATAACTCCTGATAAGCCACTTGATAAGATAACATAAGATAGCAAGCATAAGCATGTAATTCATCTCATAAACATCTGTAATGTGAACTTTAGTGTGCAGAATGGGATGGCAAAGAACACAAACAAAAGGATCAGTCAAAAGCGGAGTCTATTAGTTCAGGAACAACCAGCAGACAATCAAGAGAAAAGCAAGATTGTTTCATCAAATCTGATTCTGTGTAAAAGAGTAGTGGAACAGTTGTCATGTTATTGGCACTAAGTATTTTGCTGCTTATATTCCCTGCATCTCTCTCTGCTCCAGCCAGAGATCGCTGCACCACAGGCAGAAACAAACTACTGCTGATCAGCTTTGATGGGTTCAGGTGGGACTACGACCGAGATGTGGACACCCCAAACCTCGACAAAATGGCTGAAGAAGGAGTCAAAGCAGCATATGTCACTCCACCTTTCCTGACCATCACTAGTCCTACACACTTCACCCTGTTATCTGGTAAGCAGTAAAAGACAAAACATCTCTAATTAAATTAAATAGGCAATTCATATAGTGTCCCTAAAACTGGGGTCAGTAATATATATACTTTTTGTTTTTGTTTTTAAACAAAATTAATATTTTTATTCTCCAAGGATGCATTAAATTGGTCAAAAGAGAAAGTAAAAGGTTTTACATTGTTACAAAACAAAATCTTCAAATAAATGCTGTTCTTTTCAACTTTTCAATTAAAAAAATTTATTACAATATTGTTCAGAATAATAAACATTAATAATAAGAAGAAATGTTTCTTGAGCACTAAATCAGCAAATTAGAATGACCATGTGACACTGAAACTGATGTACTGAAAATTCAGCTTTGCCATCATAGGAATTAATTACATTTTAAAATATATTAACATAGAAAAAAAGTTATTTTAAATAGAAAAAACATATTACTATTGTATTTTTGTATTTAGTCCTGGTTATCATAAGAGCATACGAGATAAGAGTTTGAACAGTAGTGTGTAAGCTTTCATTTATTTCTTAACTGTAATAAAAATCACAATATTCTATATCACAATATTCATGATATGTATATTTGTATATATTTGTATATTACTCTGTAACACTTAAGGTTTCTTTAGTTAACTACTTTAACATGAACTAAGAATTAACAATGTGGCAATTATTGATCTTAGTTCATGTTAATTTCAACAATTAGTAATACATTATTAAAATCATAAATTGTATTGTGTTAATATTAGTTAATGCACTTTGAACTAACATGAACTAACAATTAATGACTGTATTTTTATTACTATTATTACTAATGTTAACAAATTAGAGCTTATTGTAATATTGTAACACACATACACATATATTTTATATATATATATTTTTTTATATATATATTTATCCACTGGCCATTCGTTGTTCTTATTCTGTTTCTTAAAAAATTTAAGACAAAAAAAATAATAATAAAATAAAATAAAATAAAATAAAATAATATATATATATATATATATATATATATATATATATATATATATATATATATATATATATATATATATATATATATATATTTTTTTTTTTTTTTTTTTTTTTTTTTTTTTTTTTTTCTTACATTTTTTTTAAGAAACAGAATAAGAACAATGGACTTACAGTATTAGGGTCACCATATAGTTCACAATAATAATACTAGCAATGTCAAGTCCGTGGGTTTGATTCCCAGAGAATGTATGAACTGATAAAGCATATATACTTTGAATGTAAAGTTAACTTGCTTTGGATATATGTCAAAACTCAAATGTAAATTCATGGGGAAGTCTCAGCAGAACACTTACGAAATGAGTGACACTGAAAACTATGCTTTTTTTCAAGGAAGGTACATTGAAAACCATGGTGTGATTCACAACAATTGGTTCAACACAACCACACAGGAGAAGAAACAATACTACATGACGCAGTTTGTGGATGAATACTGGGATAATGGCAGTCTACCCATTTGGATCACGGCTCAAAGACAGGTACATCTCTTCATAATTGCATAATTTAGACCTCCAAAAAAACCACAATATCACTTTTTTAGCTACATTGCCATCAAATAAGATATAAACTAATTTTTAAATGTGTCCTTTCATAGGGTCTTAAAACAGGATCTTTACACTTCCCCGGCACTGCTGCCAAATACCATAAAGAAACAGTACAAGTGAGGGAGGTGGAACCAAGGTTTTATGACCACACCAATGAGACGTCATGGAGAGAGAAAGTGGACAAGGTCATGGGGCAGTGGTTTAAAGACCAAGACTTAGACTTTGTCACTTTGTATTTTGGCGACCCAGATGAGACCGGTCACAAGCACGGACCTGATTCACCTGAGCGACGTGAGGCGGTCAAGAAAGTGGACCGAACTGTGGGCTACATACGAGAAACTGCTGAGAAGCACGGGCTCAGTGACCATCTGAATATTATCATCACAGCTGACCACGGAATGAGCACCGTTTTCAAAGGACAGCAAGTTAAAGAGATAGTCCTTACTGACATCCCAGGATTCTCCTTGAGAGATCTCAAATTCCACATGGTAGATTATGGACCTTTTGGGATGCTATTGCCCAAAGAAGGGATGCTTGAAAAGGTTTATCAAGCCTTGAAAGGAGGTCATCCAAACCTCCACGTTTATAAGAAAGAAGACATGCCTGCTCGACTGCATTATGCCAAACATCCTCGTATCCTACCCATCATTCTCTATGCAGACCCAGGATATGTCATCAATGGGGTGAGCATGAGGAACACCAATAATAGACACAATGAGTAATAAATACATGGAAAACATGACATTATATGTGATATTGTGTTCTAAATGCTCTTCCAGTTCTACTCATTCCAGACCAATAACGGGGAACATGGCTATGACAATGAAGTCATGGACATGAAGCCTTTCTTCCGGGCAGTGGGACCAGCTTTCCATAAAAACTTGCTGGTTGGACCATTTGAGACAGTCAACGTTTACCCTCTAATGTGCCACTTACTGGGTATAGAGCCTGAAGTCAATGACGGGTCACTGGATAACACCCGACACATGCTGATATCCAACGGAGAGTCATGTGATTCTAGAGGTGACAAATATAAAAAAATAAATGTAAAAAATTTAAAAACTTGCTTATATTATATATATATATATATATATATATATATATATATATATATATATATATATATATATATATATATATATATATATATATATATATATAGACATTTCCTCAAATATATGATCCTTAAATTATTAACAGTATAAATAATCAACTGCATATAAATGTCAAACGCAATCTCTGTTGTGTCCTTAACTATCTGGACAGTTTAAGACAACTTACTTATGGTAATCATCAGGTATCTTGATAAAATTTTATGTATGCTTACAACATTCAAACAAGCAATACCATCAAATTATATCGCTCTGTCAGCAAATGGATATAAAACCTGCAAGGATTTACCCTGTCCTTCACTGTATGAACTATTAACACACGGACCAGCTCTATCAGCATCTTATCTCAAATTACATAACTTACAAGTCATAAATCAAATTGTTGTTTTATTCCTCTTGTAGATGCTCCCAGGTCGAGTCTTCAGAACATGTTCACCGGTCTTGCTGCTGTAGCTGGATTTTTATTTATCGTGTTTGTCATTGTTACATCCTACAACGGATATAAAAGAAGCAAAGGGAATCTGAGGTAAGAGATAGAGAATAGTCAGTGTTACATTCAGCATTACCTCTCTGTGATAATCGAATGTATTAATTAACCTTCACTCTCCAACAGAGCAAAAGACACAGATGATGACGACCAGAAAAATGCTGACTCCAAGCAAACGTCCTTCTAAGAGGATCAATCTCTTAATTCTGGAATTGCTTGTTTTTCTTTTAATAATAGTGAGGTCCAAAAGTCTAAGATCCCATTAAACATCTAGGGATTTATTTTCATTTAAGCATAACCTTTATTTTAAAGGTTTTAGAATGTTGTGAAATGTTTAAATAATGTATAAATATGAAGAAAATAAATATTTAAGAATATTTTAACCCTTTATTCATACTGTTATGCTGATATAATTTGCTATTAAAAATGTATTTTTTAAATTAGCAAACTGCAAAACATGTCGATATGTCTATCAGAGTATTGTGACGTTTTTTCAAACTCAAAACAGTGACTGTATGTGAACCAACTGCATTCAAAGAAATACTGTTAATGATGACAATTACATATTATATACTTAATTCCTGAGAAATTTTCCAATCCTCTTGCATGCACACACACACACACACACATTTACCTTTAGCCACACACAATAGGCTGCACAATGCCAGTCGGTCTTATGGAAAAACACAAAGCAGAAAAGGAGCTTATGAGGACTAAATGACTGACAGAAGTTATCATTACACAAAGCTGCAGATTCAATGATTTATGGTGAAATCCCGTCCAGTCATGTGGAATTTTCCCAAAATAAGTTTAAGTAAACAGCTCATGACAAAGAGGCACTCAGAGCAGGCTGGTATGCATAAACAGTTTGAACAGTGTGCTGCAGTGTAGCCCACTCCAAACACACTCACACATACACACACACGTACACACACTCAGTCACCCGCCAGAACAGAGCCAGTCTGGAAATGTGGAGTCTCCCCCTGGCACGCGCGCCAGACTCCCATCCATCTTCCAGTGCAATAACATTTCTCTGTCTCTTCGTCTCTTGTCTATCGCTCTACTACTGTTGCAGGACACACACTCTCTCGGCAGAGATCATCCTTTATGCTCTTCCAGGAGATTTTTAAAGCAACATAGTCTTGAGTGCAGACGTTTAGTGCACTACAGACAGTGAGATGCCTCTCAGTGGACAAATTAGTTTGAAGCATATTACAAGTTAAACTCAGCTGACAGCACTTGTGACATAATGTTGATTACCACAGAAATTCATGTCGACATGTCCCTCCTTTTCTTTCAAAAATCGGAGTTAAAACAAGAAGCTTGCAATGGAAGTGAAATGGAGCCAATTCGTAAATTCGTAGAAGTATAGCACCAAGACTTAAACAATATGCATGTTAACATGATTTTAGTAAGAGAAAAAAATTATAATAAAATAATCACATAAATTGTTTTACGAATAAACCTTAAACAACGAAACCCTAAAACGACCATAAAAAAGATAAGAAACTTTACAGCTCAGTTTGTGTGGTAATACTTTATAATAAGGTTCCAACATTAAGTTACTACATTAGTTAACACGAACAATGAAAAATAGTTAAAGGTACATTAACAAAGATTAATAAATACAAATTTATTGCCTTATCGTTAGTTTTTGCATTAACTAATGGGGCCTTATTGTAAATTAATGCAAGATGTAAAAAAATTATATTATAAATTATATATATATATGTATATAATAAATGCAACCCATTCCTGCTTTAAAAGGAAAGCCTTAAAAAATTGGCCCCATTTAATTCAATTGTAAAAGCACTTCACATTAATCATATTTTGCCTTTTTAAAGAAACAAGCCGAAATTACTTTTTGTAGTAATTAACATTGTCACAAATGCTCTCGATTGAGCTCATATTGAACCTGTAATATTCCTTTCAGTCAGTATAGTCATTCACTGCACCCTTTTAAACGTCGCCCAGTTTTGTATCCGTCAGTAACAACAGATAGGAGACTAGTGTTAACTGCTATGCTTCCCGTCGAGACCTTGTTATGACTGTCGTTTTGGATGGTCATAGTGTAAACACTTGGGAATTTCCCTCTGAAGACCTACATAGCACTTTTATTCTATCACAACATGTCAGCTCCTAACCGGGCCACTCTAATATTCTCTGCTCTCATCCATTATTAGCTGTGAGAGCACATGTCAAACAGCCACATTCTTCTGAGTGGATTTTCTCTTTCTCCCTCCGACTACGCACATGTCTGCGACGTTCAGCACTGAGAAGAACAGTTGAGCCGGGAAACAAGCATGTTTACATCTGAGGCTTAACAAACGTGCTGAGCTGAGGGGAATGCAGAGCAGAGTATCAAGAGGATCATGTGGACTATTTTCTCCAGGGCTATTTCAGGTTCATAGAGTATTGGTTTTTGTGCGCCACCTTTATTCCTCTGAACAGGTAGAATATACAAAAAAATCGTCATCTTATATTAATTTGACCAGTCATATGAATTGAAATTCAAATATAGAGCCTTTTTATAGTGGTCCATGCAATAAAACGCTCTGCAGCTCCCAGTGGATGAGGTTTGAAACCATTTAAAATATTTCACAAGAACCGGCCAAGATGCACTGGTGGTCTTGGTCAAACGCCACTTCTTCCCGCGGCCTTGTCTCGCGGGGGCGGACAAGAACCGTGTCGCCTCGCACTCTGGTGAGACCTCGTAGGGGCTTGCGACGACAGATTTACTCTGACAAGCCCTGTGGTACGGCCGCCCGGCTCTGGACACCAGCACACCTCTCTGACATACCTGTCAATGAGGTGTCACTGCACAGAGAGCGCGCCGTGCTTTCTTCTCCAGCGCCGCCATGGAAACACTGACTCAACACCTCCATCTCCTCACTCGCCTGCTCCTACAATCCCGCCCAGGCAGTCCTGATGAGGCATTCCTTTGAGCTGAAACAAGGCGTTAATCCATGATAACTTCTCCCCGTGCCAGCATGTGGGTGCAGGTCTCTCCTCCAATGCTTGCCTCATGCTTTCATGCCTGCCAGGTTGAATAACTCTAATATAGCTGCAAGATTTAGGAGGTAATATCTATGTAAAGAGGGAAATGGTCTCAACAGTAAAGCCATAAATCTGTCATTCGTACTTTGATGGATAGACGCTTCAGAATCGTTTTCACAAAGCGGCCGAACACAAAAGCTGCCATTCGTCTGTGTCAGCTATGGTTTGGTTTTATGTGTTTGTGCGAGCAGTGAGGTGTGCAATATGGCACTTATGTGCAAGATGCTTTTTGCAATGCAAAAATAAATGACGTCTTTCTATGTGACATTATTATAAAATTGGAAGGTTAAATCAAAATCTTATGGATTATCACGTATATTATAAGAGTCAAATCTGAGTGTGAATATCTAAAGCACAAATTAACTTTAGATTAGCACAAATTATAGTCGGAATGAAACAGAAGTTGTGATCATTTTTTCTTCCCTATATTGTGATGTATATCTGAGGCAGGCCTTTATTTTCCCCATCATGGATTGATTAGATCATTGTGGTTTGCTATGCTGTGATCTCATGTAAGTGACAGGTTGTCCTGCCCTCGCACCAACAAAAAAAATCATCATCAGAGAAGAGATTTTGGTTTTTTGATTTAAGAGTTAGGCCACATGCTCAAAGGCCTATGACCACTTGGTCAACAAGGCGAAAGAGTAACAATTACAAACTTAAAGGGATAGCTCACCCAAAATAAAAATTAGCCCATGACTTACCCTCAAGCCATCCTAGGTGTATATGACATTCTTCTTTCAGACAAATACATTCAGAGTTATATATATATATATATAAAAAAATATCCTGGCTCTTCCAACCTTTATAATGGCAGTGAATAGCAGTCCAAAATTTGAAGACCAAAAAAGTGCATCCATCCATCCATTATAAACGTACTCAACACAGATGCAAGGGGTAATAAAGGCCTTCTGAAGAGAATCGATGGGTTTGTGTAAGAAAAATATCCCTATTTAATACATTATAAAGTAATATATAGCTTCTGGCAGACCGCCTACCATAAAAATGTACTAATAAAATGTAACACCTCGCGGGTTTCAAAATGCTTGCGCTACGTCCGACGACATCATCGCGCCAGTTTCGCTTTTTAGCGCTACGTCCAAAGTCAGTTGCAAGTTATGCGTTTTTCGCAAGTTGAATGCAGAAGCTGGTCCGCAGGAAGCTAGAATGTGTTAAATGGGGATATTTTTCTTACACAAACTCAGCAGTCGCTTCAGACGGGCTTTATTAATCCCCCGGGGCCGTGTGGATTACTTTTATAATAGATTATAAAATACACTATTTTAGGCTGCCATTCACTGCCATTGTAAAGCTTGGAAGAGCCAGAACATATTTTAATATAACTCTGATTGTATTCATCTGAAAGAAGAATGTCCAATACACTTATGGCTTAAGGGTGAGTAAATCATGGGTTCATTTTCATTTTTTTTTTGGGGGGGGGGGGGGGGGGGTGAACTATACCTTTAAGGATTTGGAAATTGAAACTAACCATGAAAAGTTGCTTTTCTAACTCACTTTTCAGGAAGGAAAACAGTCTGATACAGTGGCAGACTTCAGTGGTACAGTGAGTGACAGTCTAAGCAATCACAGTTCCAACATTCAATTCCCAGGACACATCATATATTCCTATTTGTTTGTCCCATCCATGTAGCTTACACGTGTTGTGACTCAAATAACCGTCTTGAGTCAATAAGTCACATCTCACAACTATTTTTTTCACGCCTCTAGCAGAGTCTAGCTATGGAATCTGGTTTACTGCGCCGTTGCTTCCTCATATGCAACGCAATTACGCTGCATTTTTTGCGCTGATAAATAATTACGGTTTTGGCGGCATTATATAGGTTATCTTCTTATAGTCCGTATTCTCTTTAAGCGACAGCAGTTTGATCTTGTCAAATAAATGACAGCAATATGAAGTAAATACTACGATTAGTCTCGGCCCAATTCAGTGTTCCAGGTGGAATAAGGGAAAGGGAGTGTCAATGAAGCAGGCCTACGTGTTTTTGTTAACACGGTGGTATTGTCCGTTTTTTTAATTCTAAATGCCATAAATTGAATAATCACCTGTTTGTGGATGTGGAAGATGCTGAATCTCCTCTCAGTCAAATAGGCCTACTTGTTCTAAGTGGTATAAAGCAAGTTAGCGATTAGACTTAGATAGTTGTACGGTGTCCGACCTGTCCATGGATGTATTTAATTAATTTGTGTTCTTAATAGACCACTAGGGGGCGCATCGTGCTTGGCATACATACAGAGGATGCTGGAAATGTCTTGCCTTATGGTTCAATGGCACTGATCAAATAATCATCCAAGCGATTCTAATTGTCCCCCTCTGGATTGGATACAGGCTTAGAAGACAATTAATGTTGCTAAAAACATGTTTGATCGTTTTGTTAAATATATGATATGAAAGTCCTAAGCAAGTGCAGTTCTTCTATGCCTTGTCTTAATACTAATATATTAATACAGTGGATGAAGTCAGTATGTTCACTGAATAAGTCAAGCCTCTGTAATAGTTCAGACTGACAGATTCTAAAACAATTAGATAAACCATTGCTACATATTTGTTTAGTCTGGCGGTAAAACACAAGAAAAAGAATAAAAGAGGAATTAATTTAGAAAACTGGATTAGCAAATGTCCTGCCGCCTCGATCCATCAAAAACACGACTCGTTTACTTTGGAAAATGCAGCACAGACATTTAATGCCAGTATTCTTTACAACTATCCACATCTTCTGTTACACCGCTCCTCATGTTAAGAAAGGCTGTGATCCATAACTTTTCAGTCCTGAGCCTGCATTTGGAAATAAATAGTGGGGCTATCATTCAAGAGGAATTATAAACTTTGTTTCCATTACATATACAGACACAAATACATGCACTCACATGCTGTCTCACAAACTCACCCAACACACACACACACAGCAATGCTCATATGCAGAGGCACACGCAAGAGTGGCGCCACAGTCTGCTGGGTGCATTTATTATGGATCAGCTTTGCCAATACTTTCAACATAGTCCAGCCTCCTTCAAACAGCCACAGGCAGATACGTGATGGATTCCACTTTTACATAGAGGATCAATGCAGGAAAAATAGTTCCTACTTCGGACCGTGTCAGTGCCGCCATCCAAAACACCTCTCAATCCAACTTCTAAATTATCTGAGTAATTGTTCTGGACAGGGAAGGCTGAGATTTTGGGCCTTGGTCGTTCTGTTTGCCACAGATTTCCCTGGTGGCTTAGTTGCTGAGCTCTTGATGAGCTTCCATGATGTTAATTAGCTTGAACACAAACAAAATACTGTTTCCACACGGACTGAAGGTGATCTGTTCCACCTCATTACGACATAAACCTCCATACATTCATCTAATCTCCTCTAAATATCTGTTGCATGACAGCACTGTGAAATTTCGAATGGAGGAACCTGATCTAGACCTGAAAATATTGAGAACGAAGCATACGGGTGGCAACTGCATACGTACACAGAGATCTGTCTTTCAGTAAAGGATTAAAAATGTTTGTTCTAAGCGTTATGAATACAGAAAAAAAGATCCTGCCTGTGCTACGGGAACGAGCCCGTTCTTTACAATATAGACAGCAATGGGTGGAACGATGGCACCGAGCCCACATTGGCCTGGCGATTGGGGGGAAATTATAGGGTTATGCTGCCAATTTCTTAAGGAAAAAAGCAAGGAGGAACAAAAGGGAGATGAAGCTTGCGGTTTGATTAAACCTCAGATGAGTCAAGTATTTGCCATCCCTCTTATTTGTGTAGTGTTTTTGGAGGGGGAGAAGAGATCTTGAGCTCAAACTGAAGGCTGAATGTGTTTAATGCATTTCTATCTGTCAACCTTGAATTAAAATGCAGCTGTCAGATTCAAAGTGATTTTTTTGTCTTTTCGCAGTGTAGGAAACCGGAATATTCAAGCCGGTTGCCAGACATTGAAACAAAAAAACCTATACAAATCAAAGATGATTGTGAACTTCCAACTGCACGCTTTTTAATCTTTTTGGATTTGGTCAATTTGTGGACCGAGTGATTGCGCATTGAAGTTCCCCTCTCATTAATGAGCAGACGTTCTTTAATCATATCTGGTACCGACTCTCTTATACTTCAAAGTCAGCTTGAATCTGCACGTCTGCAAATATAGCTCTGATCTTCCAACATCTGACATGCAATCATCCCCCTGACCCTCATCGCTATGATCTCTGCTATGAACATGGGATCACACTGACCTTTTTCTCGGTGATATCACTGAGAGCACACTCAGATACCTCGATAGAATCTGGCCGTTTTCAAATGTATCTAACAACAGCGTTTTATTAATGCTATTGAGGTTTAAAGAGAGAAACAAATGTATAATGAAGTGAATTTTCTTGTAGCAGAGCAGTAACAGACACCAGCTTCTGGGTTATTTTGATTCGTGGCATGTCTCTTCCTGACATAATTTGCATAACTGTAAATGTAAGCTATAATAAAGAGTTTTACCACATGTTGTTTTTGAATGTCACACTCTCATAAAATATGAGAAATGTTGACTGACACATTTCAATGGCAATGTTGAAAACAACATCATTTCTCAATGTGCTTTCACAGTTGGAGGCTGATTCAGTGTTTTTGGAAACTCGTTTTGTTCAGCTTTGAAAGTAGAGAAGTAAATGTCTCTAACAGTGAACACAAACAAAAGCTAATGGGACTTCACACCATAGGCTCCAAAAATAAAAACATATATGTATAGAAAAGATATGGGGTCCATGTGTTTGAGATGATTACCCAAAATGCTTCATGTTCCATTTTATACACATGATTTGGGAATGTTCATTCATATATATATATATATATATATATATATATATATATATATATATATATATATATATATATATATATATATATATATATATATATATATATATATATATATATATATATATATATATATATATATATGAGCAATTGTAAGGATTTGAGTGAGTTTGACAAATTGTGTCTAGAAAACTGGATCAGAGCATCTCCAAAACTGCAGCTCTTGTGGGGTGTTCCCGGTCTGCAGTGTTCAGACTCAGTATCTATCAAAAGTGGTCCAAGGAAGGAACAGCAGTGAACTGGTGACAGGGTCATGGGCGGCCAAGGCTCATTGATGCACGGGGAGAGCGAAGGCTGGTACATGTGGTCTGATCAAACAGGCAAGCTACTGTAGCTCAAATTGCTCAAGAAGTTAATGCTGGTTCTGATAGAAAGGTGTCAGAATACACAGTGCATTGCGGTTTGTTGTGTATGGGGCTGCATAGCCACAGACTAGTCAGGGTGCCCATGCTGACCCCTGTCCACTGCCGAAAGTGCCAATAGTGGGCACGTGAGCATCAGAACTGGACCATGACAAATGAAAGAAGGTGGCCTGGTCTGATGAATCACATTCTCTTTTTCATAACGTGGATGGCTGGGTGCGTGTACGTCGCTTACCTGGGGAACACATGGCACCAGGATGCACTATGGAAGAAGAAGTAAAGCTGGAGAAGGCAATGTGATGCTTTGGGCAATGTTCTGCTGGAAAATTTGGTCCTGCCATCCATGTGGATGTTACTTTGACACATAGCATCTACCTGCACCTCTGCCTTCGTCTTCAGTCTCCATACCCTCTGATTGCGAGCTACGGACGGGGGCCTATGCCAAAGTACTTTATTGCTTGCTGGGTTGTTAATAAATGGATAATTGTCACAGTATTTATTCTCCCGAGTCTTTCTGGCAGAACTGGAATCTAAACTAGTAAAGTGTTACCTTACATAAATTTCATCACCGTATACATTTTCACATTTAGCCAAAATACTGCATATCAATATATATATATATATATTCAGTTAAAGGATGGTGATTGTATGAACTTTAAACTTTGAATAATTATGTAAATATCTGTCAGTCATTTACACTCACCTAAATGATTATTAGGAACACCATACTAATACTGTGTTTGACCCCCTTTCGCCTTTACAACTGCCTTAATTCTACGTGGCATTGATTCAACAAGGTGCTGAAAGCATTCTTTAGAAATGTTTGCCCATATTGATAGGATAGCATCTTGCAGTTGATGGAGATTTGTGGGATGCACATCCAGGGCACGGAGCTCCCGTTCCACCACATCCCAAAGATGCTCTATTGGGTTGAGATCTGGTGACTGTGGGGGCAATTTTAGTACAGTGAACTCACTGTCATGTTCAAGAAACCAATTTGAAATGATTCGAGCTTTGTGACATGGTGCATTATCCTGCTGGAAGTAGCCATCAGAGGATGGGGATATGGTGGTCATAAAGGGATGGACATTGTCAGAAACAATGCTCAGGTAGGCTGTGGCATTTAAACGATGCCCAATTGCCAGTAAGGGGCCTAAAGTGTGCCAAGAAAACATCCCCCACACCATTACACCACCACCACCAGCCTGCACAGTGGTAACAAGGCATGATGGATCCATGCTCTCATTCTGTTTACACCAAATTCTGACTCTACCATCTGAAAATCTCAACAGAAATCGAGACTCATCAGACCAGGCAACATTTTTCAAGTCTTCAACGGTCCAATTTTGGTGAGCTCGTGCAAATTGCAGCCTCTTTTTCCTATTTGTAGTGGCGATGAGTGGTACCCGGTGGGGTCTTCTGCTGTTGTAGCCCAAGCATGTTGTGGCTTCAGAAATGCTTTGTTGCTTACCTCGATTGTAACAAGTTGTTATTTCAGTCAAAGTTGCTCTTCTATCAGCTTGAATCAGTCGGACCATTCTCCTCTGACCTCTAGCATCAACAAGGCATTTTCGCCCACAGGACTGCCGCATAATGGATGGTTTTCCATTTTCACACCATTCTTTGTAAACCCTAGAAATGGTTGTGTGTGAAAATCCCAGTAACTGAGCAGATTGTGAAATACTCAGACCGGCCCATCTGCCATCTTTCTTTCCCATTCTGACATTCAGTTTGGAGTTCAGGAGATTGTCTTGACCAGGACCACACCCCTAAAAGTATTGAAGCAACTGCCATGTGATTGGTTGATTAGATAATTGCATTAATGAGAAATTGAACTGGTGTTCCTAATAATCCTTTAGGTGAGTGTATTCGTGAGTGCTACTGGACCTCTATCAGTAAGGAGTTTCCAGCCTATTGGTATTGCCCACAAACCTACTCAAGTCCCCATGTTACTTTGGTTTGGGTTTCCTCCATCCTCTGCTCGCCAACTATTTGGTGAAGTTGCCAGAAAACACGCACAAGGTTTCGGCCAATGAGAGGCTTTTCTCTTCAAGGGAGTGTCTGTGCAAAAAAACTATCTGAACATTTAATGACTGGTGGTTTTCCCGCTCTGTCATGGTTAGAGAGAGCGCCTGGGTGGCCAGACTGGCTTTCATCACGGGAAGGGTGCAGCATGTAAGGGGGCAACTGTTCCTCACACCTGATTGTTAGTGATACTGGATGGACTCCAGAACTTGGGTGGCATGTTGGTAAGCGAGATGAAGTTTCCAGTCGTGTCTCCAGGGATGTGATGCCCTGAGAGCGATGAAATTGGATAATTCAGAGCATCTATGAGTGTTTAGGTTTTGAAGGTTGCAGATTGAGGTACATTAAGCCGGTGTTGAAAATCGAACATGATGCTGCCCAGTTATCACTGTGTGAAAATATGCATCGTGTAGAAAGAAAGAAAGAAAAACATTGGCACACAGCATTTCTTGTTAAGTAGAGTGGAGTGAAGGGTCCATAATCTTACTGAGTTTATTGGAAAGCTGGAGGGCCAGACACTGTTTTTATTATGGTATATTGAGCTGAGAAAGACATCATGTTCCTTCACGTAAAACCTCCTTACTGTGCAAAACCAAGTGATGCTGGACAATGTACTGGTGGATTAAGTGAAAATCTATGTAACAAAAGCATGATTCACTCTTTAGGCATGAGAGAACGGTTCATTTTGGATTTAAAGTGGTGTATTGACTGTTCTGTGGTAGTTTATACATGCATCCGATCCCTGTTGTGTCTTTGCTCATCTAAAATGATGTTTTACTCTGCGTAAAATGTCGCCACTCTTTTATGAAATGCTGCAGTGTAAAATAGTGCAAAAAACGTCAAAGCTATCTATGTGGCAAAATGAATCGAACAGAGTGGAACTTCAGTATCTTCATTCCTTTGCGAGGTCAAGTTGTTCTTTTCATGCCAATAGACTTTAGGCAGCAGACAGAGCAGAGAATGTTTTTACATGTGATCATCCATCCAGCATGTGTTTCAGGCGCCACACAGATTAAATGAAAGAATCTGAAAATGAAGGTCTTTAACTTTTAATCCTTTTACAAAGACCCTTCAGACTGTCTGAGGACGGAATGGCGTCTCGGAGGGAAAAAAACAAAGTAACTGATCCACTCCCTCCGAGGAATACGAATCACCAATTGTCCATTACGATCCAGACTTTGACTTCATAAGTCAAATTAAAATAATATCACTTCAATTAGCGTCAGGGCTTTATAAATAGCAACTGGTGAGTATTACTGCATGCAGTGCATGTTAAGTAGAGCGTATGTGTACAAGTAAAATAAGCACCAAAAAAAAAACAGTTCACAAACATTTTTAGTGGTTTATTTTAAATGCATTCTGACTACATGGACATAAAGAATAAATAGTTTATTTTAATTTACATGAGCAGTTATTTTCCATTCCCCTTATATTTACAGCACACCGAGACTGTAATCTATATTCTCCTGTCTGAGGTGTATAAAGTATTTTTTTTCCGAATAATGGAAAAAGCTTGGAATTCCTTCAATAAACGCACGTTGAATGCGAAATGTTCTTTGACATAAATATGTATAAAGTTACATTACAACCAAAGTTACAGTAGACACTGGATATTATAGGCAAATACTGACCTTTTTTGTTTTTTACAAATGAATCAGGCACCACTTTACATTACAGTGTCCATGTTAGACACATTACTATAATTATTTACTATAATGACTATAATACCAAGCAGCTCCACAAAAGAATCACATGTTAAAGTTTCATCAGCATCACTCAGTACTTCTGTATGAAATTACACAGTAACATGAAGACCAATGTAAAGTGTAACCTAAAATGGCACCACATATACATCAAATATACATTCCTACACTGGACAGTGCATGTGAGAAGGAGCAAGGAGCTTATTTCAGTTCGGGCAGGAGCATTTGCACTCTGATATAATGGGGTACTGAACTGGTATCCAGGCACATTTGAGCCCACCCTTCTTATCCATGCACCTCCATCGCAAAACCGTAAAATGGCTGGATTTGGCAGGTTTGCAAACCATCCCTTCTGGAACCGAACAAGACCTTTTATTGTAGCAGCTGCCCACCTTCACATAGCGGGGCCAGAAACGGCTCCCCAGGTCCTGCCATGTGTGCACCACCGGACAGAAGGCATAAGTCCACAGCCACAGCTGAAGCCTTCTTCTGAGTTTCTTACTGGGCTTGTGTTTCTTCCCATGCTGGATCTCAAACTCCATAGCTTTGATTTCTTTGGGCATGGTGCCGGTGGGACGCTGTTTCATGAGCTCCGACTCGTTCAGGTCGTCCTCTGGTGGGCTGATGGACATGAAGTTCTGATCGAATTTACTGCCAAGTATGGCTCTGAGTTCAGTCTCGTTCAGATCCTGCTCCTTAGGGTCCAGTATGGGATCCGGGTCCTCCTTGAGTACCACTACAGGCAGACTGTCACTGGGAATGGGACGGAGGAGGTAGTAATGTTGGCACATCCCTTCTTCTATCCTGAATCCGAGGGAGAAAATGAGCACGTATGTAGTCAGAAAATACGACACGCTATCCATCTTTCAACTGTGGGTGTCGGATGCTCGTTTAATCCGCGCGCTTGAGTGTTCGCTTGAGTTTTTGGCGAGCCGTGAGCGCGCAGTCTCCAGCGCGCGCGGTGCCTATCCACGAGTGATATCCCTAGAAAGTGTTCGCTCAGTTCAAACGGCACTACCCTCGATGCCACTTCGTGCGTAAATGTGATCGGATATCCAAGGACGCTGTGTCAGTATCTACTTTGGGGTCATGCCGCGCGTCTCGTTTCGCTTTTACGCACAGGTTCCCATCAGCAGAAGGGCTCATGACAGCATCAGGCGTTTTCAGCCGGAGCCGGTCTCCTCTTTGATCTCGCGGGATCCTCGCGTCTGAATCCGGAGTCCTGGTGTCTGAGGAGAATCCGCATGGTTTCTGGTGATGTGCGCCGAACTGAGAATCACCTGGCTCGTCTGATTTATTCTCGCGGGTCGCGATAGAACCCAAAGACTCATTCTCAATTGTGGGTCTGTTGCCAGAGCTCCACGACACCTCCTTCTACTTAGGGAGGGGAGGGGTGGGATGGACCGGGAGAGGGGTATGGGGGTGGGGTGGGGGTGTGTAAGGGGGTCCGGAGGGCTGTCTATCGTTGGTCGCCCTCTGCCGGTGCGCACGCACATGCGTGACATGTCAAAAAACGAATGGCAGCAGCGAGGACTTTAGGATCTGTGTGAAATTCATTCATTATCATTTCTTTAAGTTATATAATTGTTCTTATATAAAATGTATACTTATATTGTAAGTATAAATATATCTCACATAATCCTTTTTGTGTATCCGTATTAATAGTCAATGACTAACAAAGTTAAAAGGAGAGAGAGACTATTTTACTTTAAATCTAGCTTAAAACAAGCCCTTCCAAATGTTATCTTTGTAGTCATTGTTGCTTTTACACATTTTTGAAAAACGTTTATACAATTTTCTACAAATATTATTCCAATTTAAACATTTAGAGTAACTGTCAAGTAAAATGCATTCAAATAATTATCTTGCACCTTGGAGTGCACACAATCAAATAGTCAAGTTTTAAACATATTTTTCAAGTTTAACAGTTTTTTAAACTAACATGCAATTATTTTTGAGGCATGAATATATAGATTATTCCATTTATTTTGATGGCTTCCATGCAAGCCATCAAAATATGAATAATTTAAACAAACTTCTTCGGTGTTTCATTTTAAAAATAAATAATAATAAATGATTTAAAATATACAGGTGGAGCTGGGGAAGGTGGGTGGTTTCTGAAAGCGCGCTGCGTCTGCTACAGCAAATGCTGACCGGTATTTGAAGGTAAAGCAGTGAGCTCATTGGCTACTGATAAAGCAGGAACCAATCAGCTGTAGTCCTGTAGAGATGACGTGATTGCAAGACGATTGATGTTGCGTTCCAGGCAGGTTTTTGAGCCCGTAAGTTACAACTTCACACCACGACTCACGACTTTGTAGCGTTCCAGGCAAAGTCACGCCAAACTGCCTGAGTGTAAGGAATTGTGGTTGCTGTAAACAAAATAATGGCGGACCGTACAGGGCTTATGCTCATTTACAATAATTTCTACAGCCAAATGTGCTTACTCCTTGCTTATTTTGAGGGACTTTCACTGGTATAACGCTGGAAAAACATGGGTTACGGGTTGCTTGGAACGCGGCATGAGTTAAGGCTGATTTATACTTCTGCGTCGAACCTGCACCGTAGGTTCATTTTTGGTGAACTATCCCTTTAAGGCAGACAAAACAATCTTTTAATATAAGATGGAAAAACTATTTCAGGACACATTATATGCATTCAAGTAATTTTTGTAAATGATGTCGACAAAATAAGTGTAACAAAAGAAGAATTTAATAATTATTTATCATGTTTTATAAAAATAGTGAATGCATGTACATTGCGTTTCAGTTTAATTCACTATCAGTTGATAGCCTATCAGCTACTCTGAAATGCTTTCCAAAATAAAATCAATGGGTGCCACTGTCTTGGCTTTTTTTGGCTTCTCTTCGAATGACAAGGTTGCATTCATATCCCAGAAGAGTCCCACATCTCCTATGATATTCCTGTGCTCCTCTTTAACGTTTAAATTGACCTTGGAGCAATTTTCTGAATTGCTCCTGTGTCAGCAAGTGTCCGGCGCCAGTAGAATGCAAGTTCTTATTTAAAAGAAAGGAAGTGGGTTGAAATGATGTTTTTGAGATAAGCTTGCCAACCAACTGTAGTGATGAAGGAATCCGTGGCCCTTGAAAATGGCCTATCCTCCGGCTAGAATTACAGAACGCAGGACCAGCACGGTCTCTCGCTGAACAAAGACATTTCTCAGAGCCAAATAAAGAGCTATGCTGTTTTCCAGAGTCCTCTATATGAACATAAAACTGATTAATGCATTTGTGATGAACAGACGCCATACTGTTTAGTATTAAATGTCACTCATAATAAGTGTCTTAACCTGTGAACTGCAGCTCGGTTGATGTATGCTGTTATACTTTCGTGGATTCCTTCATTCTGTCTTGTAATTCGTACCAATGACTGTTTAACTGTGTTCCAGTGGTTACCATGGAAGTGTGTGTTGAGGCAAATAGCACAGTGGATTAGAGGCCATATTCAAACAGGCTGTCAATTTTAGCTGTGAATTGAGAACATTGCGTCATCCTGGACTTAATAATCACATCATCTCCTTGATAGCACTGTTCGCACCGATTCGAGCTCGTTTCCAACATACACACACATCCACAAGATCCACGTGTTTCAAATCATCTGGAGGCATATCTGTCCTTTGATTTTCGTGAAATATCTGGGCAAAGGCCAGTCGCGCCTCCATGACCATCAATGTCTGGTCGACTCTGAAGTTCACTTAATCTTAATGACGGATCAGAAGGCCTCCCAGCTCGAGGTCAAAATATTCCTGAATCTTTCATGACCCAGCTAGATCAAAATGTCATTTGTTTTTGTTTAGTTCCCAGTGAAGACCTTTGATGATCTAACAAGAGAGCAATTTGAACGGTCCATTTGAAAGTTACGGTTTCACTGCAGCTAACATGCGCTCAGTTCAGTTTTAAATACAAACATACACACTCTGTCTGTCTCTGTCTATTGGCCTGCCGGTTGTTGAAATTGTTAACGTTGCAAGCCAAGCTTCATATCAGTTTATAAACATATCAACATATCTATAACAAAAAAATCATTAAAATATAAATGTTATAAAATATTATTTTGTAATAAAATATAGATATTTAGCATTTTTAAATCTGTATTCAACATATATAAGATAACATTTAATGACATATTTGTCTAAATTCTTAACATTGTAAATCAAGCTTCATATCAATTTATTTAAAAAAAAATAATTAAACACATCTATAGCCAAAAATAATGGAAATATATGTTGTGAAATAATTAAATTATATATATATATATATATATATATATATATATATATATATATATATATATATATATATATATATATTGTATTTTTAAATCTGTATTCAAATTATTTAAGATAACATTAGTCAATTACATATTTGTTTTAATTGTTAACATTGTAAACCAAACTTCATATCAATTTATAAAAAATAATAATTAAACATATCAATAACAAAAATCATGGAAATACATGTTATAAAATAATAACTTTTGAACTTTTAAAAAGTTGTAATATGTATTTTTAAATATGTATTCAACCAAGATAACATTTCTTAATTACATATTTGTTTTAATTGTTAACATTGTAAGCCAAGCTTCATATTGAATATATATATATATATATATATATATATATATATATATATATATATATATATATATATATATATATATATATAATGTATAAAAAAATATTAAACATACCTAACAAAAAATCCTGAAAATATAAATGTTATAAAAATAATACATGTTTTTTATTTCTAAAATACATATTCTCATTTGGCCTGGTTGTTTAAATAGTAAACATTGTAAACCAAGCTTCATATCAATTTATTTTTAAAAAAAAGTATATAACTACTATAATATATATATTTAAAAAAAATCATGAAAATATGAATGTTATAAAAATGTATATTTGTATGTTTAATTCAACCTTTCTAAAACATTTCCTAATTATATACTGATATATACTGAATAATTCACAAAAACAAGTACAGATAGACTGCAATTCTGAAATAAACCACAATCATACACTGTAAAAAATTATTTAGATAAAAAGTTACCTGGTTGCCTTAAAATTTTGAGTTCATTGAAATTACAATTTTGAGTTAATACAATGAACATTTTTTGAGATTCGACAACCTTTATTAAAAGATTATTAAAAGATTTTGTAAGCATATTGGGTAAAAATGTGTGTGTTTTATTTCTGATGACGCAGTGAAACATGCCAATTTGGGCTATTTTCATGATTTATCACATTTTTTATGTGGTTCAGATGCAAACATATTTTGAGTTTCTATTTATTAAACTAATTTCCTTCATTGTATCAACTCAAATTTTTAATTTCAATAAACTCAAAATTTTAAGGCAACCAGGTTACTTACTTTTTTAAGTTAAACCAACAAAAACCAACAATAATTTTTTACAGTGTAAAACAAAATCATAAAAAATAACAAAATTTACTTAAATTAGCCTAACATTAAAAAGTAATACATCATATAATAATAGTAAGACAATTAATATTACTCAGTACTTAAATATAATTACTTACCTAAAAAATTAGCAGTTATTTTTATTAACTATAACATTAACAAAGATGAATCAATACTGTACAATACAAGTGATTTGCTCATTGTTCGTTAACACATTAACTAACACTACATGTGACCCCACTGAAAAGTGTTCTTAAAAAAAGCACATCATAAAACATTTACACTGGAATGTTTATTTTTTATGACTTAAATACATCTGTCACAGCGTCATATTCAAGATGCATCACAGAAAGCAAACAAGTTACAACAGAAACTTCTATGACGGGACCGACCATCAAAAATACAATACTGAAATATATTATTTGGATCAATAAATGCATAATGCAAAAATATACAGATATGATGCTTCTTAATCGTTTTGGCTTGCATTGTGCACAGTATAAAGGTATCAAGACAAATATACTATATAATTTAACAATAATACCCCAACTGGAATGCCAGTCGCAAACAGTTCAATGATTGGAGTACGTAAGGAGGAATGTGGTCTGTGATAGGGGTGTGTTGAATGCATACTGAAAGAACAGGGCCTGAACACACCGGTGTGTCAGAGCAGTGCATTTTACCCACAGGATCTTGAGCACCAGCTGACATCACTGTACATTAACCAGGAAGATAAAACATTTGTACAATCCTTCAGGAGAAAGTCCAGTTTCAACATATTTTTGGAAATCAACAAACAATGTGTGCAAATACCATTTTTCCTTTCTTTTTGTTTTTGTAGAAAAAAACACTACAAACATGAACAAATTGTTGAAACATTGCAACAGACACATTCACGATGTTGCTTGCAAAAGCTGCCCTTTTCATCTGGAAATTGTTTCACTTAATTATCAGGGCATACATATGGAGTCATATGAATAAATATATACTAAGTAATAATCATTGCAAAACGAACGTGGTAAAGTTTTACAGAATCAATGATGCTTTACTAAACAAGCCTTTTTTGGTTATGTCCTTGGACCATAACTTGCATTTCATTTCAAAAATCTATGGCTTTATTGACAAAATGAATGTTATGATATTAGTAATTATGCACTTACAAATCATCGAAATATGTATTTATATAAAGTGGCAGTACAAGACAGTACGGCAGTACTTCCTGCGCAAAAGGTCAAAAGTGGTCAGATGGAAAACCGTCCAGATATTAAAACTCTTGTTACAGTAAAAGTCGTGGGATGCAAATATACTGTATATATATATTAAAAGTGCATTTTTCTCAATCCTTCAACCTGTAAAACATAAGTGGTTTTCATTTCCTTTCATAACAGTGGGTTACCCAGCATAAATAGGAACAGAAACAAACAAAATCACCACAAACCACCATTGTATGGTAAACATCGCGCAACTCAAGGTATTTTTCAATGAAACACATTCTGTGGAACAAATGTCACGCACTCGTTCCCTGGAAATACATAATAGCTTTTTAATTTGAAAAGGGCTCTCGTGTTTGGTAACAGAGTCTGTAGTGATGGGATCATTTTTCATTCATCCAGTGTTTCTCAGCACTGAAACAGAATCTATTTGAAACAGATGTAATGTGAAGGGGATTATGCCACTTCATACATCAATAGTAGGAGCAAACAATTCTAAATGGGCAGTGAAATTAGCGGATACATCCATCTTTCATTGCAAGTAAACACATAAACTGAATTTTAACTGACCGTCAAATCACCTAACTCCACTCTTCACCTAAAAACACCACAATAGAGCAAAACAGCATGTTTTCAGAAGTACAAATCCCATTCATTTTCTCCACAGAGAACTTGATTGATATCATCTTTAAACTGTTTAAGACAGTCCAACCAGGAGCTTGGAGGTTGTTTAGCAATTATTAATAATAATAATTTTAAATATTTGTAACCCTGGACCTCAAAACCAGTCATAAGTCGTGCATATATTTGTTGCAATACATTGAATGGGTCAAAATGACAGATTTTTCCTTTCTGCCAAAATTCCTTAAGATGGTCTCATATACATCAGATATTTTGTAAATTTCCTATTGTAAATATATAAAACATTTATTATTAGTAGTAATATGCATTGCTAAGGACTTCCTTTGGACAACTTTAAAAACGATTTTCTCAATAGTTTTTTTGCACCCTCACATTCCAGATTTTCTAATAGTTGCATCTTGGGCCAAATATTTTCCTATCATAACAAACCATAAATAAACGGAAAGCTTATTTATTCAGCTTTTTAGATTATGTATAAATCTTTTGAAACAAGTCTCTTATGCTGCATTTACAAAATACAATTAAAACAATAATCGTGTAAAATATTATTTTAGTGTAAAATATATTTTTGCTATTTTAATATGTAATTATTCCTTAACATCATTAATCCGGTCTTTAAGTCACAGGATCCTTCAGAAATCCTTATAATATACTGATTTGCTGTTCAAGAAACATGTATTATTATCTATGTTCAAAAAAGTTAATATTTTTGTGGAAACTGCGATACTTTTTTCGGGATTCTTTAATGATTAAGCATTTAAAGAACAGCATTCATTTGAAATAAAACATCTTTTGTAAAATTATTCATATATTTACAGTCGCTTTTGATCAGTATAATGCATCCTTGCTGAATAAAAGTATTCATTTATTTAAAAAATAAAAATATATAATAATAATAATTATATATATATATATATATATATATATATATATATATATACACACACACCTTCTATATTATTATATTATATAACTAATGTGTAACTAATATATTCTTGTATTTTTTATATTCTACTAATAAAAAAGCTGTAAAATTACAAATATTTAGAGCTGATTTGTTTTGTTCATAACTCCTAATTGTTTCAGTCTAAAGACATTTTTGAAACCCCTATGGTGAAAATCAATGGGAAAATTACACTCAGAACAAAGGCTGCTGACTGCTAACTGTTGGGCTCTATTGGCTGAGGCAATTTCAAGTTCTGAGGAAAAGCAGTGCTTTGTTTCACGTTGCATTGATAATCAACATTGTAACAGTCAGAGCCATGATTTATGAGTCCCGCAGAGTTGACCAGCAACTTCATCCTCCGCAGAGAGGATGCAAGAATTGATTAGGCTAAGTGTTCACTCATTACAACTGTGAGCTGTCATAAAGTGTGCGGTCGGAGAGGAAAGGGGAGTTTTGGAGCTTTGAGGCGATCGAAGTGTCGAGAGGACCATCCGTCTACAGTACATCATCCTAAAGAGTGCTGCTGAGGACCTCCGACACTTGTTCATTAGTTAGCTCATCAGAATCCACGTCCTGAGCTTCTGCTGTAGTGCCGTATCCCGTTCCGGTCTCTCCGGTGGTCGCTCCTCTGGATCCCTTCTCCTCCTCCTCATCCCAATGTGGGCCATCTCTGCAGGGTGACGTCTTGCTGCAGGACTCCACAAAGATCCTTCGTACGTTGGGCTTGGACTCCCTGTAGGTCGCCCTGTACTCATCCAAACTGTAGGAGGTAGTGGGAGAGTGCGGCAGAGAGAGCGGCGTCTCCAGTGGCAGGTCATTATCGCTCTGTTTGGTGTAGATGCCTTCGGATAGCGAGGGAGTGTGACTCTCGCTCTGTACACGCAGCCAGCGGTGCGGCCCGCCAAAATAACTCCTCTGGGGATGGCTTTTGGACAGCAGTTTACGTTTCGTCGGCGCGTCGGCCAGGAACTTGCAGCGGGATGGCTTGTCTGTGGCTTTCACAGAGTAAGAGGACAGCGACAGGTCCTCCATGTCCTTGGTGCACGAGTCGGTCTCCAGGATGGACTTGGAGCAAGCGCTGTACTTGAGATCGTGCATCTGAAGCACATCGGGCGCGCTACCGCTGAGGACGTGCACGGCCTGATGGGAGAGGTCTTGGGCTGAGGAGTAAACTAAGTCCAGGTCACGAGGGCTCAGAGCGTCACTGGAGTCGTAGTCACTGTCTGTGGGGAGAAAGACCTCTGAGCAGCCCTCTTCATCTGAACCCGGTTGGGACTCTGCAACAAATGTGTGTTGAATGTGAGTCCTTTGGAAATAATTCCAATAATTAAGTCCAGTGAAAATACATTTTAAAAGGATAGTTCTGCTGAAAATCTGTCTAAAATATGATTGGATGAACCACTTTCAAAGCCCTTTTAACTGTTCAAAATTCTGGGGTTGGTGAGATTTTTTTAATATTTTTTGAAAGAAGTCTACCAAGGCTGCATTTATTTGATAAAAATAGTACATGTAAAGCAATATTCCAAATAAAAATACATATTTTCTATTTTAATACATAAAAAAAGAAGATTTTCTGCTCATTTGATGCTTAAGACTTTAAAAACTATCAATTCCGTTAAAAAAAACTGACCCCAAACTTGTTAAAGCTTCTATAAATGTTAGAATAGATTGTATCTATAAAGGTTAATATAGATACAATAACTGCAACATCACTCATACTTTTATATACATGTTATAACATAATATTTCTTGTTACATTAAATAAAAGTTGCTATAAAGTGATATCTATGGTTTAAAGTGAATAAATATACATAGGCTCTTTCTGAAAAAACAACAACAACAGTTTATATAATGTAGCAGGTTGTTGAGTATAAATCACATAATGCAATAATTATAAATCCTGAGAAATGTGGCACAGTAAAAATATTTAAAGTTGTCTTAATAACATCTGATTTTACTTGAACAACTTTTTTAATACATTCAAAATAAACATAAGGCATATTTTATCAGCATTGCATGGTTTTTATTTTGTCACGCACCGAGACACTGGCAAGACTGTGAATCATTAAATTATCTGTGATGACCGAGGTCTGTGAATTATCATAATTTGCCAATCTTTAGTTTGTTCTTAAACAGACTGAAATCTAAAGGACCTCACATTTTACACAATCACAGGGTGCCAGTTACTCAAGTGCCTCTGCTGAGTGCTTGTAAACTGCAATTTCCTCTATTTCTTTAAAATGGTGTCCTTTGTCAAATTTTGATGGAACAATTTTAGAAACACTTCTTCCTTTTGTGCCACCCTGCAAAGCCCTAAAAAATACATGGCATCTCAACGCTTTAATATTGAAGAGATGCATTGGAATAAACTGATTTATTTCCTAGGAAAAACTTGCTTTTGTGTTCAAAAGGCTAACAACAAATGCCACATTCTCACTACTTAAATGTGCAAAATCATTGCAAATACAATACATATAACGCATCAAGCACGACACTTATTTTTTATACCTGGATGAATGGCAGCTATTGAAAAATAGCATTTACCAATTGTGGGCTTTCGTCTCCTCATTTCGGGAGAGGGCGAGGGAGTGGGCACGTATTCTGTGTTAGAGGACATGGAGTCATTCTTCTGGACCGGAGGCTCCATACTGACATCTACAAGCCAGGTGATAGGCACCCAACCGAGAGGCTGTTTATAGCGGGCGTACTGCAGGGCATTGGTGATCCAGCGAACGTCTCGCCACATCTCGTCCAATTGCTTCAAACACACAAAGAAAAAAAAAGAAAAAAAGAGGTTGAGTGTGCTCTTATTTCATTGGCAATGCTGCAAATAAGGTTAGCCTGAAAACTAAAGGGTGCTATTTAAATGTTGATTCGATAAAAATGCAAATCGCAGCTTTCAGTGTGAGAAATGCGGTTTCCCCGCACAAACGTCGCAAGAGCTTTCCTCACAAACATCACAAAGCTTTTCAAACCATTAAAGCGCATCACACAAAAGCTTCAAAAGGAGGCCACAGAAAACTGGCTGTGAAGTCTGAAGGGGCATGACCGTGACTAATATCATAATTTATTTTGTGTCATCTGTTCACCAATCATGGCACGTCAGAGCAGAATTGTACATATTGCTCCTATTTAGTGTGCAGAAGCGAAATGAGAGGTAAAATGTGTTTTCAATCAGAGCTGTTAACCTCCATGCAGTGAATCTTCACAACTACCACTTTCATATTTTCCATCCTTGAGACGTACTATAGCAATTGTATTTACAAGGAGCTTATTTCAAATTGGAAGGAAAAAGGCTCAACAAAAATGCAGCAGGGTAGATGAAAAAAAAAAAAATGCAATCTGAGCTCTTTCTAGCAAATGCCATGAGAGATCCAGCTTATGGGAATGAGCCTTGACACCACAGGATGACTCCTTTGGAAAATATGCCGGGCTTCTAACGACAAAGAGGGGACTCCAGTATGACAAGGGCAATAATATGGGTTTTGAAATAGACTACTTTAACTAATAAATGTTTGGCTGATGCTTCTGGCTGGGAAATATTGCATCAAATTAGGGGAAAATAAGAATAAATAAGTAGTGTGGCTTATATCACACCCAGTGCTCTATTGTACCTGCTCTCAATCCAAAAATGAATCACCGGTCTGTTCTGATAGGGTCGTCTGCAGCAGGGGAAAATAATGTTGGAAATAATAAAAGGCAACTGACCATATAATCATGCATATTTAAGACAGCAAAATGAATAGGCCTGGCCATTAAAAGGAATGAGAAAATAATTCCCGTTTTTATATGCGTCAAATGCTGTGCAAATGCAACAGTATTTTAAGGTGAAATATTTGGCGAAAAATATTACAATATTAGATTATGCTACTTGATAGCCCTCCATCCTGGTATAAATTATAAACAAAACAGCACAGTAGAAGAAAACACGACTCAGGTTTAGTTTCAATGAGAAATAATATTATTTGTTTTGTGTAGTGAATTACTGGATGTGAAGAGCATGAAAACGTTCAAATTCAATAGATATTTTGAAACTAACAGGCAATTTTCCATGTTAACAATTTTGTATTCACTTGATAAACAACTTTAATACACTGTTGGTTCAACAGTTAGGCCTGGTTTCACAGACAGGGTTTAAATTATGGCAGGTTCACACCAAGAACGATAACTATAAAAGATAGCGACAAAGATATCATTCTAAAAAAATTCTCAGTATCAAAGAATAGCAAAGTTCACACTACAGCTATAACGATAACGGCACGGAGAAGCAATATTGTTGGAATCGCTTTTAAACCAGCTGATGAACGATAAAAACACTGACAGCCAATCAGAATCCACACTAATTGTGGACACTAATTGTGGACACTAATTTAATTATCTTTATAGTTATCCTTCTTGGTGTGAATGTGTCTATAGAGCTTAGTTTAATTAGGATGTTTAAAGCATTCGTTCACTTCAAAAGGAAGTTTCCTGATAATTTAATCACCCCCCATCTCATCCAAGATGGTTATGTCTTTCTTCAGTTGAAAATATTTTTTTTTTAGGAAAACATTCCAGGATTTTATTCCATTTAATGTATTTCAATGGCAACCAACGGGTTAAAGGTCCAAATCAATGCAGTTTCAAAGGGCTTCGAAGGCTTCAGAGGGTTCTGCACGATCCCAGCTGAAGAATAGGGTCTTATCTAGTGAAACGATTGGTCATTTAAAAAAAAAACAACAACTAACATTTATTTATTTTTTAACTTCAAATGTGAGACTTCTGTGTTGTTCTTCTTCACTGCATATGACGTGATCACGTCGGAAAGGTCAAGGCCATGATGTGTGTGGAAGTACCGACACAGTGCTGAAAAACACCATCTCACGTTCACCTCCAACTTTAAAATTGTCCGACATCGTTGATGTACCTTTATATTTGTAAAAGACGTCTGATGTTGTCTTTGCACGTTCGTTTTAACACTGATGTGACCGGCATAAGCAGCGAAGAAGACCAACATAGAAGTTACACATTTGAGGTTAAAAAGTATTTTTAAAAAATTTTTTTATTTTTTTTTCAATGACCAATGGTTTCTACTTCACGGATGGGATCGTGCAGAGCCCTTTGAAACTACGTTGGTGTGGACCTTCAACCTGTGGTTGAAATTGAAAACCTTTATGTAAAGAAAATTTTTAAAACTGATTTTATTTGACTGAAGAAAGAAATACATGAACATCTTGGATGGCATGAAGGTGAGTAAATTATCAGTCCATTTTCATTTTGAAGTGAACTAATCCTTTAAGTAGCTTTTATAAATATGCCTTAGTGTGCGCATCTTGAGACAAAACAATGGCACTGACATATTTTAAGATATGCCAGTGCAAATTGCTTTCAGTTAAAACAGCTCAAACATGCATTTTAGCCTGGGACTAGGCTTAAACATTGTCTGTGAAACCGTGTGTGAATGTCCACAGCAAAATCTGAACTAAAACCAGAACTTCTACAGCCAAAAAGGTGCATCGCACAAAAAAAGTATTATCAGATTAATTTAAACTTATTTTACTCGGATCAAACTTGTAAATCTGCCGACTTAAAGGCAAAAACTTGAGACTACTCAGTAAATTTGAGCGTCATGCAAGCTCCATCTCGATGACACATCTCGCCACATGCATCTGAAACGCGTGTTTCGCGGTCTGTCCGTTAGCTTTTTGACAGGACCTCACAGCGATATAAACCTGCCCTCTCGCACGAAAGCGAAGCGCAAAGCACTTTCCAGAGCCATGGCACTTTGACAGACGTGGCCCTTTCTCGTTTGCCGCCTTCTGGAACATTAAGGTTTTCACGCTAATTGATGCCACATTGCTCAGCCGCACTCACAGTCATGCAGTCACACTCATTGATCGGTATTATTTTTTCCCCTCGTCGCTCTTAGGCGCTGTGTAATCTGTGGTCAGTGCGCCGCTTTTTTCCAGCGCCTCTTGGACCTGACATCACACAAACACTTGTGGTTTTGTGGTCAATCTCAATTAATAGTCCAGACCGGGGTGGCGGAGAGGGATTATTTCAGACCGGCACACTTAACACACGCCTTCCTTTCAAGTCGAATTGTGAGAGAGTCTGCTGAGCTGTTATTGAAATTTCGACACAAGAAAAACAACTTGTTTTACAGTTTATACGTCTAGTAGTTATGCTTTATGACATCAATAAACTATCCTAATTGGATTATTAGTTTAAATTGTTTTTGTAGTTTGATGTTTTCAACACTCCCAAGTGGCTGGGAATAAACATGATTCTCAGGACTAAAACATGCATGACGTATTCCTAAAAGTTGTAATTGAAACAACACGAATGTGGCTAATAAAAAGGAATGAAGCAGTAAAGAATCATTTCAGGTAGCGTACAAAACTGTAAATAGCAGAAAACACCATAGGACTATCCTAAACACCTGTTTGTTGCTAAATGCTGCAAAATCGTTCTGGCCCATTAAGTCATTGCTCTGCATCCCTGAAATGATTACATACAACACCATTCAAAAGTTTGGAATCAGTAAAATCATTTAAAAAAATATTAAGCAGCACAGCTGTTTTTAACTTGATAATAATAAGAAATGTTACTTGAGCACCAAATCATCATATTAGAATGATATCTGAAGGATCATTACTCCAGACTGGAGTAATGATGCTGGAAATTCAGCTTTGATACAGGGATAAATTACATTTTAAATTATATAAAAATAATTTATTGTAATTTTTACAGTTTTTTTTACTTCTTTTTCACAATTTTACTGTTTTTACCAGTGGAGATTAACTTGCAGTATAGCTCCATGACATCAAACTAAATGCAAAATAATACAGATATTACAAAATAGCTATTTGAGATGCAGCTTATGAAAAGCTAAGTGAAGAAATTAGCAGAAAATGCTACAAGGTAGTAGCTTGAACAAGTATGCGTCAAGCAGTTGGGGCAGAGGGACCGTGAGAATGGGACGAGGCCGGTGGGGTTCATTATCATCACGCCACCGGCCTAGCTCCGCTCTCGCAGTCCCTCGGCCTCGACTACTTGCCACAAAGGATATACTTAAACATCGCCCCCCAAAAATTTTTTATATCAAAAGAATTTGCAGATGGTGACAAATATTATATTTATGAGCCCAGGCCTTTATACAGTACCAACACTTTTTATAAAAAGAAGCTTGTTTGTAAATTGTGTGGCTCAATCAATATTTAATATATTACTGAATAATTTCATGTAAAAATATATTATAATTTATAATATATAAACTCCTTTTGTACTGTGGAACAAGCAAGGACAAAATATACATGGAATATACTTATATGTCATCCAAAAAGATACTCCTATATCAAAAGAATTTTCAGATGGTGACAAATTAATTGTTATATTTTATATATAGTCTAGGACTTTTTATACTACTTTATAAGTTTTATAAAAATAAACTTTAAATAATGTGTTATTAAACACAATACTGAATAATATTGTTTAATATATATTATAAATACATTTTATAAAACAAAACGTACCAGAACAAGTATTTACTTAAATTGCAGACAAAAATATTCTGCTAAATCAAAAACATTTGCATAAGGTACTGAATGATTTGTTTCTCTCTGGTGATTCTGGTTCTCTGTCTATGCTTTTGCTGCTTGACCTTAGCTCTGCCTTTGATACCATCTCCCATCAACTACTCATTCTGCGCCTTTCGGATGTGGGAATTTCTGGTGCTGCTCTTTCTTGGTTCTCCTCCTATCTCTCTGACAGACTGTTCTACGTTTCTCTTCAGAATTTCCGCTCACCCACTGTCCCCCTGAAGCAAGGTGTCCCTCAGGGATCCGTTCTTGGGCCATTATTATTTATAATCTATATAATAACTCTTGGTGAGATCCTACGCCGTCATGGTTTTAACTATCATTTTTACGCTGATGACATTCAATTATACACTACCTGTACATCCACTTTATCATTCACAACTGACAAAATCTCTGCTTGTGTACATGAAATAAAAGATTGGCTTCATTCAAATTTTCTAAAACTCAACATGGACAAAACTGAGATTATTTTCACTGGACCTTCATCACTCACTAATAAAATTCCTACCAACTTCACCTGTGAGACTGCTGGCACTCTTATCAAACCATCTACTACTGTTAAAAATCTTGGTGTAATTTTTGATTCTTCTTTATCTTTCCACTCTCACATTAATTCCGTCACTAAATTAGCATTCTTTCATCTACGTCGCATCGCTCAGCTCTGTCGCTTTATCAGTATCTCTGATGCTGAAACACTCATCCATGCGTTTGTCACATCACGTCTTGATTACTGCAATGCACTTTTCATTGGCCTACCAGCTAGCTCCATTTCCAAATTACAATATATTCAGAACTCTGCTGCCAGACTGCTCACCCACACCAAACGTTCTGCTCATATTTCCCCAATTCTGCATGATCTTCACTGGCTTCCTGTGTCTTACCATATTAAATTCAAAATTCTTCTTCTCACTTTTAAGTCTCTGCACTGCCTTGCTCCCCCTTACCTCTGTAACTTGCTTCTCCCCTTCAGCCCTACTCGCTCTCTACGATCTGCTGATTCCAACTTTCTCGTTGTCCCTCGGCATCGCCTTGCTTCAATGGGGGGCAGATCATTCAGTGTAATAGCACCCAAATTATGGAACTCTCTACCCCGATCACTCCGTTTTGTTGCCACTATCTCTGAATTCAAATCCATGCTCAAAACACACCTCTTTTCTGAATGTTATAGGTCTTAGAATTGTTTTATTTATTTTTTTCACTCCGATTTCTCAATTATTGTACTTGCACTCTCAATTGCCAACTGTTGTTCTGTCTACTCTGTTTGTCAATTGGCTTTATTGTTGTTTGTTTATTGTAAAGTGTCCTTGAGCTCTGGAAAGGCGCTATATAAATAAAACTTATTATTATTATTATAAGGTGACCAACTATTTTTGTTTTTGTTTAATTATAATTATGCATCTAGGCCTTTAAACAGCACTTTATAATTTGTGTAAAAAAAAAGGAAAAAAAAGAAAAAAAAGAAAGGACACTTGTTTAAACTTTGTTTTGCTGCAATATTCAATATAATACTAAATTATATTATGTGAAAAATAAATTATAACTTGCAAAGATAAATCTTCATCATATACATTGGGAAGCGATTAAATAAAAAAAAAAAAAAAATCACATTATCCTTCACAGAGGGTCTTTTTAGCCCCACTGCCACATACCTGAATGTAGTCCAATATGTGCTGCTGTCTCTGTTTTGCTGTGGACACCTCTGAGTCAGTGATAGCCTCTCTAAAAGCCTGCTGGGTAATTAGAGCGTCCAGGTCCAGCACCGATGACAGCCGGCAATAAAGACTGATAAATTTCTCCTTATATGAGCAGAAGTGAACTGCACAGGGAGACAAAATAAAAATAAGAATACTATAGTTAGTAATTGACACGGTCTTATAAAGAGGCAACCGTAGTGAGATGTTATTGCATTTCTGAAATTGACTTCACTGGGTGGTGTGCTGCATGAAATTGAGACCCTAGGAAGGTTATCATTAATGTCCCAAAAAGCACTGACGAATCTTTTTAAAAGACGTTTTTGTAATGGAAACTGTGGGTGGTTTACAAGTGTATGGTGTTTGGGCTGAAACTACCTCACAGTATAACGTTTAAAAAGTTGTTTGAAACTCTCCCCACAACAGCAGCTGAATAAGCTACTAAGTGTTCTAACTGGCACCACTGCTAAGCATACAAGCACACGATTTGCCTTCTCGTCTGAAAACAAACCCTGCTATTTGAATGAAAATGATCCGCCATTCTTTAAAACACATTTTATTGGATTACAATATTGATTACTTGTTTAACCTTTCCTTATTTTACACAGTCTGGGCTCAGCGAGGGGGGGTGGGTGTCTGTTTGGCTAGCCGTGGTGCGCACCGCCACCCCGCTGGTGTCTGCATGTGTGTGTGTGTGTCTGCTTGATTTACTAGAGGTCCTAAGGGAGTGTGACTGGGGGCAGAAGGGGGAGGAATCTGTGGATTTTTATAAGGCCAACTGAGCTAATATTGTAGGGGTTGAAACAGAAGCCAGTGTACCGAGCTCAAACATTTGAAGAGGGAGGTTGAGGAACCCCGAGTGTGGTGTGTAGGGGTTGGTCTGTCCCGGGGCAGAGCAAACGTCGTCTGAGGCAGGCAGCAGCAGAAGAAAGGACACATTGTGACCCAGCTCCAGCACCTCGTGTGTGTAGAGACGGAAGTGCTTGGCCTGTGTGGGACACACAGACACATGCACGATTTTAACCCATGGGGTTTAGAGGGTAACAATGTTCTGCCGTAACAAAGTAGCAACAATTACAAAACTATATACTGTATATATATATATATATATATATATATATATATATATATATATACACACACACACACTGTAGATACTCTTCCCAATATTTGTCAGAATAACTTTATTTTTTGTCTGTATTACTTTACAGATTCTTCTCCTTCTAGAAGTGTGTGTGTGTGTGTGTGTGTGTGTGTGTGTGTGTGTGTGTGTGTGTGTGTGTGTGTGTGTGTGTGTGTGTGTGTGTGTGTGTGTGTGTGTGTTGTGTGTGTATGTGTGTGTATATATATAAAGTAGTACAGACAAAAAATAAAGTTATTCTGACAAATATCGGGAAGATTATCTATAGTATGTCTGTTAGTTTCTCTATCTATACATATATCTATCAATCTGTCCATCTATCCATCCATCCATCATCCATCCATTCATGAATGCTGCTATTGATCACAAATTATTCAAACTACTGAAGGTTTACATGAGCGTTAAATTGAAATCTCTCCTTTCAAACAGCCCACGTTTTTCAAATTCATTTAACCAAATAACTATTTAAGCTATTTTAATCATTTTAAAATTTAATTATATTAAAGGCACAATATGTCATTTTCTAAACAATTATTCAAAACAAAGGCATAGCTTGATCAATCAATAGAGTTGTAGTACAGACTCCTCACCTCTACAGCCGGTCGAAAATAATAAGACAGGACTCGGGCAGAAAAGTTACTGTATTATAAATCAGGGTGAGACTTAAAGCTGTTGGAGCGGAACGGGGCCACTGGAGCAACTGCTAATGAGAAACGAACGTAATACACGGCTCGAGAGCAGTGGAGCTTTTAATATGCTGCAGACATCCGCTTCCGCTTCTTCCGCTCATGTGTGTGTGGGGTAACGCAGCGCTGTTTTATCATATTAGATACATTTGAGTGTGTTGAAAGTTATGTTATAATGCTACTCTATGCGTTCGCTCGGCACTACTATGAGACACTTGAGCACACTGCAGGAAGCTATCGATATTAGGCCTGGTAAAACGTACTCGTGGTAAAACAGGAAAACAAGATTTAACAATAAGAACAACTAACTTTGCTGAGCTATATAACAATGATTAGTTTTTTGTCAATGAATGCATCCAAACAGTTGCTCACCTGTAAAACCCATAATATATTAAAGCATTGTTGGTGTTTTCATGGTTTCTACAAACAAAAACAAAAAAACGGAAATCGAGGGTAACGTGGATATGATGCATGGACACGGCCTCTGTCCTGATTAAAATTGCTTATTTCTCTGGATTTCAACATTGTTGGAAACATTTGGGATAATGTACACAAGTTAACAAAATATATAACATTGTTCTAGTGCATTTTTGGATATTTTAATCCAAAAATATTCCATATTGTGCCTTTAACAATGTTTACTTTGTTTAATTATTGAGGTGCTTAAGTTACCACAGAGGTGTCCTTTAGACTGCAGTACCTGGTGAAGATGTAGATTGATATGGTGCAGCAGACTCTTAATGGCCGTCTGGAGCTCAGAGAAGAGGAGGCAGTCTGTAGCCTGGTCTGCTCTTTCCACCTCCACAGGGCCAGACGACAGTGACTGCAGCCATTCCCACTCATCCCTGGGTGGGAAGAGACAGCATTCAGTCAACATACACACAGCTCTTCTGTTTCCAGAAGTGCCCTCGACAGAGGTTTCCAAAGGCTACTGGGATGGCATGTTTGGTCTAATATTGAGAGTAAGTTTTGGTGAGATGCTTCTGAACAACCACTAAAAACCTTTTAATCCGAACATTCTACACAAAGAAAATCTAAGTAGTTAAATGTCTAATAATAAAAGGAAAGTGACAACACTTATGTATTTTGAAATTATTGCAGAGAGAATTTAAAATGATCACCTTGGAAAATAATAGAGAAAACTCGATTTTTACAATGAGGCCAAATTCATTTAACTCTCTCTAAATTTCACAACAACTTTTTCAAGCATCAGTTTATGGTACACAGGTAAGATGACAAGGCAAAATAGAGCATTTTGGTCTTAGTCTCAAGGACACCCTCAAGGCTAGTGTCTAGGGGGTCGAATGGTGGAAAAAAAGAGAATTTCTTTGCTCCAGAGGTTTTCCTCGAGGCGTGAGTGGGCATCATCCTGTGTGAACCTCCCACTGACTTCCACAGTCCGGCCTCGTAGTAAATTTAGTTTTACTACCACACAGAACTGCAGGATAATACTCTCCCTGTCTCTAGCTACCTACCAAGGTCAACACCATGACCCGAGATGAAAATAAATAAATAGCTCCTTTACCGAACAAAAACAAATAGCAGTTTTGTTTTGACTGTAAAAAATGGTGGTGTCAAGAAACTATGTAAGCCTGTGGTGAGGGGGAGCCCGACACGGAGTTCAGGCATATTTCAATCTTCTCAGGTACACTCATTGTGGAGAGCTCGTATTTGCTTCACCAGTGAGAAATATTAGCTTGTTTCACTGATATAAAAGGTTAAAAACTGCATGTCGGAATCAATAACATTCATTAGATTGCATGACACTTTAATATTGCATCAAGATATTTGCTTTTTTTTTTATTTGCTTTGTGCAATATTTATTTGCTGGTATTTTGGTAAAAAACGATAAATTAATAAACAAAAAAACGTTATACGTAAAATCATTATACGCTTTTATTTCAGGCTTTGAATACATGCTTTAGTTATGCCGTCTCTGTCTAATGATTTCAAGACCTAGGGTCTTTTTTCTTCAATATTTTTAAGATGAAAAAAAAAATTTGAGAAGATTTTAAGAACCAAAAATGTTCCAGATAACTTTTTTTGAACTGCAAAAAAATATGCTGAGGCATTCACAGTCATTTTCTATATTAGCATAATATTCAGAATATAACATTTTCCCTAAAGCAGGACAAATAAACTCGCTTTTGTTGTGTTGCATATCAAACTGTGTTGTGTTGCATATCAAACAGACTTTCTTTTAAATTGCACAAATTAGCATTTTTCATCATGACAATAGGCTTAATGTTAAACGTCACATGAGCAAACAAGAAAACAGGTCTTGTCGCATCCGCCTATTGGAGAAAAAGTTAACAGCAATATGAACTGACAGCTAACCTAGCTAGTTATTGTTATTTTTGGTGATTTACTTTAATATCCCAATGCTAGTGTGAAAATTTGTTTCAATAAAAGACATTTATATATCAGTCTGCTTATGTGACAGACATCAGTTATGCTCATCTTTGGTAGCTCATTTGAAGGTATCTTGAGTAAAACAGCTCTATATTTAAAGGGTTAGTTCACCCAAAAATGTAAATTATGTCATTAATGACTCTTCCTAATGTTGTTCCACACACCTGGAAGACGTTCATCTTCGGAACACAGTTTAAGATATTTTATACATTTTAGTCCGAGATCTTTTCTGTTCCTTCAATGAAAGTGTATGCACACTATACTGTCCATGTCCAGAAAGGTATTAAAAACATCATCAAAGTAGTCCATATGTGACATCAGTTGGTTCATTAGAATCTCTCGAAGCATCGAAAATACACCGAAAGCATCGAAAACTACTATTGCTGACTTTATTCAGCATTGTCTTCTCTTCAGTGTTTGTTTTCAATCTGCAAACAAAGATTGAACGGTTATGAATCAGCGTATTGATTCAGAATTTGGATCACCAAACTTGATTTCAGCAGTTTGACACCCGATCCGAATGATAAATCTATACACTGAATTATAACATTCTAATCTTTGTTTGCAGATTAAAAACAAACATGGAAGAGAAGACAATGCTGAATAAAGTCGTAGTTTTTGTTATTTTTGGACCAACTGATGTCACATATGGTCTACTTTAATGATGTTTTTATTACCTTTCTGGACATGGACAGTATAGTGTGCATACACTTTCACTGAAGGAACAGAAAAGCTCTCTGAATAAATATAAAATATCTTAAACAGTGTTCTGAAGATGAACGGAGGTCTTAGGGGTGTGGAACGACATTAGGGTGAGTCATTAATGACAGAATTTTCCTTTTTGGGTGAACTAACCCTTTAATGAAGCACGTACAAAAGACTTGAACCGGAAGTGGTGGAACCTGTTTTACAGAATATGGAAGTTTTTTGCCCCTATAACAACAACATCAGAAATGTATACGCACTCTAAATAAGTACACTATTAAGTCCATGACCAAAAATGAGTTTGACACCTCTTTTTACAGAGAAAAACGCAATAAGAAAATAGTTGTAAGTGTAAGTCAATAACATGTTGAGAACACTCTAAGCTAACCTTGAAACATTCCAGTTGTCTCGTATCTTGGTGTGACAGAGCATGTTGGGCATACGTTGAGGAACCAGAACTTTGATCTGATCCACAGAGCTGCTGAGCTTTAGGTAACCCAGATAAAGCCCAGAGGACAGCCGGTGCTGACTCCGTCTCTGATAGGCCAGAATGTCCTATAATCAAAATACCATTTTAAATTAGATTCCTTCTCTGAAGAAAAAAAAAATCAATAGTACACGATTTAAGGTATCTTTAAATGTCTGTAGGGCAAGACAGAGCTGTGTTCACCTGTATGGTTATGAGGAGGATGTCCAGGGCATATGGTTCCTCGGGAGTAGACAGAGACTTCCTCTGACTCTGCAGTTTGGATACCTGCATCCACTTCCCATTGAAAAAGGAATAGAAGCTGTCCATCTCTCTTACTGTAACAAGCAGCACATTCCCATGACGATCTTTAATGGGCTCATAGTGGACTCGGCCCAAGTTGTGAGTGCCCAGAAGATTCTAATAGACAAGGATTAAACAAGCTGTGAAAAGGACGTTTGTTCTCTGCCTGTATGTCTACCCTCTTTATATGTCATTATGTTTTTGATTTATGACAGTAAAAAAGTAAAATTCCTGACAAAAGGACCAAGCACTAAGAATGTATGAATGTTCTCTCAATGTGTAATTCTCTAAAAAATTAAAAATAAAAAAATAAATAAAAAAATGTCTGATAAATAATAGGTTACGTAGAGCACATTTGCCAGAATAATTATTATGCAATATAAAATATGCTCAAACGCAAACACAGACACACACTCTGCTCAGAATCCCTCATAAGGGATTATCCCACTCAATTTCAATTTCAATCCCATTATACTAATAAATTGTTAGTAAGGCTCATCACGGGCTGGCAAACCTGCAGTTGGCCCGCGGCCGCCAGCATCTTCTGTCTGGACTGCAGAGTGGAAGAGGAAGAGGTGGAGACTGCCAGGCTCTGTCTCAGCCACCGGACGTCCTCCCACATACAGGACAGCTGCAAAATAAACACACGCACACTTGTGAAGTTGGAGGAAGCAATTTCCTTAATTCCTTGACATCATTCAAAATCTGTGCATCTTTGTTTTCAGTGATGAAACAATCTCTACTGGGCTAGTTATAGGCGTCTCAGTTGACTACTTATTTTACCATGCGGAAACAAAAAGCGCAACAGACAATATGCACTCCAGAATAAGGTGCTTACAACAGAAAAGTCTCTTACAGAAGAGACCATCTATGTGCCAGCCTGTTTATGTGACCGTTTAACCTTCAAACTATTTTCAACTTCAAGACAAGGTTTATCAAGCCAACATCAAAATGTGCCTTGACAAACTTTCATTTTCTAGCTGCATATTAGGAGACAAGTTGTAAAATAAACATTTGGATGTGGACATGAGCGCTTGAAATGCTGCGAGGCTCGTTCCATGAGTATAACTTTACCTCCAATCTCACCATAAAATCTAGAAGTATTTGGCCATCAAACAAAGAGCTATATTCTGCTAACACTGTCTCTGCTTCTTGCATCACACCACTTTAGCCTTGTAATGATGGGCTAATTACAAACGCGCGGTCTAACGTCAAAAGTGCGGTGACTGTTCACTTTGACAGAATATATTTAGGACGCTAAGCTGACCGCAGGCTGCATTTGGAAGAAACCAACAAAAATATTGACCCTTGTCAAGGAGATGTGTTACAAAAACATAGAAAATGTATGTTTCAGTTCAGCATTAATAAAAAGCACGTTGCTTTAGTGCAGTATCTCCGTGCTGACCTCTCTGCTGCTTAATGTCGCGGTTGACTGTATGTTTTTACATACCTTGGTGAACCACAGAAAGTCCTGCATGAGGGAGCTGCTGTATGAGTCGTCCACCTCCACTATGGGGATCTGATCCTCATTAGTCACTAGCAGACTGTCCTTATGGTAAAATACTGATGCTATATAAACTCCCCTGGAGAAAGAAAAAAAACAGCCAAGAGAACCTATTCAGAACATGAAGAATTCAGCATTTTCAGCTATATGTGAATTCTATAATTCCTGGCACTTTCCAAGAATAGAGTACAAAAACTCAAAAAAGTGCTTTTTTTTATTGCAGCAAATAGTCAGTGATTCTTAACATCAGTGCGATTTTAAATGTTTAGATAATATTGATTGTCAACGTTGTCGGGGGCAAACCAAATATTCCATTTAGCAGACACCATTATCCAAAGCCACATACAAATGAGCACTACAATAAAGCAATACAATACTATCATTATATCGGTTTGCTTAAGTTACCAATTAAAAATGATTTGACAGTTAATTTAATATCACAGTTAATTATAAACAAATATAATTATGCATTATAAACAGTTAATTAAACAATCAAAAGATTATTATAAAATGATGCAATTTCATGATTTTAATGGTTTGATTCAGTTGAGAAGCCCTCTGAGGTACTGAGGTAAAAAAAATACACCATTTTATAACATTTGGGGCCAGATTTACTACATGGCAAATTACCATGAGAGCGTAATTCCAAAAAAGCGCAGATGGGAGTGAAAAGTTCTGCACATGATCTACTGACAACGCACAAATTAACACATGATCTACTGCACGTGATCTACTAAACAAATTTTGGGGTGGTAAATTATGGCCCCAATATAGTTTTTAATGCCAAAAGAGGGTTTGCCCTTCTTAGTAAATCTGGCCCTTGATATGTGCAAAACAAACTACTGTCATGCACATATCTAAAAACACATAAATACAACGGTAACCATTTATGTCTCTAATGCTTTAATAAAAATAACGTGACACCAATGCGTAGCCTATTTGTGGATAGTGCCAGCTATTTTCTGCAATATTTTCATACCACCTTTTGAGACTCTTGACAAATTTAGTAGAGGAGTGAAAAAGGTGTTTCAGGCTCCGGGACACTGACTGTTTTCGACTTGGATTCTGCAACTTTGATGTGTCTGGAGAGGGGAAAAAAGTTTAAAAAATGATAAGTAGAGATAAACAAACAGGTGAAAACAACAAAATACCCAGACTTGGTAGATTAACATGTGAGACTGAAGATAGTTTGAGAGACATACAATGGAAAAACTGTGAATAATCATCCTGTTTGTGTGCAAGTTACCCTGTTGAAAGCGTGTGGGCTCATGGATTCATTCTGGCTTCCTTAAGATTGATTAGTTGTTTAGAAAATTCATCCTACAGTTTATCACTGGATTATGTCGTTTTGGTCATCCTTTTGGAAATGTACATTTCAGAACTGTTTTAAAATACTCGAAGCCTTTGGGGTTTCAACAAGACACAAAAATATCAAACATTGTGAAGAGCAAAATGAAAAACATGCTGGAATAAACTTAGGGAACTTTAAAGACAGACAGCGTGTAAGGGCCTCAGGGGTGTGAGAGGGGGAGTGGGGGAGTCAGGCCACCGACAAACATGTTATCTGGAACATTTTAGCTGCGTATCTCCCGCTTCAAGCGCAGCCATATCGGCCCACATTTCAGCGATGCCAATCTTCAGACGTCCCTGTTTTCATGAAATTAAGCGTCACGTAATTGCCCCCCGTGTAAACAGCAGGGTAGACGGAACAATCCGTTTGGCTGAGAAGCTGTTTACAACGTGAAAGTGGCCGTCAAAGCGAGCGAGTCACTGTGAGAGCAATCACGCTAGCCCTAGTCTCTGTGTCTCCATCAGAGGGGCATGAAAGGGAGGTAGCAAGGCAGATTTTTTCCGCTTGAAAATCACTATCAAAACCCTCAAGGAATAATGTGTCTTACAAGTCCCATAAGAAGATTAACCCTTGGCCCCTTTGACCCTCCAGTGGCGACTGTTAACAGTACGTGATTAAATGCACACTGATTGTTTCCTGCTTGGCAAGATATCTACATAACGTAACCTCACAACCACAACGTGTCTTACTGGAATCTCAGGACAATTACGTCCCTACTGAAAAAGAGTCAAATTTGATTACATTCACTGGAATATCAACAGCAGACTACAAGGTTTGGATGTCAACCACAACTTTTGTATCACAACAAGTTGGAGTGAGAACATAATTATCCACTTTGAAAGCACATTATATCCGTCTTAACATTTTTTATGTTAAGTTCAGCAGTAGTTTCCAGTCTCTGCAAAATTGCAAATAGAACCAGCGCTGCAGTAGCACGTGTTGATAAGTTAAGCACAGAATTCGTATTTATTTCTCCCTCAGAAGGTTAACTGGCTTTGACAAGCAGATTATAAGACATGAGTGCATTGGCCTCCTGTGCCGCCAAACTGTCACACTAAATAAATAAAGAAATGCCTTTTCATTTATGAAAGCAAAAAAAAAAAAAAAAAAAAACGGATCACCTTTGATTAATGACTTGGCAATCCATCTGACTACCGCACAGTGAGTGCAACCATGAAATGAAGTGAGCGAGAGTTGGAGAGGCGGCGAGCGCTGGTAGCATTCTTCATTTTCTAACTAATTTAGCGGGGGTCAACGGACCCTTTTCAACATACGAGAGCGAGCGGGATCATCCATAACGTTCGTGGCCAGACTTTCCAAGCTTTCGCTGACAGAAAGCGCTTACATAGCCGGGACAGAGTGCGGAGGTTTGCGTGTGAGCAATCGCGTTGTGCGTGTGGGTGTTGCTGTGTCTCATGCAGGAACACTGGGAGCTGTGTGCACAACGCACACACACACACCCCTCGGCTTGAGAGCAACCTCTCAGCTCCACATATACACATCATAAATTAAGATAACCTCTGCTTAAACGAGCTGCATTTTTTTTTCGAAGCGGTTTTTATAGTAGTGTCATTGTACCGGTGCTGATTAATTTTGCAGATTTATTTTCGAACACCGTTGCTCTAAAAATAACCTGGATAAATACATAGACTCTGCCAGCATGTGTGCTTATTGGGACATATAATGTACACACATACTGTGCAAAAAAAAATAAAAAATGTTTTTGTATTTTTGTCTTGTTCTCCAGTAAATATCTATAAATGCTCTCTCTCTCTCTCTCTCTCTCTCTCTCTCTCTCTCTCTCTCTCTCTCTCTCTCTCTCTCTCTCTCTCTCTCTCTCTCTCTCTCTCTCTCTCTCTCATTATTTAATTTCTGCCCTAGCTTGTGCATTAACTCTAGCTTACATTTTAAACTCGGCATTGTTTCAACTTGTTGGCTGTTACGGTGATTTGTTACATTCCTCATCTAAAGGTAGGGCAGGCAATGTTTTTCATAAACACTTTTTGTTATACTGGTTAAAACTCTCTTCACATCCTGATAGCAAATCAATTATATAATAGGTCTAAATTAGGGCTTTCAATCGTTTAAAATATTTAACCGTGATTAATCGATTATCGCCATGAGTTAACTCGTGATTAATCGCAATTTAATCACACATTTTTATCAGTTCTAAAATGTACCTTAAATTAATGTTTCAATTTTTTTTAATCAACATGGGCATGGACAAATAGGCATGCTTTATGCAAATGTAGGTTTATTATTAGTGAAACCATACTCAGAGCATGAAGACTAGACATGTTTTTCAAAGAATTAGTTCATGTCTCTTAAGCCTAAGCTGAAAAAATGCTGAATAAGCAGGGATTTCTCTAATTTTAAGAATATAAATAAAAGGAGTTTTTACACTGGCAGTTTAATTCAGAACAGGGTACAGTTTGTATGAAAAATTGCAATGTGAAAAGCTGTCATGCGGACCTGGGAGCGCACCAGTACCACACCATCCCTAGAGGAGGTCCATATTCCACGAGTAGGAATATAGTGTGGCCTCTTTAAGAGATGCGCGTTCCCTATTAAACTGCCGGTATTTTGTGTGTGTGTGCACCGAATTGTGCCGCAATTCAAATGGACAGTGTGAGAAACACATACTTGGGAGCGCTCTTGTTCAGAAAAGTAACCTGCGTATTCGTTTTAGCCAATTGTAATGTATTTTTTTCAGTAAAACACGTGTACTGTAAGTGGTGATGGTGTTAATGATTTACCTTGGATATGAGGGAGAGTGAGTTTCAGTGCATCGCGCTTGGAGTGCAGAGAATGTGCTTAGTGAAAAACGCACTTTTCTTTCGACCTGGGGCCGGTTGCATAAACCACTTAGACTAGTCTTAAAAGTAAGTCATCTAATTTATTTCTTTAAGACTCGTCCTTACTTTTTAAAATCAGTTACATAAAATGGTAGATCGGTTCAATTTGAATTAGAAAAGCAAGACTAGTTGGACAAATTAGTACCCTATTACTACCCTTTCCCTATTAATGTTTGCTGCTGCATCCTTTACGTCTATGGCTGATCTCAATTACTTCAACTACGGGCTACACCACGAATCAAACTGAAAATGCGTGTGTTAATAAAATGAGTGCCGTTAAAATGAATATTGCATTAATGTGTTATTAACACGTTATTAACGTCTCTCGTGACACTTTGCAAACTCTGCTCTGGCTGTGCACATGTTTTGAAGGGGGCATGGCTTCGGAAAGCGCTCTGAAGGAAGGGTGGGATCTTATGATGTCAAAGCTTGCTTGCTATTGGAGTAATACATATTTTAATATGTCCTTGTTACACGTTACATGTATTTACTGAAGTGATAACAATAAATTATGCATAATTACACGCAACTAACCCTAAACCAAACCCTAAACCTACCCTAACCCTAAGGTAAGTACATGTAGTTAATTATTATTACTCAGTATTTAAATGTATAATTATACTGTGACAGGAACATATTAAACGTGCACTGTGTAAATTTTAATAGCATCTAGCAGTAAGGTGGCGAACTGCAACGGCCCACGGCTCTCCGATCCCCCCTCCCTATTGAAGCACATAGAGAAGCTATACGGTGGCCGACACAGGACAAAGATGTCATCTGAGACAACAGATAATAGATAGCTCTCTGTAGAGCAGTTTGTCTATTTAGGGCTACTGTAGAAATATGAAGCTGCAAAATGGCGACTTCACTGTAAGGGGACTTGTGGTGTTCATTATGTAAGGTCTTTATACACCACCGAAAACAGAGTTATGCATATTATATTGCATTGCTTTTTAATAGATCCTCATAAATACTACACACTGCACCTTTAAAATAAAGTGAAACAACTATTGCTAGCCTCACCGAAATTGCCTACTCTACCTTTAACTAAGCTGGTTTGAATAAAAGAACCTGCATAAGACACAAAAGAATGTTTTCAGAAATTAGTGTATCTTTCTTGTATATAAAATATATTACAAGATGTATGGTTAAACATTTTACTTGCCAGTGGTGTAAGAAAAACAAACAAGATATTTTTAATTGGACTATTTTAACTGGAGTTAACTATTCAAAATTAATTCTCTAATAAAGAGTCTAATTATCACTATGCACTGAAAACTCATAGGATCAATCCCACTCTGCATGTATTTACATATCAAATATGGATGAGCTTAGAAGAGATTAATTGTGGAATTTGTAAAACATTGGACATTAAATGATAAATTCCCAAATACTCTTGTAAACAAAATAATTAATTAGTCATAAGTTTTAAGGATATGTAACAAAACAAACAAAAAACCAACAAAAACAGGCAGAGACAGATGAGTTATTTGTGCATAGTTTGTGTGTAGAATTTCTTTTTTTGTGTTAAAGCATCTTTTTTGTGCAGTTTTTGTGCTTTTCACATCAATAAAAACTCTCATACAGTGTCTTTTCTAATAGAATCAATTCCCCTGTATAAATTCATTTGCAACGCTGGCAGCCATCGCTCTGACATCATTAGTGTTGACTTCTAAACAGATGAGTGATGCTGTTTTTTTTTTTTGCTCACCCCCCCTCTTGCTTGTGGCCAACTGCATAGCTGCCTAATGAAGTTGCTGTTTGTGAGCAGCGCAATGCTGTCAGCACCAGGAACAGCGTTCTTCTATACCTCAGCAGCCGGCCTCTGGGATAGAAAGTGGGCCTGAGGCCAAAGCAGACCGTCTACTCTTCGCGCTATGTCCAACCTGTCTCGTTTTAAAGGTGTCTGGGCTTGAGCCCTGTGATTTACAGTGCTGCACTATATGGACGACATGTTTGACACATAGATTTTAAAATCTAAAATGGATAAATGTATTAAAACATTATTTATTTACACGTACTCCACGACTGCCTTGCTCCTCATGTGAAGAGGCGTAGGAGGGCGGGTGGCAGGAATGCTGAGAGAGCGTATTCATACTGCTCTTGATGGCCATACTTGAGTCAAAACACTTTGACCATGCTTCATTTCGTCACTTTAATACAGAGTTAATCTACTGGAAGAAGTGCGGACTTAGAAGACGAGAGGATGATGGGAAGGAGGGATTTCTGGTGAGTGGGCAGATGGGTGGAAGGGAGAGAGAAAAATACGATGAGAATAAGCGAGAGCATTATGAGAGACAGACATCGGAAAACAAAAACAATAAAGACAGCAAATAAAAGAGCACCAGCAGAGCAAAAAACAGAGATCATGAGGATGAAGTCATCTGGTTCCATCAGAACATTCTGTTCTGATTCAGGAATTATGCAGGCAATTTTAATGGATATTTACTGTATATTACATATATGCACACACACCAAGTCAATAATATATTTACACACATAACTTCAATCTAATTAATATATACATTTTGACATTTCTAATAGTTAGTTAATTAAAGTGTGGGTTTTATACAAGGCCAAAAGGCATGCAAGCAGAATGTCAATTTATGAAAAGTACCACGGCAAGCGGAGATATTATAGACATTTTGATTAAATACACCTACGCTACTGTGGCAACTAACTCACTACAGTGTTTATATTGTTCGGAAAGCAAGAGGACAAGTTTAATATCAGGCATAATAATTATGTGACATTAAAACAAGGGGATTCCAAGATTCCGATTGTATTTTTTTCTATCAATCCAAACTCATAAAACGGAAAAATGTTTTTAAAAAAATACCATGCAATTAATTGGGGTTGTTTTTTTAAGAACACTCTAATGCTCACCAGGTTTGCATTTTATTTTTTTAAATTACAGTGAAACTGGTAATATTGTGAAATACTAAAAATCTGATTAACTGTTTTTTTATTTGAATATTTAAAAATGTAATGTATTATTGTAATAGCAAAGCAAAATTTTCAGCAGTATCTTTTTCATTCTTCACCTTCCAGGAATCCAGGAATACCTATACTATGGGGACAAAATGTCCACAGAAAGAGAGCAACATCCGAAATCCTTGTCCTTGTTTTTTTTGGTCTCCATGAGGAAAACAGCTCATAAATCATTCAAATGATTTATTTTCAAAAGCTAAAAATGCTGAACGTTTTCTGTGATAAGTATGTTTAGGGGTAGGAGTAGGGGTAGTAGATGGGACATACAGTTTGAACAGTATTCAATATGTCTATGGAATGTCCCCATAAAATATAAAAAACAATGTGTGTGTGTACCTCCACAGCAGTAGTGCTGGTGTGTGGCTCGAACCTGCTGTAACAGTCTCTCCATGGCCTCAATGTGACCTCTCCTCCTGCTCTCTCTGCCATCGCAGTCTTTCCAGTCTAACATGGAGAGACATCACACAAAACTCAATTTTAGCACTGTGATATGCTCTAGATATAAAAGAAAATGACATTTAATTTAATTCAGTCATTAAAATAAGAGTAAAAGCTTGTCTAATAATGGTAGTCTACAGAACAGTACTCTAGAACTAAAGCCTACAGTCTAGAACTAAATTCGACTAAAATCATCCACAACTTTGGTGAAATGTTGTTGACGGCACTTACGGAATAGCGACACATGGACGAGAGTGTGTGCAATGTATTAAAGAGGGTAAAAACTAAGGCATTCTACATGGTAAGTACAGAATAATGGTAAATTCGCCTTCAAATATTTTTTTTATTTCATTTTTCTGCATCTGTATTAGGAATAATGCTGGATTTGTTACTGAAGCAAAGCTTGTGACTCCTGATGACACAGGTAGTTTTTTCTTTGCAGCACTGATTTGAAAGAGGAAACTCAAGGCCAGATTCAGAGTATTAAAGGAGGAAGGGAGAGTGGAAATCGTGATGTTAAATAATAGCGCAGTCTTACATCCAAGGATGTTCTCCTGTTTCTCTCTTTTTGACGACATGATATGTGAACTAAAAGCACAAAACACAGCTGACGCAGAGCACAAGGTTTCGAGTACATTTCAGGCAACGATGTTTGGATCTATAGTATGAATTATTATTATTTATATATCAGTTCTTTTTAGAAACTCTCTTTTTTGCACAAATGTGACTGCTTTGCAGAACTTACTGGAAGGAACAGCAGAGGGAGGTTGAGAGAGTTGTGCCGGACCCCAGCCCTTCATATTGCAGGCGGAGACTTGAACATAGTACTGTCTACCCTGTAACAAACAAGAAAAATATCTTAAAAATCATGTTTCCCAGGACAGGTTTCACCACACAATATCAACAAGCTGTGCTACCAGGGGAGTTCTGTGGACATAACTCATAATTCACAGCAGACATGCTCACAAGTCTCAGATTCCTAATCCAAGTCCAGTCTCAAGTCGTTTCACAAAAGACGCACTGCACATTATGCACTACGTAATCTACTGTATAGCGTATGAATTGAAGAAGTAGTTTGTCATCCAGCATCAAAGTCTAAAAGTGCCTCTCCTTCCATTGCATAAGGAAAGCTATGACCATTGACTGGTTATGTCCCATATTCTACACTTCAGGTATCTGAACTTCTATTACGAAAATACTACGTACCATTTATACAATAAAACTACTTATATTTATATTTTTCCAAAATTGTAAGTAAAGATTCTCGTCCCTTTTTAAATAGTTTTCGAACGATGCAGGTTAGTCTTATAAATAACTATTATTTCAAATTATTTAATGTATTTACATTTACATGTAGAGTAGAGTAGTGGCCAAACATGATGTCTGGAGGGAAATTTGTTTTTAATGACACTGTGTTCGAGTAAACCATCAAAAATTATACAAACATTTTAAATATGACGGTAGAGCAAAACGTTAAACTTGATTATGGTATTTACCTAACAAAAATACTACAATTACAGTTTTTTTTAATATAATATAATAATATAATATTTTTTAACTCCAAGCAAAACTACGCAATATGCTTACAATATATATATATATATATATATATATATATATATATATATATATATATATATATATATATATATATATATATATATATATATATATATATATATTTTATATACGGTATATTAATTGAATAAAAGGTGAAGATGTACGTATATTTTTCCTGGACAGATATATTACTTTTGCCACTATTTATAATATAATTTTTTTGTTTTAATAAATACTGTTAAGTCATATTTATCTAAAAGAAAGTACATGATACATACATAAAAAATATAAAGAATATAAAAAGATCATTTCAAATTAAATAGTGCATTAACTAATTATTTACTAAACCGAAAAGGTGCTTTTTTTTCCCCCTAAAAAAATTCCTTTTAGACAAGTTTTCTTTTCATTTCAATAAATGAACAGAAAATATTCTTTGTGTTTGTGAAAGCAAGTGCATGTTAGATTAAACAATGTGATGTTCTGAGAAAACATTTCAAGTTCACACAACTGAATGTGACTCAGCACATCTACCTCCGGTTCACAGTAAAGGTTGCACAGTGATTTCAGCTTACCGTGGTGAGACCAGTTATTGTGCATTTCAGAGACTGCAGATTCTCAAGGATCAGCTCTCCGGCTAACAAAGAGAAGTCCTTCAGACAGCTCCATTCCACTGCAATGCACGTCATCACAAATAATAAACAATTAAATGACAAAAAACATCAATAGATGAGTGGAATCTAATGAAACCAAATAGGACAGACCAAAACAGGACAATGATGAGGTTACAGAATAAATTAAATATTTATCTAATACAGTTAAAGATACTTCATGTACTACTATTTATATCTGACAATGTGAGTGGTATTTGTCCATGCAGAGGTGCTCTAGGTGGTGGCTAGGGCACTCCTGGGTGGTTGTTAAGAGGGTACAAGTGGTTGCTCACTTATCCATGTGTCTATGTTTAAAAGATCCCATCTCCAAGTCTCTATAATATTCAAATCCCTAAATATGACTGAACCCCTCATTTAAAGCAGGTTTGTCACCTGTTGTATTAGCTGTTGAAAATGATTATGTGTAATTATTCATAAAAGTAATAAAACATCCCTTCTCAACCCCTTTTATACAGTGTAGATACTGTTATGTGGAATGTTAAATGAAGACTGCGAACAAACCCTGTGTTTAAACAAACAAAAACAGACACTGTACCAAGAACTTTAATGTAATTTAATGTCATTTCAATGTAATCTTTTGTAATTTCATTTAGTTTAATTTAATTTGGTCTTGGAGATGTGTAATTATAGTGTGTATTTTAGTCAAAATATATTTTAGGGTTGATTTCTTGCTATTAATTGTTTGCTTATTAGCATGCAATACTTATAAAACACATATTGATGCCTTATTCTGCATGACCATATTCTACATCCCTTATTTCTACCCAATAGCTAAACTTACTATACTAACCTTACTAACTATTTACTAAGCAGTAAATTAGGAGTTTATTGAGGTAAAATTTGTAGTTAATAGTGAATATGTGTTCCCCATACTAAATAGTTTTTTGTTGTTTAGAAAAATCTATAAAATAAAATGCCTTTCTCAAGGCAGTCTGGTGTATGTGTATGTAATACAGACAAACGCACATTAAGGCTGCACTGACCTTTGTATTTAGTCACCACAGCTGAATTCATGCTGGCAGGTTCCTGAAAGCTAACAGTGAGAGATGTGCTGCCGGTCACACTCAGACGCACTGTCAACGGAGCCTCCGGCGGTCCTGAAAGAGCCAGGTTAAAGGTTACATAGCATCTCGCTAGCAAATAATACACCAGTGGTCTCAGACTCCTGGAGAGCTTAGCTCCATCCAGCTCCAATTCACCTGCCTGGATGCTTTCACGCTGCATCCCAATTCGCCTACTTATACTCTGCCCTAAAACTATATACTGTTTTTGTGGAGAAGAAAAATAACGTACTTTTAATGGACAGCTCTGTCGCTTAATAACATGCACCCTGTCACCGTTTAAACTGCCCTGTCAATCATCTTGTCACAGTTAAAATTCTCCACATTCAATTTAATTTACTTTCCTACAGATTCGTAAAAAATGTATAGCACGTTGATCTACCAGTTGTGAAAACTCTCCTCATGTGTTTGCAATTTGCATAGTGATGCATTTAAAAGTTAATGTCCAAACGTATCTTTACAAAAGTTCACAGGTTAAATGTAACGTGGCTAGCACACTGAATACATTTAGAATCAGGTTAGATACTGATTTTTAATCCCTCAAACCACTTTATCTAACGCGCAATGGGTGGTGGGCAATATTAAACGTTAGAGTGTGCACGGATCTGCACTTCAGATTCTAAACGTAAAAAGTAGATCATCTGGGTATCTTTGGAATACTAATTTCAACATACTACGATTTGGGACATACTCATTCTAATTTTGAATACTATTTAGGATGGATAATATGCAAATTGGGACGCAGCTTTTATAATCATGGAGACCTTGATTAGCCTTGATTATCAGGATTCAGGTTTGTTTAATTTGGAGCTAAACTCTGCAGAACTCCAGGAACTGTGTTTTAAACCATCGTAAGAGACCCTTTGCACTGTACATTTAAGGAGGGGGAACATATATTGTTGATAATTAAATGATAATAAAAAAGTGTAAACTGTGTTAATATCAAAACATCATCTGCTTTGTTTGAGCATCTCAGTCAGTTTGACTGAACTGGTTTAGTTGACCTAAACTGGTATTATCTAATTAATAATAATACATTTTATTTACATAGCGCCTTTCCCAAGCTCAAGTTCACTGTATAAGAAATAACACATACACAGCATCAATATAGAACGTAGATATATACACATACAAATATACTGTAAAAAAAAAAAAAAAAAAAAAAACAAAAACAGCAGAACACTAAACAGAGGAGGGTTGGAAATACTGTAAGAAAATATCTGTTTTTAGTATGCAGTCTTGGTAATAGAACTTATATGAGCTTGAAATGTAAGCGATGAGACAAATGTTGCACCCATATTTTTAACAGTGTGAGATGGAATTAATGTGGCCCCATCAATAGGTAGACTCAATTCAGGCTTATTTTAACCCTTGTATGGTGTTCGGGTTTGTTGGACCTGTTTCAATTTTTTATCAAAAGAAAAATGATACAATTATTTTTTTTTTTCAAACTGAGACTCATTGGCCTTGGCTCATTTTCTGTGAGGAATATACCAGAACACATTTTAAATGACAACTTAAATGTGTGTGTGTGTGTGTGTGTGTGTGTGTGTGTGTGTGTGTGTGTGTGTGTGTGTGTGTGTGTGTGTGTGTGTGTGTGTGTGTGTGTGTGTGTGTGTGTGTGTGTGTGTGTGCGCCTGTTTATGTGGTTTATGAGGACACAAATTTGTATAACTACATGGGTATTACACTGGTATTACACTATAAATGTGGTTTCAAATGTCCTTATAATTCAAATAGCTTTAAAAACATACTAAGTTATGTTTTTTTGAGAAAGTAAAAATGCAGAATGTTTCCAGTGATGGGTAGGTTTAGGGGTAGGGGCAGTGTAAAGGGATAGAAAAAACGGTTTGTACAGTATAAAAACCATTACGCATATGGAGAGTCCCTGTAAACCACAGACCAACGTGTGTGTGTGTGTGTGTGTGTGTGTGTGTGTGTGTGTGTGTGTGTGTGTGTGTGTGTGTGTGTGCGTGTGCGTGTGTGCGTGCGTGGGTGAGTGCGTGCGTGCGTGCGTGTGTGCGTGTGTGCGCGCGTGTGCGCATGTGAGAAAGTGATTGTGTGTAAGTGTGAGAGAGTGCAAGAGTGAGTTTTGTTTCTACCCCCATTACCACACGAGGTTGCAATTCTTAAATGTGATCTAACAAAGGTAAAGATAAAATATTAACCATACATGCTGTTTATATTGCTTGTAATTGGGATGAAGTAAACATCTATTGAGTATTTTAACATACAATTTTTGATTGTGTTGAATTAAAAAACCCAAATTGCAGCGGGTCCACCAGACCCATGAACACTGGCTGAATAACACAAATATAAACACCACACAGAGGGTCGAGCCATACATTAAAAGTGATGGTGGACCAAAAATAGCAACCTCTGGATTATTGTTGTTCAATTTAAGGAAGTTTCTATGTAACCAGATTTTAATGGGGGAAGAGCAGAGACTGAGCTGTAAATTTGAAAGTCATCAGCATAACAATGATAGCTGAGACCATGAGTATGGATAATGTGAGCAAGAGGTAACAGATATTACACAAAATATTAAACAAAAGTGGTCCAAGAAAAGAGCCTTGAGGAACACCCTAAGAGAGAACACGGAGAACATTTAAGTTATGAATAGTAATACAAAATTTTCTATCAGTGGGATATGATATAAATCCAAGACAAAGCACTACTCATGACGTCGATAGCAGATAGCTGAGCGGTAAGTATATGATAAGATACAGTTTCAAAGGCAGCTGTTAAGTCAAGCATGATAAGACCAGGAAGACAACCAGAATCAGCACAAAATAGCAGGGCATTAGTCCTTTTTACCAACCCTGTCCAAAAGCCAGATTGAAAGGGATAAGGAAGATTAAAATTGTGTACTTAAATTTAACAAGTGACAGCTGATTGGTGGTTTTAATACATTACATACCTTTCAATCAAAGTTATTAGAGATGAACAAGATAAATTTGTTCTGGCACAGTTTAACTCTGAGTTCTTGTCATATTTTATTACCATTTTCGAAACTATAGCGAATAAACTGTGATAATGTGAGAAAATGTTGAAGGAGTCTGAATACATTTTGGTTTGACTATATATAGCAGTTTACAAGAATTCAGGGTTTACACAAATATAACAAACCTTCTACAAACATGATTCTAGCTGTCGTTTGGCTGCCCTAACATCCATTTAGATGTACTTGCAAGCGCTATGTGGCTCCATCTCCTTGTTAGCACCTTCATTTTTTACTTGTAACTCAAAGCACAGAGAACAGAAAATGTGCCCTTGTGTTTCCAGAAATAATTTTCATAGATACCTGTGAGTGCTTCTCTGCAATCTATAAGAGTTTCTGTGACCAAACATCACTGATTTATCAAAGCTGCCTTCATTTGAGGTTGCTTACAAAAAGAAGCCAACGAAACTCGCCTGATATAACAAGTAATCAATATGACAGAAGGGGCACTATTGTGTGTGTTGGCAGCTCAAGAGTCATTTCAGGACAATCAGCCTGAGATTAATCTCTGTGGGACAAATAATCATAGTGGCTTGCTTGCAGAGTCTTACCACTCTAATAAAGTGAACAGGTTTGGCCGATATGGGAATCGATGACCTTTCAGCTGAGATGCTGATAGATTAGACAGGAGGACCGATTGAAAATAAAGGCCAGTTCAATGAGTATATTGTAGCATAGCATATGAATGACCTTTTTTTGAAAGGTTAGGTACTGGAGGCAACTTACGTGCATGCTCGAATCCTGTGCGCATGCGCTTATAGAGTTTGCATCTCCACTCCCAAGCTTTGAGCTGTTTTTCCTTGTCAGACGTTTCTAGGCTGAGACTCTCTCTCATCACCTGGGTGGACAGTTCATTGGCTCTCCTTTGGGCTTCCTGCACCAGCGCTGAGAGATGGGCATCTCTGCTGTCCAAACTGACAACTGAAACACAACAGAGAGGGGTCTGTTAATAAGACTTTCCATTGATTCCCTTCAGTGTGATTTTTATAAGCTTGAGTATAACCTTGCATTTCAGTTTGAAGGTGAGGTGTAAACAAGTCACAACGTCTTTTTTCAAACTGTTTCTATGCTATGAAGTGAAAATAAATGGCACATTTAAGCTCTCAAACAATGGAGCACAAAACTAGTCGCCAACTTTTTCATCAGCCTTGGTTCTGGAAGAAATGTTTCTGTTTATTTCCAATATTATCAGTAAAAATATTCTTCAATTGAGAGTTGTCTTGAACCAAACCCACCAGCTCCAAGGCAAATCACATTACAAACTTTGGTTGGAAGAACAAATATTGAAAACATGTACTAGGTTATGTCCTTGAATTTATTTATAAAGACTTAATTCCATGAAAATTAGGATTGACATAAACTGAATACAAAAACTACAGCATATAATTAATGACTAAGAACAAAAACTATATTTTAAGTTTATTCCAAAACTTAAAACAAGCATTTTAAGAGTGTAGGGAGCAGCCGTTATCTCTTGGGGATTATGGGACAATAACAAAGACGCTAACAAGACATCATACAATTTTAAACCACTGAAAACATGAACAAAACAAAAAAAAAATCAAACAAAGCATGACCAAGGGAAGAAAATAGATGACAGATAGTGGATTACAAAGAACATGAAATTGACTAAATATAAACATCACCCAAAATTACAAAAATAGGCCAACAAGACCATAAAAAAAACATACTCAACGGCTACAGAGACAGACAGACATAAAACAATAAACCAGTGACCAATAACACGAAATTACTAAAATTAAAAAACAAAACAAAAAGCTTGCACAAAAAAGAAAGTGGGATTGAACAGTCAAAAGACAAACAAAGCCACAAAATAAAAGCTACATAAACTTCCAAACAAGAAACACAAAACTGCAATATAGTTACGTTATTTAACATGTATATGGCTATTTTTTATATTTATATTTAAAATATGAATTCACAGTTATGTCTTCAAAAGAAGCATCTACCATTAAAAAGTTGGTAAGATCTTCAATACTGTATTTATTTAATTAATAAAAATACAAGAAAAACAGTACTACTGTATATAATATAATATAATACTATAATAGCAGTCAATTTAACTTAAAAAACTTATTATTAGATGGCAAAGCTGAATTTTATGCAGCCATTACTCCAGCCTTCAGCCTCACATGATCATTCAGAAATCATTTAATGTGCTGATTTGGTGCTCAAAAAACATTTTTTATTATTATCAACGCTGAAAGCAGTTTTGTTTTTTAACAATTTGTTGCAATCTGTAATACATTTTTATGGATTCTCAGATAAACAGACATTTCAAAAGAACAGCATTTTTTTGAAAGAGAAATATTTTGTTACAATATAAATGTAGCTTTTGAAGGGCAGTAAATCATCATTCAACAACCTCTAAGTTCATGGTGTTCTTGAAGGGTTTATATTGTAATGCTAAAAATCAATTTGAGACTAAATCTATGGAGACAATGAACGGGATTTTTAATTCTTGAAATGTAAATCTCTGCACTCTAAAAACAAGATCATGCGCATATGACTACATCAGTTAATGCTGTTTGAAAAATATCTGTTAGAAGTAGGCGGTGCGTGATACAATAGTTTTTGCTGGCCTCAAGCACATTCATCTACATAACTGTTTACGATCTAAACTATATTGTGAAAAAGACAGCAGTAACAGACTGATCAAATGTATCTCAAACTTGCATAAACCAAAAATAAAAGTCATGATTGAAAAGACAGGAAGCCCATTACACTACCATTAAATCTCCAAGCTCACACTGCTTGTGTCAGCATAGCGGCATATGAAGTCAGCCGTGCGGGGTGGAGGGAAGAGGTGTGGATTAATGTACGGTCGTCTGGAACACACAGGACTGTGTTTGGCCATATAGATTTGTCATGGTAAAACGAATACTGCCTGACCAGTCCTCTTTGTAGGCTGTGAATACTGCTGCATTTTCTTTCAGAGCCTTAGTCATAGACCATGACAGCAAAATAAACAAATAAATACATGGCTGAAGAAACCCTCTTTCACTGACCCAGCCCGAACCCCTGGAGACGGGAGCTCTCCGGGGGAGATGATAAAGTGCGTGTTGTCAACTTGGAAAAAAGGGGGCCTAGCCTAGCCGCTCTTACACGGGGGTCCACGGCGCAGTGGAAAAGACAGCCATATTAGCAGTCTTGAGGTGCAATTTCCTGTGCTCTGAAGATTGACATCTGGCTACTATGCGCGGTTAATTGAACAAACTATAAATTAATGGGCGAGTCGGCCGATATTGCGCTGTCACACACAGTTGGCATTGTCGGGCTCTGGGACGGGCCTAAATTTAGGCATTACGGGCCCCAGTCCTGCCCATAAACATGCTTTAACTTCAGCCTTCGGTCGGACCTCCAAACTGTCAGGCCTCAAGCTGATTGATTTACTTGGCACTTCTGGCCCGACATAAATATAATGCGAAAGCCCAGGAGGGGAAAATACGGCAATGTTTATTTTCTGTTTGTTTACAAGGATTGGATTGTGCCATGATGAAATGTTTTGAAATTTAACTGCAGCCTGGGTACAATAAATCACTTAGTATAATTGCCCCCCGTTACATGCATCATTGGAAAAGTTAAACTATTAAACGACAAACCTTGTTAAGATTTTTCTGAGGGATGCCGTGTGCTGTCTACCCCACCCCGGCCCCGCTCCGACTGCAGCACAGTGCTCCCTGTTTGGTCTCAGACAACATTCGGCTTTTTCATGATTGCACTGAGTGCTCGGGACTGGAGGGACTTTTTTTCCATGGTGTTCAAGGTAAGAAACACCTGTTCTACTGTTGCCAAAAGGACTGAATATACTATTGATTAATCCAAGGGCAATGGGTGCAGATATTTGTAACAGATCTGTTCTCGATGCATTAAAAACATACTCGGCTTGTCGCAAAAATAGCTTGGTACGCTTAACAAATTCTAGAATGACGTCAATAATCTTTCATTATATGTAGTAGATTATGTGGCACTGCACAATGTTATTTCCAAAATATTACACAATGAGCATAATTTGTTAACTCGGTGGTTGCGACAGTTGTCATTAGATGTTTAAAGCAGAATTATGAGTGCTTATGGCAGCTTTCATGGAAAAGTTTATTCTAGTATTCGTACTTAAAGGCGATTATTACTTGAGCCCCTAAAGCAAAGTGTCAAACACTCACATTGGCTCCGTCTGTTTATTGTCAGCTTCAATCTAAACAGCTTGTCCAATTATAGAGCATCTGCTTTTGGTTGCCACAGCTAAACAGAAGCATGTGACGCAAGAAAAACCTTTTGATGATGAGGTAACCACATAGAATGCATTTCTATTCCTTAGGGATGAAGATGTGATGATAAGCAATGCACACAGAAGTAACAAAATTCAAAAGTAGTAGCAAAAATGATGCCAATAGCAATCATATTTTCAGCCAATATTAAACAATTACGGTTCCTGCTACAACTCTAAAATCAATATGTTAATATAAATACATTATTTTCTAATAATCCAACTGACCAGAGTCATTTATTCTGCTTATACTACAGTAGTCTCGCATAGCCAGACCTTCAGGCTGACGGCATAAGGTCTGGGCTTTCGTTGGTCAAGGACCGCCCAAGAGGACTGACTGAATTAAACGTCATTCTTCCCCAACAAGGGGAAGTTTGAGTCACAGCATTTGTTTCCAGGTGGACCGTTAAAGAATGCAACACACACGTCTCACAGACATACTGTAGAATTCAACCAGTCAGATGAGGACTTCGACACTTAAGTGAAACTGACGTGATTCCAGAAAAGTGTCCCATATGCATCAAATGTTCAGCCAATGGTCTGTGGATGTGACGTCTGAGGTTGAGAATAATACAATACAATACAGTTACAATACATTGTTCAGATCTTTTATTTCAAGACATTTATCCGGTTTTTGTTACTTAAAACGCTCTTGTGTATAGGACTAATTTCTTGCGCATCTAATCCCAAGCCTCTGTTGCTAATTCCAAAGCATCATTTTAGAGCTAGAAAGAGAGGCTTGAGCCAGAAATGGAGGCTTGAGCCATTGATAGCAGACTGAAGCAGTTATTAGATAGAGAGAGAGAGAGAGATTAAGAATGTGTGAATTACCTGAGCCAGTGTGCATCTCTAAACAGTGTTCGGCAGCACATTTTCTACCAATAGCAAAACTGTATATTTATCTGCTTCAAGAACAGCATCGTTATTACCTCATCAGTGAGAAATATCATGTAGCTATTATGTTGCTAAACTATTTTCTTGATAAAATCCTCAGAGCAGCGCATTCAACATTTTTCTGTGCAAGTGTGTGTGTGTGTGTGTGTGAGAGAGAGAGAGAGAGAGAGAGAGAGAGAGAGAGAGAGAGAGAGAGAGAGAGAGAGAGAGAGAGAGAGAGAGAGAGAGAGAGAGAGAGAGAGAATGGGAGAAAAATAGTAACAAAACTTAATTTTGTTGCAAAAAACAAGTACATAATTTGTCTTTTTGTTTTTTTTTGTTTGTTATGTTTATTTGCTTGGTCATGTGTGCCATTATGGATATTGGTTATTTTGCGGTTGTTGGCTGTAAAGACATTCAAAATAACTGAAATCATTTGGAAAAGTGATATGAACATCACAGCCCCAGCATTCATCACAGCATTCAACAGCCCCATAGTATAAAATAATATAAACTGAATTGTACATTATTTGTATGTATACAGTGAGGAAAATAAGTATTTGAACACCCTACTATTTTGCAAGTTCTCCCCCTTGGAAATCATGGACGGGTCTGAAATTGTCATTGTAGGTGTGTGTCCACTGTGAGAGACATAATCTAAAAAATAAATAAATAAAAAATCAAGCAGGGGAACCTTCCATGCCATGATTTCAAACCATGACGTCTTAGTGTATTACCAACAGTAACCTTGGAAATGGTGGTCCCAGCTCTTTTCAGGTCATTGACCAGCTCCTCCTGTGTAGTTCTGGGCTGATTTCTCCCCTTCCTTAGGATCATTGAGACCCCATGAGACGAGATCTTGCATGGAGCCCCAGTCCGAGGGAGATTGACCGTCATGTTTAGCTTCTTCCATTTTCTAATGATTGCTCCAACAGTGCACCCTTTTTCACCAAGCTGCTTGGCAATTTCCCCGTAGCCTTTTCCAGCCTTGTGGAAGTGTACAATTTTGTTTCTAGTGTTTCTAGTGTCTTTTGGACAGCTCTTTGGTCTTGGCCATGTTAGTAGTTGTCTTTATGCAGCCAACAACCTCAAACAGGTGCATCTAATTTAGAATAATAAATGGAGTGGAGGTGGACATTTTAAAGGCAGACTAACAGGTCTTTGAGGCTCAGAATTCTAGCTGATAGACAGGTGTTCAAATACTTATTTCCAGCTGTACCATACCAATAAATCGTTAAATAATCATATATTGTGATTTCAGGATTTCTTTTTTGGATTATGTCTCTCACAGTGGACATGCACCTATGATGAGAATTTCAGACACCTTCATGATTTCCAAGTGGGAGAACTTGCAAAATAGCAGGGTGTTCAAATACTTATTTTCCTTACTGTATATATACAGCTCCTTCTCACACCAACTGAAATATTTCAGGTCTTGAAAACCCAAAATTCCTATCTCAAAAAAATAGCATATTTCAGTTGGTGTGCAATGAATCTAAAATATATGAAAGTTTAATTTTTATCATTACATTATGGAAAATAATGAACTTTTATCACATATGCTAATTTTTTGAGAAGGACCTGCATATATGTGCAGGACACTATAGTTCATTTACGTAAGTGAGGATAGCAAAACAAAGTAAACTTTGGCATATTACATGTCTTCATACAGTGGACTACCAGTAAAATTTATAAAAAGTTGGGACTAAAATGATTTAGAAACTTTGACCTGACCATGTTTTGCTAACGAGTTTTTTCTTTAATTGCTATTGTGACCTTTTACACCACAGACTGAACCAAATTAACCATTGCTTGGTAATTTGACCTAAATTGGTATTATCTAATTATGTACTTAAATTTAACAGCTGATTGGTTGATTGTAATCCATTACATTATGTTCTATCAAAGTTATCCGACATTATCAACATTAATTTACTCTGACAGTTTAACTCAGAGTTTTTGTTATATTTTATTACCATTTTCGAAACTATAGCGAATAAACTGAGATAAATAGAAATATATAACTGTGATAATGTATAGATAAATTAATCAAATATAAAATTGAAATGCTAGCATTTTCAAATGTTTAATTTTCATCAGAATGTGTGGTGAGGACAATACCTGTACTAACTATGGCCTTTTAGTGAAAACCGTGGTTACCATGTCACATTTTTGTTAAGGACTAGTATACTAGACTAATTAACAGATTTACTCCATTTAAACTTGAAATTTAAAGTATCGTTTAGTGTCTTTTTAACATTAGGAAACACTTTAGTCACAAGTAACTCTTTAGACACATTGAGGGAATTGACTGTTTGAAGCTTGTCATTGGTAAATATGCATACTCACAGTGAGGGCTCTCCTTCCCTCCAGCTTTGAGCAGCAACTTGGCTATGGGAACGTTGTTAGTCATAATGGAGATATCCAGAGGTGTCAGGCCTTCACTGTTGGGGGTGTTGAGGTCCAGTTCATCAGCTGTGTACTGAAACAGCAGGATCTGCACGGCATCCAGGTCCTGCTGTTCAACAGCCTCGAACAGAGCGTCACTGCTCTGAATGTTCTGTGAGGAGAAATTCAACATTTAATTCCGCAAGGATGCATTAAACTGATCAAAAGTGACAGTTAATAAATTTACATTATTAAAAAACACATTCTATTACAAACAAATGCGGTTCTTTTGAACGTTATATTCGTCCAAATAATCCTGAAAATACTCCACAAAATACAGAGGAAAAAAAAGTTTTTGGACTGATTTTTTTTATGTTTTTAGAAAAAGTCTCTAATGATCACCAAGGCTGCATTTATTTGAAGGAAAAAAAGAAAAAAAGAAAGAAAAAAACGTTTCTATTTGAATATATTTTAAAATGTAATTTATTTCTGTGATGCAAAGCTGAATTTCCAGCATCATTACTCCAGTCTTCAGTGTCACATGATCCTTGCTGAAAACAGTTGTGTAAATAAATTTGTATTAGGATTATTTGATGAATATAATGTTCAAAAGAACATTATTGAGCTGAAATAGAAAGATTTTGCAACATTGTATTACCGTAAAAAAAAAAAAAACGGTAATACAAGAAGGGGTGGCTTAAAGAAATGAATATACATTTAGCAGCAATTTGCTTAAAAGTGGCAGTATAGACATTTATAATGTTGCAAAAGCTTTATATTTCAGATAAATGCTGTTCTCTTGTACTTTCAGTTCTTCAGATAATTCTGGGAAAAAATACACAACTGTTTTCAACATTAACAATAATAATAAATGTTTCTTGAGCAGCAAAGCAGCATATTAGACTGATTTCTGAAGGATCATGTGACACTGAAGACTGGAGTAATGATGCTGGAAATTTAGCTTTGCATCACAGGAATAAATTATTTTAAATTTTAAAAACATTTCACAATATTACTATTTTTGCTGTATTTTGGATTAAATAAATGTAGCCATGGTACGCAGAAGAGACTTCTTTTAAAAACATAAAAAAATCTTGCCTTCCAAAAACTTGACCAGTAGTGTATTAAGCAATGCAACTGCTTTCAAGATTGATAATGATGTTTCTTGAGCACCAAATTAGCATATTGCTGGATAACGACCATTTGACACTGAATTTGCTTTTACAAATGGAAAACAAATTTTGTCTCATTTAAACAGACTGATTATGATACTTGAACAAATAATTTTTTGCAGTGCACTACATAGCCATGTTTATGGATTTCAAGCTATGATTCTGCAACTGTCATTGGAAAAAAATACAACAACAACAACAACAAAAAAACATCAGATTTTCACATACAAACAGCTCAGATAACAAAAAAAGGGCACAGACTGCCTGTTTTAAACTGCTCAGGGGTTTGCCCCCCACTTTTCAGTTACCAGCATATATCTGTAACCAGGCATACAACAGAGAACAGAGGGTGGACATAAAAATGACCAGCTCCTTAAAGAATGCAGTGGAGGTAGAAAAATGTAATTGGGGCTGTTTAAGCGAATATTAAGCAAAGAACACTACATTAAGATAATAAGAGCTTCTCCACTTCAGCTATGAGTTGGATCTTTGTATGAAAACATATGGAGGCAGCAAGGGTGAAGGATGCATTCGGGCACTTGAGTCAACAAGATGATTGCTAGATCTAACTCTATATAATCAGTGACATTTGTGAAAGTTCTGAGAGCACGGCACAGCGTTAACGGTCTCATGAGCACCCGAAATGTCATTCCAGCTCAAAACATCATGTGTAATATCAAGTGAATGTTAACATCAATTGATTCAATTGATTCTACAGTACTATATATATATATATATATATATATATATATATATATATATATATATATATCGTCTAATGTCAGCTAATGTGAGCTTTTTATTACAAGACAAATTGTTAATTATTGAAAATACCCATTAGGGTTCTTTAAGCTGGATGTTTAATAGCCACAGAGTGCAGTCTGAAAAATACTCACTGATGCTTTGCGGATACGGTCGGATCGGCCAAAAAAGTAGGCATCCTCAAAAGAGGAGTGGCTCCCTTTAAACTTCTCGGAGAGGTTGCGGTAGAGACGCTTGGCAGCATTGGGGGAGGCGGGACCCGCCCCCTTCTTACTCTGCGTCAGCTGCAGGTTCTGCATCTGTTGTGTCATACTAATGGAGAAGTTCCTGTGGAGTCGAGAAGGGAAAGAGAACAGACAAAACACATTTAGGTGTGATGCCTGTTGCATCAGTGTTGTTAAGAGTCTGCAATCGAAACAAATTCTTAGCATGTGTTTCGGTATTTATGACTAACATCTGAGTCAGCAGTGCCTCAGTGACAGATGGCCACTGGATAGTCATTAGTGCTTCAGCTCAAGCAAAAGATACCTGCAAAATAACTGCATATAGAGGTTTTTTCTTTTTTAGAAAAAGTCTAATATATTACATCTAAATTAACCTTTTTTATATCTGCAATATTGTTCAAAAGTTTTTTTAAGTAATTAAGATTTTCATTCAGAAAGGGTGCATTAAATTGATCAAAAGTGGCAGTAAAGACATTTATAATGTTACAAAATCTAATCAAAATATCAATCAGCACTGTTTACAACATTGATAACAAAATCAGCATACTGGAATGATTTCCGAAGGATCATATGACACTAAAAGACTGGTGTAAAGGTTGTTATATTAAAATTTAAATTGTAATAAAATGTTACAATATGACCATTTACAGTATTTTTTTTTATCAAATAAATGCAGTTTTGGTGAGCTTAAGAGACTTCGCAGACATAAATTGCATTCCATCAAAATGATTTATCTTTAAAAATCTGACAGATTAATTTCAAGCCATTAATAGTCAATGTCAAAACAGATATTGCTCAAAACAAATGGACCAGACAATTTTATTAACAATGACAGCCAGAATGTCTCTCACTTTCAAGTCATAGTCTGGTTGTCAAGGATATCCTCAGTCTTCTTAAAGTATAATGAAATACTCCAGGAAATTAATAAATTAAGCCAAGAATAACAGTAGACCCAGACAATGAATTTATAGTAGCTATAGAGAATGTCCTAATTAAATTTAAAAAAAAATTAAAAAGGGCACAACATGGGTAATAGTTGTTTTGATGCATTCATAAATGGACACAAATATTTGTGAAATAATATTCTTTAGACTGTTCTGAAGATTTTTGATCTGCGTTTACTGCAGGTTATGTCACAGATGAGTAGCACCTTTACCAACAATCTCTCCATGACGTGCAAAACCTATTCATATAAATGCCAATAAAAAATATAACCGTTCCATTTGTCAAAACATCTGGCACGAGTATGCATTGTCTGAACATGCTAAGGGCATGAGAGCAAAAAGAGATGTGAAAACAAAAATGAGAATTAAAAGCCCAAAGCTGTTCTTTCAACAACTTCATTCTTCAAAAAAAAAAAAAAAAACATCAAAATTGTCCTTAATTGACAATCTCCTTTAAAGGCGTGGAACCGTAGGGCATCTATGTGGTATTTTTCATCCCAGCAGTCTATAATCCTGTCAGACATGACATTAAGGTAGTGTCCTGTTTTTTTCCCTTCTTGTGCGCAGTTTTGAGCGTGCAAACACCCACTCATAGCACTAATAATAATGCACTCTGCAGTGCTAGAGTGAAGCCTCTGACACCAGTGAGTAATTGAGCGAGCAAAGTGAGTGGTCGAATCGAAGCGGTGCTCTAAGGTTATGCCTTGAATCCAATTAAGCCATTAAAAAAGGAAAATGCAGCTTCCACGATGACTGAGGAGCACCTGTGGGAAACAGCGGGGGGGTGTCGGGTAATTTTAGCAACACTGGAGACGGGAATCGCACTGTGAGGACGAAGAGGATGGAAGAGTACACTTGGAGTGAGTGACTGCGGACGGACGAGAGTACAGCGAGAGCGAAAGAGATGCTGAACTCACCTGTCCAGACTCTGGGAACTCCCAGGAGAGCCAGAGAGGAGGAAGAGGGGTCTGAAATCCTTAATCAACGCAGCATCGTTCTGCCTCTGGTTGAGTCTCTGAGCCAGTCGGGAGATCCTACTCTCAGATCTGATGAGAGAAAGCCCAGTAAGATATGGGACAGTGTCGGATTCAAGGCACAGGAAGAGGGAAAAGGTCAAAACAGACACCCCTGCTCTGGAGTTGCCCGGAGTACCAGGTGTTCACCGGAGCTCTCCTCTTCACGCGCATCTCGCCGCGGTGTTGGCAGGCTAATGTGCGGTGAGAGGAAAGAGAAGAGGAGATGGAGTGGGGGGAGGGAGGGAGAGAGAGAGAGAAAGGGAGGGGGAGAGAGGGGCATTCTGCAGGCTCTAGGATGAGCGACACACAGACAACAAAAGCACACAGCGTTTAAAGCGAGATTCCACTGAGCATGCCCAGAGCACGCTGTGCAAGAGATGGGGTTTAGTGTGTGTGTGTGTGGGGGGTGGGGGGGGGAACCTGTTGTTCTTTTCTCATAATCACTCCAGTTCTCATTCTCTCTCTTATCTGCAGAAACAGGCATCTAATCCCTCAACACAACAACAGTCTGGCGTTCTGACTGTCAGGAGTGGACATGAGCAGGATCCACAGGTGATTTGACGCCCATTTGTTATTTCAAGCCCTTAGTGAGTTGTCTACCTACACAGTATTTTAAAACATCACATAAGGACTGTTCCAAAAGGTAGGCAGCATAATTATTAAGATTATGTTTCACCCCTTCTGGGTGCATTTGTTATTGAGCTCAACTAGCCACCACTTCATCAGTTTTCATCAGATTCTTGGAAAACAGATGGTCATAAACCCCCACATACAAACCTCAGTGAGACAAAATTTCTATGACTATTCGTAGAAATAAAAAAATAAAACACATTATAAAAATTATTTGCTTTTACTGTTAATTTCTGAAAATCATTGGACCCACTTTATATTAGGTGGCCTTAACTACTATGTACTAACATTTTAATTAATCATTTGATGCAATGCATCAAATATGTTTTTACATTGTACTAAAACAAATGTAAAAACCTGCATGTAATTACATCTGTAAATAATTTGTGTACAATTACACTGCTGACTCTTCCCTTAGACCTAACTCTACCCTTAAACTGACTCATACCACCACACCTGTCCCTAACTTTACCCAGATCCCACCTCAATATCAGCAAAAGTGTTTCACAATACAATATGAACATAATACGTACATTGTACTTACTTTTTGATGTAAAAACCATAGTAGTTAAAGGAAGTGTATGTAAGATTGTTGCCAAAACTAGTACTGCAATCACTTTCAAATGACTGCAGAGCGGTGTATATCCCTCCCCCTCCCCACTGACTCGAGGTACCCAGATACACTGAATGATCCAACAGGAACGTTTGTAGCTGCAGCTGTGGTAACTAGAGCAGATCTGGCAACCCGGATGCTGAAAAACTACTGACTTTGTGTTTGGTCGATAGGGGGAGGGCGGAGCTTCAGGCTAAAACACAACATGCCAACATCAACATCAGTTGAGGGCTGCAACAACAACGTTTAAATCACAGTATCCTGGCCGGACTACTGTTGTCAGTGATATAAGTTAACATGAAATTAACATAATTTCTTAATGTCTAGTGACATATCAGGGCCATTTTATGATACATTTAAATACATTTCTTACATACAGTTCCTTTAAGGTCACCTAAGTTAAAGTGGGGCCAAAGTGTCAATAAAAGGTGATGGAAAAAGGTGATTTGAAAATGGCTGAATCTTAACAGTAAAAGCATTCAGCTCAGAGATTTAGGGTTTTTATTAAAGCCAATTAATATATGACAACATTAAACAGCTTGAATTCAATAAATTATATATATTTTAGTATTTCATTACATATGGTTTAAAAACTAATTCATAAATTAATAAATGTTAATTTTATACATGATACATATTTTAATATTTACTTTCATAGTGTTTATTATCAAATTTATAAATTATTTAAAAAAATACATTTATCTTATAATTAAATGTATATAATTATATCATATATTTACTAAAAATGTATTACATGTATTTATTTAAAAATACTAATACTAAAATACAAAAATTGTTTGTATTTTTAAACAAATATATGCTATAATCATATAAATAAAATTAACTTTTTTATCATTTATAAGTTTGATATATAACAATAATAAAATGTTATATTAAATCATGTATCACTTATAAAAATAACTTATAATTTATTCAGTTGATATTAAACCATATTAAATTAAATACTACAATATAATTTATGTTCCAAATAAGCCACTTATGATGTTTCTTAAAAGCAGCTGCCTATGTAGGCAGCAATAAAAAGGTTCACTAGGTTTTGGAAGAGCCAATAAACATGAATCACAAATCTGATGAAAATGTATTTGTGGCTATCATCAATATAAGATATGCCCAGAGGGTAAAATACATGATGCACAACTTAACTGCCACATATCAAACTAGAAGATTTCCTACGGTAATTTTCCATTGTTGTTGATGTTGTTATAATAGTCATCAGAGCATAGTGGAATTGTTTTTTTGTTTTTTTTGTTTTGATTTTGTATTTGTGAAGACCCTTAGGTTAGTGCTCAATCACTGCATGTAATGCTTTTAATCCATTAATACTGACTTAATAGCTGAAATGCTTGACTGTTTGTTTAGTGCCCTAGTGCACAAATGCATGCCCTGATTTGTATGGTCTCCAATGGCCAATGGAAAATTACAGTTCCATTAACTGGTGGAGGTTGTTTCGAAGAGTCTAAGAAGTAATATATGCTTTAAAAGATGAAATCTGAATTACACTACAAAAAAAGGTCAAATGTGCTCAGATTCATTGTAATTCTACTCTACATCTACAGTCGTGTGGGCCCCTGGGGAAACAGGAATATTATACTAATATGGCTTATTATCTCTCTATCTACTTGCATATTAATGAATGCTTTAATTTTCAGAAAACAGCTCAGGCCATTTGTTTCTCATGCAAAATGCTCACTGAACACAGAGGTGCTAATGGCAGTCCTTCACCACAGTTGTAGAAGTACGCTGGTGACCAATCCCCTTGTTGCAGCTGAGGTGAGGTTACTCAACCATTCCAGCTGGAGATAAAGACAATTATGAGTAAAGAAGGAGATGATTCATGACCAAATGGACTGATAGCTAAGTGACAGACAGGACGCATTTTCCTACTATACTCTCACCCAGCTTTCAAGTGTAACCACATAAATAACATCCTGATATAATTCAATCAAAATCTTGAGAAGAAAACAAGACCTTCAAAGACAAATGTAGTAGAGACAGAAGGTGAAGGTAAAAACAATAAGGTGATGGAAAAAGGAGAATGCAAAATTGCTGCAACAGAGATTTAGGTCTGTGTTCTTTATTAAAGCTGAATATATGCCAACATGAAAGACAGCTTCATTGTTCATTATCTTACACAACACTTGTGACGTGCGGCCACAGATGCTGCAGTTTACTGGGTTCTTCAACCTGCCTCTCAATTCTTTTATTAGGTTATGCTAATTGGAAACAACAAAAGTTACCAAGTGCCTAAAAAACACGGTTAATAGTTGATGCTAAGTAACTTAGGTAAGTTACTGTAACTTCTTTGCAAATATTTTTGTGGCAGTTACTAGTAATTTCAGAATAAAATCTGAATCATATAAACTCATTTTTCAGTGTATATAATATAATAAATATAATATAATATAATATAATATAATATAATATAATATAATATAATATAATATAATATAATATAATTAATTTAATATAATATAATATAATATAATATAATATAATATAATATAATATAATATAATATAATATAATATAATATAATATAATATAATATAATATAATCACTTTCTGAAGGGTTTATTCTCCTATAACTACCGGCTGGATGTTGTACATTATCCCGCTTGTTGTACAGCTACTTGCCTTGTCATGTCAAATAATTAGACATGAAATATTGATCTGAGTCAAAATATTTTATTAGCTCTTTCAATGCAAAGCTTCCATGGAGAAAGTAGTTGCTAGCATGCGGCAAGTTGAAACTAGACCGGCATTTAAGGGATTCGTTACAGTCATACTCCATACTATTATATGGTATTTCACCACATAAAAAATATGGGGATAAGAGATATTTATTTAGGATTAAACTGTTTTAAAGTTGTCCCCGTTTTATTTTTTATAATTCATTACAGTATACTAACAATCATCTCAAAAGGGCAGCAGCTGCATTTGTGATACTGGATGGCATAATTAAAGGGGGGGTCTGATGCTATTTCATTCTGAATTCGGACTTATTTACACTGTTAAGGAGTTGTATTTACGGGGTAAACATGGCCAAAATTGCAAAAAAATAGTTAGACGTATGACGGAGCATTTAATTTCCAAATACACTCCTTCAGGATTCAAACAAGTTTCAGACAGCATTTTTATTCAGAGTGTGGTCATGTATTATGTCTAAAAGGGTGGAATTCCTTGTATGGGCACTTCTCCTGGCTGAGTGCGTGCATCATTAATGAGCTACATTTGGGTTATGGGAGCCATCAGCACCGCTGTAATTTAGACCACAAAATCAACATATGTCACTAAAGAAGTGTGTTTATAGTTGTGAGGGGAAAATAAACTTGTTCAGCTTCTCAGATAACCCAGTATTAATGAAACAGTGGATGCAGTTTGTTTTTCCGGAGCAGCAACGGAGTTCTGCAAGTGTGTTTGTTTGTTCCTGGTTACGAGTCAAAACTGTATCAAATGTCTGTTTTGTTGGCAATAGGCGCGTAGGTGCATATAATGTAAACAACACAAATGTATAGTGAATCGATAGTTATCTAGGAATAAAGGCATGATGTATTTTGTGTGTGTGCATCATAAGTGTGTGTGTGCTTGTGAGGTACTCTTTAGCACCGCCTACTGCACGCCTGCACGAGCTCGGCTGTTTTCGTAAAGAATCGGCACAGCAAATCTGTCTTTTATAAAAATGATAAAACGAAAGACTCTTCAAAGATATGAAGGATGCAATACAACTCTATAGGTACTCAAGATTAACATGAGATTGCCAGAAACTGTGTGTTTAAAGGGATATCACTGCCTTTTCATATTAAACTATGTTATTCCCTTAACTTAAATGAGTTGATACATACCTCTCTCATCTCAGTGTGTGCTCTTTATCTCTCTGACATGCGGGGATGATCTGATAGCATTTAGCTTAGCCCACTAAGCCCAGTTCATTCACTATGGTACCAAACAGAGATCAAGTTAGAAGTACCAAACACCTCCACGTTTTCCCTATTTAAATACAGTTACACGAGTAGTTGAATGATCAAGTATGGTGACAAAATAAAGCGTGGCGCGTTTCTAATCGGATTAAAAAGGAGAACTATAATGTATGGCGGAATAGCACTTCTGAGAGTACTTCGGCTCGGCGCAATAAAAAAAGTCCTGGCCGAAACATCTTCCCTCATTGACAGAAATGAAAGGTTGAGGGGGAGGTGTGAGGAAAGATGTGAGGAAAGATGTCCTTTTTAATCCGATTAGAGAAGTACCACGTTTTATTTTGTCACCATACTTGATCGTTCAACTATTCGTGTAACTGTATTTAAATAGGGAAAAGATGGAGGTGTTTGGTACTTCTAACTTGATCTCTGTTTGGTACCATAGTGAATGAACTGGGCTTAGTGGGCTAAGCTAAATGCTATCAGATCATCACCGCGCGTCAGAGAGATTACGTGCACGCACTGAGACGAGAGAGGTATGTATCAACTCGTTTTAGTTAAGGGAATAACATAGTTTAATATGAAAAAGCAGTGAAGTAACCCTTTAAATAACTCAACACAAAATATTGATTTGAGTTTTAAGATTTTATTAGCTCACCACACGCAATAGAAATAAACATTCCTAACTAGCATAAAGCACTCACTACAGTTACCAGATGAGCCTGTGTTATCAGTTTTTACCGGTTGTTTTTTTAAAGGATAACATACCGCTGGATGGATTGACCAAGAATCAAGTATTCCACAGAGCTGTGTAATATATAGTTAATATAATTAAATACTAAGAAAAAGCTATTCCAGACACAGCTGAATCACACCAACCCTCAACAAGGGCTTTAAACGCTAACAATTTAGTATGGGGAACAAATATTCATTCACTATTATTAACTATGACTTTTGCCTCAATAAACTCCTAATTTACTCCTTATTAATAGTTAGTAAGGCAGTTTTTGTAGCATTTAAGTTTAGGTATTGGGTAGGATTAAGGGATGTAGAATAAGTCATGTAGAATAAGGCATTAATATGTGCTTTAGTACTAATAAACTGCCGATATGCTAGTAATATGCATGCTTATAGTTAATAACGGAACCCTAAAATAAAGTGTTACCCTTTAAACAAATAAAACATGCAATACTTGTAGTATATATGCTGAAATTACACTTGGAATAGAGCAACGGGGATATGGAGTCTGTCTCTTTAAGAGCGAACTGTGTCAAAACAATTCATTTATAATAGCAAAAAATTTAGAAGAACATTTTCCATGAGGGCAGAACAAAGCTGTTTTCATAGTTGCAGCTTAAAAGCAAAGCTCTCATGGTCTTGCATGCAACCAATCAGGGGACACCAGCTTAATGAAAACCGACACTAATGGTACAGTGAGATGCCCATGTTGTCGGTTCCTATCAGTATAAGGGAAGGGTATTAGAGGAAAAAAAATACAGCATCATTGTGGACCATCTCAGCCCATGGCAATTTCTGATAAGAACTAAATAAATGAATAAAGTAGTATTTCTTGAATGTTTACTGCTACTTTTGTGAATTGCGACTGCATCCAGTGGCCTACAGGAATCCCTCCTTGCAACATTACGCTTTATAAAATCAATTTCTCATGTTTGGCAGCATTGGGAAAAAGAAACAAATTTACAAAAGCAGGACAAATAGCTCTGTCAACATGTAGTGGCTCCGTTAAAAAGAGCTTAGTTTCTTTCTAAAATCAAGAGGAAGGTAAAAGTGATACTAGAAAGAAACAAAGAGGAAACCAGGACAGCTAGAAATAGTATATAAGCAGAGGTGTAGGATGACTAAAAATACAAAAGGAGGGTATCACAACAGGTAGAACCAGTGATGTAGATGGAGAGTATTAAAAGGAGATAAAAATACACCCTTTTTTCTCCATTTCTTTAGCTTGAAGCAGAAACATCTTGTAGAGTACTCATGGAACTTCATGTATAGTTGTAGTTATCACAAAACCACTTCTAAACTCATGTCATCCCCAACCTGATCTAGTCATCTCGTATTACAGCTGCTTCCAGATATTTCTTATGGAAAGACAAGAAGAAACCTGCTGAAGGGGGGCTATGAGATGGGTGAGCACATAGCCAATCAGAAGGCAGTATACCAAGTCACGACGGCGTGAAAGAGCAAGCGCTCTCTTCTCAGCAGGCTTTTGTGCACAGCTCCTCTCCGCAGCTCAAGGCTAAGTGTTCCATTTGTATGGCAGGCAAAACAAAGGCCACGACAACAGCTCTGAGACACACATCTCATCAGGGGCATGGACTCAGAGGCCTGGTTTCTATTAGCATTTTGTCAACAACAACAAAAAAAATTATATATTACTGCCAGTCAAATCTATGATAGCATGCGCTGATTCCACTGGCCAAGAGCATACCATATGTAGGACAGCAATTCGTTTTGAAACAGCTACTGCAATGAATGGAAGAACTGGGAAGTGGACACTAGACAGATCCAAAATCATGCTCCAAGAATTTGGAAAGTGAAGAATCAGAACTGGCTGTGAGATTTTATAAATGAATGATGTTTGTGTAGCTTACAGCTAGAGTATCGCACTAGCAAAGCTAAGGGCTTGATTCCAGTGAATGCAATGCAAATCAAATGTTTAGCTTGAATGAAATGAGCACTTTAAATGTATAGTCTACCCAAAAAAATTAAAGGTGCCATAGAATGAGTTGAAACAATATGCTAAATTATTCTCTGATATCTACATAGAGGGCATGTGGTTTATTTAAGGGCAAACACTGTCAAGATACAGTTTTACAGGTCCATTTACAACCCTATAAATTGTCCCTAGGATTTAATGTTCTGTTTTTTTGCCTTATAGGGTCCTTCAAGGGTCATGAATATTAATGTTGAGCTCTGCTCTGATTGGTTTATGTCAGCAGCTCACAGAAGTTCAGCTGTTAAGCGAAGCAGAGTCGTGACAGAACACAGACCGACTGAATGACACTTTAAGCAGAACGTCTCAAATGGAGATTGATATAATGCAGCCTACTTGTTTATTTGTTTTTTCAGATCATCCGTGCGCGAGAAAGAGCTTGCATGCTTGCGGTTGCCAGATTTCAGTCATTTTAATCCCCCAATCAGAGCTTTTCTGTAAAAAAAACACAGATACTATCCGGTGTTTTACCTAAACATGTCCAATCTGGCAACCATATGCATGCGAGCTCTCTCTCTCGAGCGGATAAACTGAAAACACCAATAAACAAGTAAGCTGCATTTTAGCAATCTCCATTTGAGATGTTCTGCTTAAAGTGTCATTCAGTCTACATTTTAGACTTGTCTTTTTTCTTCAACGATATTGCATGTTTAAATAACGTAGTCACAATGTAGGCTAAGAAGTGACTGTGATGTACTCTGAACAAGCCAAACTTTTCCCACAGCGAAGCAGCTCGTGTATTTTTCAAGTTTTTTTCAATGGGAGCACCATGTTTTTAAAACGCTAGGAGCACCGTGTTTTTAAAACGCTAGGTGCTGAGTGTCTATTCTACACTCAAGCGCTGAACGCTCAAAGTGTTTTTTTACTGGTCGTGAGAGTTGAAAATCATTTAACTTTGGTTAAAACGTAGCGCTCATCACTGTCACATCCATCCAATCACAGTGCAGGAGATGTGGGACAATACAACACTGACCAACTGCCACAATCTGCTTATACAACGTGATCAGATGACAAGACGAAGCATAATAATGGCACAAAATAATTTAAATCAAGAGCCAGGACAAATACTTTACACTGTATTGTCATTTTTATTTAAAAACAATACAGAAACCAACAACAGTATATGTGAAATAAGATATTAGTAACACCTAATTTGTGATAATAGCAAGCAAAGAGTCTCAACTGGAAAAACTTCCAATTTGTCAGAAAAACACTGCCAAAGTGTCTCAAGCGCCGACCCACAGAATTTTCGTCCCTTTAAGCAACTTTAAGTCGAAGCCACCCACTACATGACAAGCAACACAGTTTGCTAATACTTTAGTTTAGCTGCAACTGTGATTTTTGTCAAAGGGGTAGTTCGTCCAAAAATTAACGTTGTCATTTCTTACTGACCCTTAAGTTGTTTCAAACCTGAGTTTCTTTCTTCCGTTGAACACAAAAGAAGATATTTTGAAGAATGTTGGTAACCAGACAGCTGATGGACCCCATTGACTTCCATAGTATTTTTATCCTATTATGGAAGTTTATGTGGTCCATCAACTGTTTGGTTACCAACATTCCTGAAAATATAATATTTTGTATTCAGCAGAATAAAGAAATGTATACAGGGTTGGAACAACTTGAGGGTGAGTAAACGATTAATTAAAATTCTTGGGTGAACTATCCCTTTAAATGAAGTAGTTTATGTTTTTTGTTTTTTCACCTGAATTTGTTAAGCTGAACTACTGGCACATGATTAAGGAATCAAATCCTTTAGCATAATAAAACAAGTGTCGTTTGAAGCTTGTATAAACATTATAGAGATCTTTATATAACCCTCCTTAAACTCAAGTATTACCTCTATGTGTGGGCAACATGGATTTCTGTGTGAGTCAGCCTGATTTTATATATATTTCAAACTCTAATCCAGAACGACTTGTGTCAGTAAAAGTACAACTTATCCTAAGAACAACCTAGACTCTTCTTTTCTGGGCACAAAATTCAGACATCAAAAGAAATGTTGTGTCACTTTAAAGTCTCTGGTGTCACGAGCGGGGTACATCGATCAGTGAGAACTGAGCCAGAGAGTGTCTCGACTGACCGAGCATAAATAAAGCAGCTGACAACTGGCCCTGATGTTATCATTGTCATAGGAAACCAATAGATTATTGTGACGTTCAAACTTTTATTTTGGTATTTGAAGCCATTTGTAGTTCTTTTTTTAAACTACTTTTTTATACTGCAATTATACTTTTGGCCTTTTTATGCTTTTATTGGATAGGACAGTACAGACAGGTGAGCAAGGGCGAAGAGAGGGGAAACAGGATCAGCAAAAGACTTTGAGCTGGAAATCGAACTCGGGTCATCGGAAGCACACTTACGCTATATGTCGGAGAATATCAGAGCCATCAGAGTTGATTTTTTTCTTATGTTTGGTCAAAATACTGTCAGACTTAAAACTCAATTCTAGTTTATCACACGTGCAAGTAAAAACATGAACTGTTTGATTTATGTATAAAGAGTGATTCCCTACATTATTACAGGAAGGCAACCAGTATTCACAGAGTTTTTCAAGAAGTTTTCTGTGCACAAACATCTAAAGTGCGAGCCCTGAAAGCTGCCTCAGACAGCGCGCGAATAGCCTATTAAATCGAGATTCATCTTGTGTGTGAATGAACAAATTCACAGAAAATTAAGTCAAAATGCCCGCATTGGCAAGTATCCTTGTGAAACATGAGTCAGTTATGTCTTAAAGGAACTGTATGCAAGAAATGTATTTCAATTAATCCTAAAATGGCCCTGATATGTCACTAAACATTAAGAAATCATGTTAATTTCAAATACTTATATTACCGACAACAGTAGTCCGACCCGGATATTGTCATTTTAAAGTTGTTGTTGCAGCCCTCAACTGATGTTGATGTTGACTTGTGTATTGGCCTGAAGCTCCGCCCTCCACCATCTACCAATCACAAAGTCAGTAGTGTTCCCGCATACAGGTTGCCAGATCTGCTCTATTTACCACAGCTGCAGCTACAAACGTACCTGCTGGATCCTGCAGCCTATCTGGCAACCTCGAGTCAGGAGAGAGAGAGGGAGGCACCGCTCTGTAGTCATTTGAAAGTGATTGCAGTACCAGTTTTGGCCACAATCTTTGTTTTTGCACAGTTTGTTTTTGCAAGGAAAAAAGTGTTTGTAACAGTATTTTGGAATCGTGCCACTCTTAAAGTGACAGCAGCCTAATAAATCTACAGCTGTATTTGTTATCAATGTTAACAACAAAAGACAAAGTGAAAATAAAAATGACTCACTGCTTGTGACTGAGCCCTAATGGAGCAGCTCTTATTTACTGTGCTATTAAATTGTAAGATAAAATATGATAATAATACTATGACAATAATATGACAATAATAATATGAACAGTGAAAGTCACAGGCATAATTAAGTATGAAAATAACTGATAGAAATTTAGATTTGCTAAACCAACTAATTTGATTTATATTCTTTTGGTTTCTCTGACCAATATTTGTACAAATTAAAAATGAAATGAAAATATAGGTATCGGTACTCTGTATCGGCAAGTACTAAAATGAAAAGTATCGTATCGGACGCATTCTGGAAAAAGTGATATCCCTAGTCTTTTCATCACTATGTGTTGTATATGCGAGTTCATATTTCAACCTAAACAACTTCTCAAACAAGAAAACATTTTAGGGAGGGACTTTGTGCAATCTCATGTGAGTGACTGGTTGTCTGGCCCTTCAGAGAAGAGATTTTGTTGAGGTTTTGAGTGTGAGGACATGTACATTTTTAAAAGATATATAAATAATGATGAGCATGGGTAAATCATCATTTATGATAAATATTGCAATATTCCTTATAAAACAAGAATCGTCAATTTTAATTTCATGGTGAATTTAAGTTCTGCCATTATTTACTCACTCTGATGTCTTTTTTTAACAGTATGACTTTCTTTTCTCCATGGAACACAAAAGTAGTTGTCTATACAATGTAAGTGAATGGTGACCACAACTGTCAAGCCAGATTTCCAGTGAATAATAACTTTTCAGTCTGTGGCTTCAGAAGTCTAGAAATATATTACATTAAGTTGTATGGACTACTTTATGAGGCTTTTGTTGAGCCCCATCCACATTCATTGCATGGATAAGAGCAGCTTAAACATTCATCTAAACTACTACTTTTGCGATACAAAGGGGTGAAAAAGATCATATGGGTTTGGAAAGACATGAGGATGAGTACATGCTGACAGATTTTTCCTTTTAGGTCAAATGTCTTTGTAATAAAGTTGAAATAATTTAAAGGATTAAATTGCCAAAACAACATATATCACCACCACACAGTTGCAGTGCATATCTCTGGAATGAAAGGCAAAGCACTCGATTATGTCTTCCTGAGGCTTAAACGCAGCTTCCATTGAGTTGATCTCCATGGCAACACTACTAGTGCCATATTTCTTAATGGATACCATGGGCTCCACTGATTCAGACTGCAGGCACCACAGTTTCTCACCAAGGAGGAAGCATTCAGAACAGTTCCCCTTTGCAGCTATTAAACGTGTGCATGCAAACAGACTATTACCCAAACAAACCGACAAGTCAGGGGCTTAAAAACCTCATTAGAGTCTCTTTTGGTTGTAGAAAATGTATTGTAGTGTAGCACTGAATACAATGCATGACTGTAAAAATAAAAATGCATCAAAAGGAATGACAGACACCACCACAGCTATTAAACACCGTTTCTTGGTATTATATAGAGAATTCACTGCAAAAATGAATTGAAGATTGCAACCATCGTATCATAATATGGTACCATTCATTTTGTTAACTTATGAAGTCCACAATGTTTACAAATCAACTGCAACATATAGTTAAGTCAAGTTGAGATGTCACAAAGCAAACCTTCAGAAAGGTCCATCTGAGCAGGTGACCATAACAGACAATTATGTTCTAATAATAGAGCGTATAGAATTCTCGGATATTGGCTGCTCCTGCGTGATGGTGTCTATCTCTTAACAACCCCCCCATGGATTCATATAATGATTGGACTACCTATAGCCTATAGAAAATTGCTCCTCTGCATTTTTATTAGATTGCAGTGTGAATCACCAAGGATAACAGAATAATAAAAGGCAAAAAGAATAAATGTTCTAAACTTATTCCATGCTGGACAGATAACAAGACCTTCTTATATCTTAATTCTGAAATGGGAACCTTGCCAAACCAGAAATTGCCTTTCAATAGAAATAATAACAAGAATAGTAAATAATACATAATATTAAGAATAATAGAAGAGTTTATACCAAGCTTATCAGGCATGTAGTTATACTTAGTTTATACACTGAAACATCAATGTATTTCTGGGTTTGATAGCACCGTTTAACATCTGTTCATTGCTTTTATCTTTTCCCTTTTCATTTCTGCCAATTGCATGGAGTTTTGGAAGGTAAAGTATGTTAACAAAAACCACTTACTTTTTATGGGTTTCGTATCTGCCAGTGACTCCAAGACTCTGCATCAAATGAACAAAAAAATAGTATTTTAGCCATTATTTATACATTAATAATCAACATACCATTTTAAAATCTCAAAAAGTGTTGTTTAAAAATTGTGTATGCTTAGAAAATAAATCATATGTTACGTAATTACAAACTTTTCCAAACTAATACTAGACTGTATAAGCATTTCATTGCCCACAAGTCAAATAAATGCAACACGACAAAAATGCATGAAAATAAAGTGACTGAAATACTGCTCTAGAATTCCACAGAAGACAAACCAATGCGTAAAACAGATGTATAAATGTGGCCCCTCGTTGCTTACGTAAGGCGGGTTAATGATATTAACACTCTCTACTAACACAATGCCAAATAGAAATATTCTATTTTCTAATTACAGTGTAATCAATGCAGACACCAAAGCCCTTCTGTAACCAGAAAAAACCCTCTGTTACCACTTCTGTTGTCCTCACGGTTGGGAATGGCAGTCTCACTGTTGTCATAGCAACTTTCGAGAATATGTTTTGAAAATTACCTTTCTGTAGATATGCATATTCTTTCATCTGACATCTAATGCCATGTAGCACTGGTGCTGAAACCTGTCCACATCAGCTACCAATACATGAAACTCACCCAAAGTAAAGTGACTCATTAGTATTACTATAGGTGAAGAAAGCAAAATTGATTCGCACAATTATGCCTGACCTGTTACAGCGCACAGTACTTTATGTTTTTCACATGCCTTTGTTATATTATGTAATAATAAACACAGCAGGGATGTTTCTTTAGAGGAGACAAGGGAGGCAAAACATTTAGAGGATCAGCAATACAACAATAAAAACAAAACCAAAACATACAAAATACGAAAAATAGAATACTGAATAACTTACTAAAATAAAAGTCAACGTGATTGTAATGTTGTCCGTTTTATGTAATGAGCTGATAATATAAAGAAAGAACATTATGAAATTCATGTTTTCTTGTAAAAATCTCCCCAAATCTGCATAAATTGGTCAAACAGATGGAAATGAATGGACTAGTAACAAAGGCTGTGTTCAGCTTCATGTCTGCAACCATCATGACACCTGTGGATTTGTTGCCTATTAATGTAAAAAAAGGTGAAAAGGAAAGCTATTAATAACTTTTACTGCATTACTGATTTTGTACTGTGTAATTTTTGGGTCAATATAGAAGTGCCCCTATTAGTGTTCCTAATATTACCTTTTTAATGACAAATAAAGTCTCCTAAAAAAAAGAATCGATTCTGAACTGTCGAAATGAGTCAGAAGGAAGTCCATAATGCCTGCCTATGGTTTTTATTGGCTGCCCGTGAACAACTTTTAATTTAACCCACCCTCACACACTGTAGTTGTAGCTGAGAATTTGGCTTGTGTTGTTGACATGTCGAGAAAACACTGTTTTCAGCACTGCAAATCCACTTTGCAAGCATTTTAAAAAGGATGAGGACTTGCAACGGAACTCATACTGTAAAATCAATGCCATTGTTACTGTTGGTGTCACTGTGTATAAAACGCTGAGAAAGACCTGGAGCTGAAATTCAGATAAGGTAATGAGCGTTTAATATCCGACATGTGCTGTCTCACGTAGCCAGACCTTCATACAAATGGCAGAAGGTCTGGACTTTTTCACAGCTTTTATTGGCCAAGGACTGCCCCAGAGGACGTTTAACTGACATGAAAAGCAACCAATCACAGTTTGTTTTGTCTTGCGTGAAAATGTAAAGTTGATGTCCCTGCAATAACAGACCGGCGACGTGCATCTATAAATTATTCATTCAATAACTTTGCGCAAGTTTACTGCAACAATGGAGCTGTGGACCTCACATACTTTTGAAAATCCAGCATACAGTTGATCCTGGTAAGCACTCATTGTCACAGTTGTAAACTAGACTTGCATTCGTCTTCCACGAGGGAGTTTGGCGTCACAGCCTTTGTTTCCAGGCGGACCGTTAAAGAATGCAACACACACGTCTTGCAGACATCCTGGATGCGTCTGAAACCTGGAAAATGCTTCTTTCGGAGGACACATTTCAAGACATTTCAAGGTAGGAATGCATTAAGACAAGTTAAAATCTAATATTAGCTTCACGACCTTCATCTGATCGCGTTTTGAAGGCAGCATAGATGTATCCTTCGCTGCCTTTGATATCCCAGAATCCAGCGCGTTCCATTCTATGACAGCTCAGTTAGGGAAAAAAGATGCCATCTGAAATTTGTGTTTGCTGGTCAGTTTGTGTGTAAATGAACATTTTTGGCCAACATTTTCCACTTCTGATGTCATTTCTAACGAGAACTTACTAATGTAATTTGTTTAGTGCTCACCAAAGCTCTCTCTATTTTGCTGTAGATCATTAAACTGTTACACTGCCTCAGAAGTCTTTCCAAAATCCGTTCTGTGAAGTGCTTTCACGCACAAACGCCGACTTGCAAGTCATTGTCTGATCAGGCAGCGAAGCAACAAGTCAGCTGAGGCAGCCACTGTAGAATTCAACCAGATGACGACTTTAAAACTCCTGAAGTGTTTCCAGAAAAGTGTGCCATGTGCATCAAATGTTCAGCCAATGGTCCATGGGAGCCAACGCCACGTCTGAGCCTGAAACTAGTAAGCGGTAGACCAATCACAACAGTCTGGGCCATCTGACCTATCAGAGCAGAGTAGGCTCTCGGAAAGGAACGGTTTCTTTGAATGAACCACTTTTTTGAACAATGAGGTGATGTGCAATGTATTTTATGAGCAAATGAGAAGTGTTTTTGACCTTGGGTATATTGGGTGGGTATAAACATGTTGTAGGAGTCCTCTTTAAAATAGAATAATGGGGCACTTTAAAAAGACTCGTAGAATTATTTTGATGTCAATAGGTTTTAAAATAAATAGTATGCAAACAAAATCATAGAAAAGTTTAACTATTGGTTGCTTGTGGAAAGTGTAAGGTAAAGAGTGTTCTAAAAAACAAAAGTAAAAAATTAAATGGAAGATGAATACTCTCAAACAAAGAAAGGAGACTGCTTCCTCATATCAAAAGTCCTTCACACAGTTCTTAAATTTGAATCCAAAACAAGAATGCAAGGCAATCAGCCTTTAAATAGCTGAAAAAAAGAAATTAGCAATTATACAATTATTATCTGGAGATCTGGAGATCTGGAGAGGCTGAGAGCAATACCTGAAATGATGTGCTTTTGCCCCTGGATGTTAAAAATACACCTTCAATCAATATCTGCACAAAAATAACTTGACTATATATAATATTGATATAAAGAGAAAATTACACTTGCTACACTGTCCAGACAGCTCTTAGGTTTAAAATCGACAAAAGACTCAGCAGCCTTGAAACTGAAGTAAAAAAAAAAACATATTTCCACATACTGAAAGAACATATCTTACAGTATATGATGTGACTCACTTGTGATATTCAAAACAAGCTAAATCAATTTCCATTGAGGATGACACATTTGACACAGTGTGTGGTACACAATGTTCTATTCCAAACCCAGCAGCGTCTGTGACTGAAGTCATACTTCCTAAGAAAGCTCACAGTGTGAAGAGTCATGACTATACCCCAAAAGGGGCTGTGTGTCCCACATGAACATGGCTTAGCTGCTCACATAGTCTTGATGAGATCTGCTGGAGATAAATGACAATGATCATTAAGAGTGTAATTGTGTGAAACAAACTGACATCCAATTCCCAAACAATTCCATATCAAATAACTTTTTCTGGCAGCATAGATGTTTAACCTCTTCTTCTTAAACAACATTATATCACATCATGCTCAAATTAAAAACAGACATCATCATAAATGGTTAGTTCACCCAAAAGTTAACATTTTGCTGTAGACACACAAGACTATTTTAATGATGTCTTTACTAGGCTGCAACGTCATTGAAAGGATCTGGGCCTTGAAAGTTGCAATAACGTTGCAGCCTATGTGTGGAAACCTCTCGTATTTCATCAAAAATATCTTCATTTGTGATCTGAAGATGTATGAAGGTCTTAATGGTTTGGAACGACATAGGGTGATTAATAATTAATGACACAATTTTCATTTTTGGGTCAGCTAAAACTTTAAAGTTTGAGAGGTTTTAAATCATAATATTTAAATGAAGCCTTCCATGCACATTAGCTCAGGCTGATAATAAATTGCATTTTAGTGTGATTTGAGCAAAAGAAGCTAAACTTATATAATTTGTGTCAGATTTGATTGACATTAATTATAACATTTATAATATTCATTTAGCTTGATGTACTAAAACTACAGCTGAAATAAAATTATAAAAAAAAAAAATATATATATATATATATATATATATATATATATATATATATATATATATATATATATATATATATATATATATATATATATATATATATATATATATATATATATTGACAAAAACTAAACAAAAATACAAAGCTCTGTCATGAAACTCTAGATGGTGCAGGCTGATAGGAACCTAACTCCCATCTGCTTGCAATCACATGATCCCTAAAAGGTACAGATGATTGGTTCCTGCTCTATCAGTAGCCAATGAGCTTGCTGCTTAACCTTCAAATACTTGGTCAGCATTTGCTGTAGAAGATGCAGCACACCTTTAGAAACCCGCACCTTCCCCAGCTCCACCTGTATAAATTTTCAATGGGTAATTCATGTATGCTTTATTCAACAGCAGCAGTAGTGCTAGGCGGTATTAAAGTGGAGAATTCAAAAACACGGCGCATGAGAGCGGTTTCTGCGAGGAGCACCACTCATCACGTGGATCATAGATCAGATTCAGACCGGAGTAAGTGCATTTAAGTTTGTTTATGGACATATTTCATGTACTCTATAGTGCTCTAAACATCAACCAGCACTGTGTATGCTCACATATTTAATCATGCCTTCCTAAAATGAAATATTTGTGCAAATAAGGACAGTGATACAGTCGTACGTCTGATCATGAACGCAATGGCATTATGAAGGATTATTATAATACACAGTAAAAAATGATGTAAAATTGTCATGTGTTGTTTGTTCAAATATCTGAAAATATCCTTAGACCTTTTAAATGTTCTTCTGCATTTCTCCCTCGTTTGGCAGTTGTTGTTTCTATCAAGGTGCCCTCAACTCAGTTTTCTTCTCTCCGTGGTCATATTTGAATATTCATGTGTCTGTAATGAGTGTGTTGCAGGTCTGTGTTTTATTGGTTGTTGTCTCCCCACAGCATCATTTTGTGGAGCTTTGTAAACCTGTATAAACTCTAGTGTGGAATTTTTCTACAACACACGGGTTAACACACGGTCAGGCATGGGGAAAAAATACCGTCAAATACCGCAAAACCGGCATCATTTTGAAAAATACCGTGATATAAATTCTTACTGCCCATCACTTAGCAGCGGCATGTCTTAATTGCTCACAGCAGCGTGTTGTGTATGTATTGGCAATAGCAAGTCCTATACTTGCTCTGAAACAGACCCAACAGCAGCAACAGCAGCCACAGTAATAACCAACAGCAGCATCATAGCAGATCTATTCAGATATTCCGACCAAAAATATCAAAATTGTCATATCCATTACTATGCCAAACTGCAAGTCGTCATGACAGGACACGTCATTTAAAATATAAATATAAAAGGGGAATTCAAAATGTTAATATTAGTATCTCAATGATGATGATATAACAGACATAAATTAAAAGTGACAAAGTAGCAAATACGAGAACTATAATCACAATACTGTAAAATATAAAATTGCAAATGAGAGATCTAAAGTATGATTATGATATGACTTTGGAAAGCAAAGTTGCAATTACAAGAAATAAAAGCAATTACTTCGAGTGAGTGCTTGTATTGTCTTGCAAATTTCTTGCGCTCCACAGAAAAACTTTGCATTAGCTCGCAAAATGTTTGCGTTCCCCTGAGGATCTGTGTTCACTTACACACCTTTTGAGATCTTTGAGAGTGTTCTTGCGGGAAGCAGACGTTTTTAGGAGGGGTTGCAAAGGATTTGCGAGGGGAACGCAAAGTTTCTTGGGGGAATGCAACACTTTTGTGAAAGAATACAAGAGCATAGAAATATTTTTTTCCTTTCCGTCTAATATTTTTCCCATCACCGTGTCCATTTAGGGGCTCTGTAGCCTTGCCATAAAGGGCCTTTAGTCAAACTCAGCAGTCACCAAGGCCATGTTTCTGACTTGAACAACCAGATCAAACAAAATCCAGCAAAAATGACAGCAATCTTGAACTGTGTGAAAATGTGTACATGGCAAAATGTCTGAGAGCAGCAAATGCCAGCGGACCGGCGCTTTGAGCTTAGCGGCTTTGAGATTTCTAATCGAGAGAATTGCTATCGACAGCTTGTTGATTTTGGTGAAATGTCACACTCAGGAACTATCGGGAACGAGACATAGGGCTGCCCCTGTCTGCGCCTGTTTTTTTAATGTCAGTGGACCTTCTGGGCTAATACAACAGTCCAAGGGTGACAGCTGTCAATCTGTGTGAGTAGAATGAGCCTGGAAAGGCTTTAATTGCTTTAAAAAATGAACAGAGACCAAGACAATGCACTGCTGCTGTGTTTCTGTCTAATGCAAAACAGACATTGAAGGAACACTGCTCTAATAAAAGTTTGTTCATCTTACATCGTGTCCTAACTAAACGCCACAATATCTTTTCCATGACAGGAACTGTATTTTAGAAATGGTTTCTATTTCTGCTGGTATTGATTATGTGCTTTATTTCATGTTAAAAGAGATGTGAGTTTGAATATTATTGTAACTTTTATACTGAAATTAACAATGGATAATTCACCTCAGATTAGGGCTGTGCGATATTGAAGAAAAATGTGATATGCAATACCTTGTTAAATAATGTGATATTCGATATGCGATACGATATTGCAATTAGTGTGCAAAATATATTTAAATTATATATTTTTAAAAATTAAAACTGAGAAATGACACCATTTTAGTTTCACATTCTTTCTGGGAAAAGAAAGCATTACTACAACTTTTAAAAGTGACCAGTAGTGTTTTAGCAAAAATGAATAAAACATTTTTTTTTTTTTTATGTTATGTAATTATGTTTAATTTATGTTTGTGTGTGTATTTAGTGAACTGAAGGAATCATGCTTTCAAAAGGGCGGCTTGTACGCATGTTGCGGTGTGTGTGTCAGACAGCAAGGAGTTGTTTTTCGCAAGTTATTACGTATAATAACATTAAGCAAATCACATAAGTATGGCCAGTCTGTTCTCTGCTATTTGTCAATCTAAAACGTACACTTTTTCACAATGTTGAAGTAGCATAAAAATCATTTAGATATTGCATGCCGTTGCGATATGCATATCGCGACATGTACATTTGCGATATTTAAATCATTTCAATATATTGCGCAGCCCTACCTCAGATCTTGAAAATAAACTAAAGAAACAAGACGTTCAAACTGTAAATTCAATGTGAACAAACAACTGTCAAGTGTTAACAGGTCTCTGAAGATTGAACAAAACTTCAAAAGCACTAACGGCATAAACAGCACAGACAGAGTTCATTCATTCATATCATGTGTAAAAGTTCAAATGACACCTCTGCACATTTATTCATGAGGTATCAGCAATAAACCAGGAGTCTAAAAGCTCGTACTTAAACTGACACCTCCACTATCCTGGCACACAGCAGAAAAACGGGTCGCAGCTGTGTATATACGGTGGACAGATAAATGCTGGAAGCAAACACTCTCACATTAGAATCTCACACACTGACAGACAGGAAACGGAAGCATTCACCAGCCCAAAATATCTGCTTGGATGGACACACATCTGGTCTTGTGAGCTTACAAGTGAAGACTCTGAGATAGATGGCTTTTACCATTTCCCTTCATAAACATGTCAAATAAAAAGCACAGCAATTCTCCTTTTCACAATACCGAACAAGCATTGCCTCTAAATCTCTCCACTGGTGCATCCTAGTTCATTTTCACATGAGCAGTGAGAACAATTTTAGCTAGTGATGGAAACTCTTCTTCTCAAGCTACAAGATACTAAAGCTACAGTAAAATATACACTTTTGAAATAGTTTAAACTACAAGCTAATATTGAATGTATGAATATCAACTATATCTCACTTAAGGCGACAACATTAAACATTGGCAGATACATTTAAAACAGTAAATACAGACCCACTTTATATTAGGTGGCCTGAACTACAATGCACTTATTGTAGTTAAAACACGTTTTTACATTGTACGTATATTTTTACATTCTTACATGTAATTACATTTATAATTAATTTCTGCAACTCAATTTATAATTACACTGCTGACTGCCTTACATCTAACCCTACCTTAAACTGACCCATACCACCACACCTGTTCCTAACTTTACCCAGATCCCATCTCAAAAACAGCAAAAGTGTTTTGCAATTCAATATGAAAACAATAAGGACATTGTACTTGTTTTTTGATGTAAGTACATAGTAGTTAAGTACACCTAATATAATGTTAGGCCATAAATACAACTTTTTATATAAGCAAATTAGGATATAGACTCAACTAAAGGATTATAAGGAACACCTGTTCAATTTCTCATTAATGCAATTATCTAATCAACCAATCACATGGCAGTTGCTTTAATGCATTTAGGGGTGTGGTCCTGGTCAAGACAATCTCCTTAACTGCAAACTGAATGTCAGAATGGGAAAGAAATGGGATTTAAGGAATTTTGAGCGTGGCATGGTTGTTGGTGCCAGACGGCCCGGTCTAAGTATTTCACAATCTGATCAGTTACTGGGATTTTCACGCATAACCATTTCTAGGGTTTACAAAGAATGGTATTAAAAGGGAAAAACATTATGCGGCAGTCCTGTGGGCGAAAGAGCCTTGTTGATGCTAGAGGTCAGAGGAGAATGGGCCGACTGATTCAAGCTGATAGAAGAGCAACTTTGACTGAAATAAGCAATCGTTACAACCGAGGTATGTAGCAAGTTGCAACACCCACAACCTTGAGGCGTATGGGCTACAACAGCAGAAGACCCCAGCGGGAACCACTCATCTCCACTACAAATAGGAAAAAGAGGCTACAATTTGCATGAGCTCACCAAAATTGGACAGTTGAAGACTGGAAAAATGTTGCTTGGTCTGATGAGTCTCAAATTCTGTTGAGACATTCAAATGGTAGAGTCAGAATTTGACGTAAACAGAATGAGAACATGGATCCATCATGATGTGTTACCACTGTGCAGGCTGGGGGTGGTGGTGTAATGGTGTGGGGGATGTTTTCTTAGCACACTTTAGGCCCCTTAGTGCCAATTGGGCATCGTTTAATTGCCACAGCCTACCTGAGCATTGTTTCTGAGCATGTCCATCCCTTTATGACACCCAGGTCCCCCTCCTCTGATGGCTACTTCCAGCAGGGTAATGCACAATGTCACAAAGCTCGAATCATTTCAAATTGGTTTCTTGAACATGACACTGAGTTCACTGTACTAAAATTTCCCCCACAGTCACAAGATCTCAACCCAATCGAGCATCTTTGGGATGTGGTGGAACGGGAGCTTTGTGCTGTCGATGTGCATCCCAAAAATCTCCATCAACTGCAAGATGCTATCCTATCAATATGGGCCAACATTTCTAAAGAATGCTTTCAGCACCTTTTTGAATCAAGGCCACGTAGAATTAAGGCAGTTGTAAAGGCGAAAGGGGGTCAAACACAGTATTAGTACACTTTATATATTATATATTATATATATATATATATATATATATATATATATATATATATATATATATATATATATATATATATACACACATATACATACATGTATATATTGTCTACCATTCAAAAGTTTTGGGTCAGTAAAATTTTATATTATTTTGTTTCTAAAAAAAAAGAAATCGATCAAAAATTAGAGTAAAAACATTTATAATGTTACAAAAGATTTCTATTTCAAATAAGTGCTGTTCTTTTGAACATCCTATTCATCAAAGAATAACAAATAAAAAAAGCGTTTATGTTTTAAAAAGACGCTCAATTACATGAACAGTTCTTAAGGATCGATTCACTAAAATAAATCAGACTTTTTATAATATGAGAGAGAAACATTGAGGATTGCACATTTGATTACTACCTAAGTTCACAATGTGACATAAACAAATTGCTATTTATAGGAAATTGAATCTTGTTACTGAAAAGTACACTATTATTAATGTCACCACAGTCAAATCTATTTGTCCCCAAACAAATCATGAACCAGCCAACAGGAAATGCAAGGCTGTTGGATTATATAGGATGTATCGCTTGTGTTGTAGCATTCCTCATTTGCAAGTCAATTTGGATAAAAGCATCTGATACATGAATAAATATAAATGTTTTCCGTGACACATTTAAAAAAAAAAACTCAATACAGATCAAGGAACCTGCATGGTGTTTGGTAGCATGCTAATTGGACAAATTAGTTAGCATGAGCGCAGCTACAGTATAATTGCAGCCCATGAGGAAGCTGTAGGTGTGTGACCTCAAATTACTGTAATCAATAATTCACTTTGACAAATTTATATACGGCTCAATCAAAATGAATAGTAAGCAGGAGGGCATTTAAATGCTAATTGCTTTGCAGCCAGAGGATAATTATTGACGCCTGGTTTATCTAATCTTCCCTCTGAACTGCTCACAGAGTCTTCTGCTTCTTGACCCTGCTCATGCGAGCTTAAGGGATCATACTCGGCTGAAACCGAAGTCTGTTTTCACCTCTGGACGTAATGAATGAAGTGAATAGCTTGAACTGAACTCAAATAACCTCTTTCTGTAGATTAGGTTAGGCAAGCTCAGAGCTGACAGCCAAGACAGTCAAGGGCTTCTAGAACTTCTCACTTCACTGTGCTAATTTGAACAAGGCCTTTATTTTTCTATTTGTCAGTAGAGTAAACTGTAGCATGGTTGTTAAACCTCTCTCAGGCCCAATTAGGGGAGCAATGCTAGCATTCATAGCCCTGATCTCGCTTCTGGTCTGGGAGGAAGAGGGGGCTGTGGTGATGCCCCTGGCAGCCCAGTCCTGGCAGCTTGCAGCCCTTGTGGCAGCAATATTAAGTGACTGCTGAAATTCATGGCCTGCGCAACCATTTTATATGTCTAGGTGTCAACCGGCTTTCATATGGTGCCGGCGTTCAGCAACACATTAGCAAATTGTGCCGTTTCATTATTCATTAGGGTGCTGTGGTGCGGGAACGCACCAACCTGGTTTGCAAAACGTGGGTTCCCTTTATGACGATTACTGGCAATTCTTGAGTTATCAGGTTGAAGCTTCAATAATTGAAGCATGCTTTGCAACAAGCTGTTATGCAAGTGTGAAAACACTTTTAAAGTGATGATATAGGCTAGAAAAAGATTGGTAACCTCTTAATGGCTAACATATCAATTCACCGATTGAATTCGGGTGCTTTCACACTTGGTTCGGTTACCTGGACTGAACCAGAGTTCGATTGCTCCCCCTGCCCCCGCTGGAATGTGTTCATATTATATTATTTGGGTCCGTACTGGGGTTTGTTTGCATCATCGAAGCAGCAGCTGTTAACCTGGTAACGATAGCGAGCATGAAGGTGGCGAAATGCATGGCGCCTTACTTTTATATTTTTGTTTTTGAACTGTTGGTTTTGTTACTAAAGCTTCAGTACGTAATGACACTTAGCTTGCGTCTATTTGCCGCGAATGTAGCGTTACTGCAAATGCTCTAAAGAACGCTGAAGACAAGCAGAAAGTACTAATAGCCGGGGCTCAAACTATATGCAGCTCTATATGCAGACCACCTGGTTAGTGCTCGGTTGCAGGACAGCAGATGTGATTTTGAGAGACAATTTGGGACGCGTGTGTAAAATATCAATTTAGTACTGTTATACTACTGTATGTAAATTTGATTTACATCATTTGGAATGCCTATTTGCCATCATGTTGGATGATAACGTTTAAATAGTCAATAAGCTTTGATAATTGTGACTGGCCTGTGACTGGCACTCACTGTGCTCAGGTTTGAGTTATACAATGTAATTTACTCTACTGGACTGATTCAGTCTACTGAATATAATGAACACACAGTCATCCTCAGCAGAAAAATCCCTCTCTATGAATGCGTTGGTTAGTTGTTGTTTTTTCGGTTTAGCTACAACATGATGGCTGTCGGCTGCGCAAAAGTGTTTTGAAAAAATTATATTTATTGTTGTGGTATTGCAATTTCAGGGAAGAAATAAATTAGATAGAAAAAGAATTAGAAAAACAGATTCATAATTGAAAATGCAAAACTCTTGAGATCACATTGAAAATTTATTTTATCATGTAAATCTGCAAATAAAAGTTATATAGTTTTAATAATCAATGACAAAAAGTAAAAAAAAAATATCATATTTAAGATTCTGCACTATTTCTAGACCACTAATAATGTGACCAGATGTTCTCTCTTCACAAGACGCTCTTTGGATCATTTTCAAATCATGCTGGATTAAATTATCATCAAGTTTTACCAACACTTGTGGAGCTCAGGCGCAATTTTGAGTGTATAAATTTAAGTGGAAATGAATTTAGTATTAAACTAGAAAGTGATGCATAATAAAAGCCTTTTCACTGATCATTTTGGATTTTACATAGCTTATATACTTTATGGTAACTGATGAACTACATTCATAATTTATGAAAGACCATCAAATGCACAGCTTAAAATTCTCCTCTCCATAACTTAGTAAGATAGCCTGACATTTACTTTTCCCTCTTAATGTGCTGCTAAATTGATTCCACCCACACAAACAAGAAATCAGAGATTCAAACTAGGCTGCTGCACATTATTATGACGTTTGGGTACAACACAGCTTTGAAATTGTTCTGCAACGTCTTCTACCCACGCTCATCACCTTGGGCTAGACAGACGGCTTCAGCGTGGCAAGGAGAGGGCAAGCTTGCCCCCTTATGGTCTCTTAATGAAGTAAACGTTCATATAGGGCACTCTAAAATCTGCAGAAAGCAAGTCTGTCGAACTAGACTGCACCCCATCCAAATGAAAAGAAAATAGCCCTCCCCCGTTAGACAGCAAGCAAGTTCTCTTCTTGGCGGTGCTTGACTAAGTGGACTCTGTAATGAGTCTGGCCGCCTGATTAGAGTGATAGACATGCAGGAATCCAGCAGGCGCTGCCAGAGACCGCCACAACCAGGAGGAGGGGAGTGGAGGGGAGAGAGGACAGAACGTCTGAGAGAAGTCTGGAGGTAAACATCCCAGAAAAGTCCTAGTAGGAATGTAGACATTTTGCTGGGCTGGAGCACAGGAACTAGAGGCACTAGAAGGAGGGGTTGGAAGGTGGTGAGTTATAGCGTACAATCTATTGACCTTGAAGAGGTTGGAAATGTAAAATAAACTCTGCAGGAGATGCTCCATACTATCCTTTTGCATGCTTGAAGGAGATGAATGTTCCCCAGGACAGGCTATGCTATTATCAATCAGGACCGATTGAAATCCATAACGCAATCATGTGTAGATGCCCGTGGAGATGCTATAGCATAAATGAAGGTTCAAGTGGTCGTTCACTTACAATTATAGCAGGTCAATCTATCAAAGATGTTCTTTTGTCTAAAGATTTTGAGTAAATTACCCACTGACGCCAAAAGCATTAACACATGAGATTTCTGATGAAACAATTCCTGGCAGCCAGTTGTTGGAATGATTGCTTTTATGAGCTTCTGGAACTTCTATCACATTACATTGTACACTTTGAGCACCTTTACCCTCAGACCAGCACTAACCAAGCACCATGGTAACGTGTTTAACCAAGGGCAATAAATTGCTGCATCGGTTTGTAGCACCCAACCTATCCATTGTCAGATTTTTCTCTGCAATACACAGCAGGGTTCAAAAGAGTCTGAGATCAGATTGGAAATCTAGGATTCTAAATATTATTTAAAGGTGCCCTAAAAGGAGTTGAAACAATATGTTAAATTGTTCTCTGATATCTTCATAGAGGGCATGTGGTTTATTTAAGGGAAAAAATTGTCCAGATACAGTTTTACAGGTCCATTTACAACCTACGAGTCATGAATATTAATGTTGAGCTCTGCTCTGATTGGCTTATTTCAGCAGCTCACAGCACACAGCAGTTCATTTTTCTGCAAAGCGGCTCGTGAGTCCTGACCGTCCTGACAGAACACAGACCAACTGAATGACACATTTTAAGCAGAACATCTCAAATGGAAATAGCTAAAATGCAGCTTACTTGTTTATTGGTGTTTTCAGATCATCTGCGCGCGAGAGTTCGCGTGCATATGGTTGGCAGATTGCACATATTTAGGCAAAACAGCAGATAGTATACGTGTTCTTTTCACAGAAAAGCTCTGATTGGGGGATTTAAATTACTGAAATCTGGCAACCGCACGCACGAACGCTCTTCTTTCCCTCTGATAAAACCAAAACCAGTATACTATCTGGTGCTTTGATTATACATGGTACTTGGAGTTTTCTATTGTTACTGTACTTGCATCTTGCGTTATCTAGATGTGGCGAGGTGAACGAGCGAGAGACATGGGAGGAGTGAGCGAGACCGGGGACGTGATTGCGAAAGAGCGTCACCTGCAAGCAACACCAGTCTAAAGTCCTCTCATGAGGGAGTTTGGAGGCATTTAAAGACGAGCGACACCAGTCAAGGACGAGAGAGGACCAGGCCTGGATTTTATGTTATGTTTTGTTTACGTTTTGTTGTGTGTGTGCGGGCAGTCATCCGGGTGGGCAGTGAGGAGCTGCCCACGTTACTTTCCTTTTATTTATTTATTTAATAAAAGTTGTTGAATGTTCGCCAGTTCCCGCCTCCTTCCTTCCCATCTACAAACCCCGTTACATTGGTGCCAAAGCCCGGGAGGAGGGAGGGACATGCTGTCGAAGAGCCCTCGCTGCTGAGGGGGATCGCGGTGCTGAGGAGTTCGGGCAGCATGGATGGAGAAGGACCACGAGTGGCTGCCCGTGGCAATGGTGTGGAGTAAGTGAAGACCGGTGGGACGGAGAGCTCGCTACCGTGCCCCTGGGTCGAGGTGGGGTGGCGGCCGTCCTGGAGGGAGTGGAGGAGTTGCCGGCGTTCACCGTGGGCCAGAGATCATTTATATATTATATAACACATGGCCTGGAAGATCAGTCGATATAAGCGCGAACCGCTTCCCTTCAAATGTCAAGTCCAGACAGACAACAGCACAGATTAAGAACGGAATATTATGAGATTAATCGTTCTGCAGGGCTTTGCGAACAATGGCCTATACGTGTCTGAGTCCAGTGTGCTAAAGGTATGTTAAAGACACGTACACATAAGCAAAATGATCTATAACAATGCAATACTTTTACAAATAAAAACACGTTTTACTCACATTAGTGTGTTGCACCATTCCTGTCGGATCCAAATCCAGCATCGACCGGAGATTTGTTTACAAACGATTCCGCAGTGAAATGAAGTGAACATGTCTTCCCCACGTGAGCTGGAACTTCATTAAAAAATAAAAGTTCACCCACACATTCCTAATATTAGGATCCGAAGGAAGCTTATGCAGCGGGTGTGTTCTTCCTCAACCAGGAATAGCACAATATCTTGCTATCTTCCTCAGCATGTTTATTGTTGATAAACCAGCTAGCACATCGAGCCGATCAGCTCCATGAGTCAGTGGGCGGGGCTACTGGATTAGACGTGCTGTAGAGGTGGTGTTTCGTCGTGCAATTACGTAAGTATTAAAGGGGGGGTGAAATGCTGTTTCATGCATACTGAGCTTTTTACACTGTTAAAGACTTGGATTCCCATCCTAAACATAGACAAAGTTTCAAAAACTAATGTTGGACGTTTGATGGAGTATTTCTGTGTCAAAAATACTCCTTCCGGTTTCTCACAAGTTTCGGCGAGTTTTTTTCGAGTATGGGTCTATTTGACGTTAATAAGAGCGGAAGGTCCTTGTATGGGCCGTACGGGCTCTTCTCCCGGTAGGGTGCGCGCGCGCGTGACTAGAGCACGCTGCAAACAGTCTCTCAGCTGCAGATCCAGTCGTCCGTGAACGGCGCCGCGCTCCACTTTATTCCTATGGGTGACGTCGAGCGACTTCAACTCTTCAGCACAGCATTCCGGGAAGGCAGCGCTGCATTTGAACCAATTTGAACGCAGAAATGACGGGAAGCTTCACAACATCGTTTCAGTTGCGTCTCAAAATGGATTTACACGCCACTGCTGTCACAGGACTTTACCAAATCATACCAAAGAAGTGTGTTTCTGACGGAGCGGTCCCAGCGATAAAGCTTCCACGGTGAGTTAACTTAAACTGCTTCAAATGTCTCTGCTATTGGCTACCGTCGCATGAGTAAACATCAGTAAACGACACGATCGCGTGCTTCGTCATTCAAATGCGCTAACGGTTACTCCATTGTTGTTCTCTGTATAACGTTACAGTATTCTGACGTGCAAAACCGTTTTGCTTGCTACTTCTAAGGTCTAGTCGCATACAATAGTCCATAAACCGAATCATGTCCTCATACTCTGCGAGTAAACACACAGAAATGTGGAGAGGCCATTAAATACAGTAACTTACATACCACAGAGACGGACGTCCTGATGTTGCCGTTTCTCCTGTTCAATTTATTTCCCTCAGATTTGATTGTGGATCATTATCTGTATTAGCTGAGATAGATGGGTTTCTCCACGCTTGAGGACGTCACCGCTCGTCATTCTTTAGCTCCGCCCACACGATACGCCTCCAGGCGCTCGGTTTTTTCCGGAAAGACTCGGTACAGCCTATATTTCTTTTATAAATATGATAAAACTAAAGACTTTTCGGAGATATGAAGGATGCAATACTACTCTATAGGTACTCAGGATTGACATGAGATTGACTGAAACTGAGTGTTTCACCCCCCCTTTAAGCACAAGACCAATTTCTGGGCCTGGTGTCTATAAAAGCTTTTCTTTGACTAACAAGGAAGTTTTCAGCTCTGAAAATTAGAGGATATTCTTATATTACCATGACATTTTGTATATCAAAGGCTCAAGGGAAAGTTGAGTTCTCAATTCATCACTCCTTTAATGATCCCAGCGATTGCAGGATCATTAAAGCAGTTGGCGTTATGTTGAGAATCACTTATTTTTCCGTGGTGTTTTTCATGCACGAAATTTACATAAGAAGTAGAAGGCAATGGTATTTGAGACTCACAGTGTATGATGTTCATGTACTGAACTCTTATCATTTCACTATGGCAAGGTTAATTACATTTTTCATTCTGGGGGACCTTAAAACGTACTAAACAGATTGTTTTTAGGATTTTCAAGAATTTAAAACAAAGAAATGTTTATGAAAAATTCATTTGAAATATTATTCTGCATTATTACTAGGTCAATAAGAAAATAAGCTGATAGATTTATGTATGGATGGATGGATGGATGGCTGTATTGATGGATGGATGGATGGATGGATGGATGGATGGATGGATGGATGGATGGATGGATGGATGGATGGATGGATGGATGGATGGATGGATGGATGGATGGATGGATGGCTTTTGGAACCCAATGAAAATTCATAGTGAAAGTCACAAAATTATTGTTGCGACTATTGTTGCAGGCGCTTATTGGTTTCAGTTTGCTGGATATCTAATATTCTCATTAACTGATTCATATTGTTGTTTTTCTTATGGAATCGGTACCAATTTTATTAGTTGATTTGTACTTTCTTAGTACGTCAGAATATCACGCCTTGCACAATAACACAGGCATAGAAACAAATCTCCTAGCCTCCTGAATGTTATGGCCATCAGCGCTAAAGAGTGATTGACATAACCTGGCAACATAATTGCACAAAAAGTGCAGCAGACGTCCTTCCAGACTCGCTTTCAGGTACATTTCGATTTTAAAGGCTTTACTATTCACCATAACAAAGGAGCTCTCCACTGACATTTTCCATGCAGTCATGCCTGAGCTGTGAGCAGGGAAAAATTCTGGAATATCTGTGTAACTGTGTTTTCTCCTGCCATAGGGCTATAAAGTTTGACAACTCATCCAGAAGCATTCTGGGAATGAAAAAACGGAACTTAGGTTGTGGACTGGACACTTTCTTTCTTTCTTTCTTTCTTTCTTTCTTTCTTTCTTTCTTTCTTTCTTTCTTTCTTAATATCCACATCACTTCTCAGAAATCCTTCTTTTTGAAAATGGCCCAAGAATTCGCACTGCTTTATCATGTCATGCAAGGTGTAAAAAACCAGGGTGACACAAAAATTCTGCCCATGGTTTGAAAATAGAACAAACTCACTCTTAACTATCTCACAACTCTCTCATATTTTTGGTCACAGAGCAATTTCGTGGAACAATTGTTAAGAAATTATAGGAGAGCTAGGAATGTATAAATATTAAAGTTTAAGCTAAACTAGTAGGAAATCATCTCCAGCTGGACTGTCAATTTCCACTCAATCTTTATAACATATGCAGATTATCAGTGGGCCTTGATCCCTATTATGTTGTTAGCCAGGGTGGAGGGACCTAAAGGATGAGTGCACACAAAACAAAAAAATGCTATAATTATTTACTCAACCTCATGCCGTTCCAAAACCACAAAGACAAACAGAGATTTTTTTGATAAATCTTCACATAACTCTTTCCATAAGGATTCTAGGTTTCTATTGAAAAATCAAAAAAGACGATTAAAGTGGCCCTATTATGGTTTTTCGAATATTCCCTTTCATGCAGTGTGCAATATAGCTGTTTTTGAATGTAAACGTTCTGCAAAGTTGTAAAGTTGAAAGTGCACACTAAATAAATGTATTGTCTCCCAAAATAAAGAATTGACTCTGAAACACCTAAACAAGTCATTTCTTATTTGAATCCTACTGTGTTACGGTTCTTTGTCAAAAACATTTGCATAATGCACGTGGTGTATGTTGTCCACCCGTGAACTTCTTCCCACAAACACGTAATTTTACTGATGATTACTTCTCAAATCTCTGAGATCAACGCAGGATTAGGCAAAAAATACATATAATACATTTCGCAAAAATTATATGGTAAAATCATTGTCATCGTTGTTGTCTTTATAGTGTGTAGAATCGCTGAGCTTTAGAAAGCCTCCGGACGGAGCTGAAATATAGTTATGGTAACTGTATATATTTATTACTATATATATTAAACTTAAAATATTATAATAGGGGCATTTTAATGTACTTTATGGTTAAAAGGAAGTAGTAACATAGAGCATCTTACAGTATATGGGTGATGTCTGTCACTCATGGTACAGCAGCGAAGTTCCTTAATTATTACGCAGGAATGAGTGTTAGCAATATCGGTCTAGAAAATCACAATTTCTCATTTTCCGTTGGTCTTAGTACACAATGTAACAACAGAAGAGTCCAATTTTAAATAGGAAAAATATTGAAAGTATTTTGTCATTTTTGTCTAATTTGATTCAATGATGTATGCTAAGCTATGCTAAAAGTGCTACTGCCAGATACAGAGATCAGCTGAATGGATCCAAAATGGTAAAACTCAACCGTTATCTCTAAGGGACTTGGAAAATAAGCCTATTTTCAAAACAAATTGGAGTGTTTCTTTCAGAACTAGTTTTACCAATTAGCAGATACCCAACGGGGGTATAATAAGTCTTTCTTTCCCAATTCTAATTTGACCAATCTACCATTTTAGGGGCAGTCTTGATGATAAAGTTTAGATGACTAACTTTTAAGACTAGTCAAAACTTTTATGCAAGCAAGAACTTATATATTACAATATATTACATTAATGTAAAAAAATGAACCAATATACAATACACTATTTATCAAACACAGAACACTGTTCCCAGCACTTTTTCCCCAAATGCTTTAAATTTTTAATGTGTTCCCTGACAAAATCTAAACCATTGTGAATACCAAGCTCAAATATATAAAGCTCATCTTGAAACAAATTATATAAACTGCAGTGCGCACAAGATGATATCAGTGGTAGGCCAACATTTGTTTAATGACATCTCCTGAGATCTAAATGAACTAATTAAAGAAGAAATGCAAGCCAAACTAACCACACTAGAAAATAATCACAATCAATTTTCTTTTTGAGATCAGACCAATTACTGGACGCCTGCATTCCACTAAACAACACACAAACAAGCAAGGAAAATCTCTGCATGTTATGCAACTCAAAGATTCTCCAAGAAACCAAGGTGTCAACACAATTGCATCTTACATACTACACTTTTAAAACGTTACGTAATCTGACTTTAAACCAAAAAGAATACAACTTCATTCATTCATTGCTGTGGGAACGATATAGTGACTGTAGCAGAATGAAACCTGAACTGACGGTTGTCTGTGTGTGTCACGTATCCAACTGAACCATATCAAGTTCCTTCAACTGGTCCCTAATGACAGATTCCTGTGGTGTTCTGGCTACCACAGCTAGACATTATTTTCACATCATGAGCTCGCATATACTCATACCATCTGCTTTGATGTGTTCACAGCATTTCCACACACCATATTGATATTCAACATTGTTGACAAGCAAAGGGGTCTGATACCTCACAATATTTATACAGTGTTATTGTTTAATTGCATTATAAAATCTAAATAAAAAAAATGCTCATGATATTTCCTTTCTGTTCATCAGCATACTATCAGCATACTAATTATCAGCATACTAATTATCAGCATACTAATTTCTGGATAATTTCTGTTTTGCAACCGAACAATGTTGGGGAGTGATTGACTAAGTTGCTGCAAAATGTATCTTTTTACTAGAGCGACATCTACTTTTTCCAAAAAGTATTGATGTTTTGTGACAAAACAATACATTGTTAATTTTTTATATTCCGTCTAAATTGTTACAAATAGACCATTTGCGTGTTTGCAAACAGCAATGATGTGTTTTGTGGGCGGAGCATACATTCACTGCAAAAAATGCTTTTCTTACTTAGTATTTGTCTTGTTTCTAGTCAAAATTTCAAAAAATTACATTAAGAAACATTATAATTACAATTACAAATTATGGTCTTGTTTTGGGGAAAAATAACTCAACATTTTATTTGTATTTGTTTTGCTTAAAATGAGCAAAATAATCTGCCAGTGGGGTAAGATTATTTTTCTCACCCCACTGGCAGATTATTTTGTTATTTTTTCCCCAAAACAAGATAATTACTTAAGCTTGTCTAGTAAATACTATTTTTTTTTTTTTAGGTGTTTGGACTATAAACAACAATTGATATAAACTCACAATTGTCTGATATAATAGTATAATATTATATAAATATCACCAAACTTATCAAAATCCGAAATGGGAAATATAAACCTGCAAGTGTGAGAAAAAAAGTCAGAATTGTGAGATAAAATATTATAGGTTTAAAGGGTTACTTCAGCGATTAGCATATGGCTTTGTATCAGTAGAAACCCCGGAGTACATTCGAATGATTGTGCTCCCCCTCCCTCATAGCCCCCTGAGACAATAGTTTGAGGAAAAATTCCTCCGATAACGCAAATATCGTCAATCTAAGTCATCGGTGGATTTTTTGGCCAAAGGCTAAAGAGTACAGCCAACAGAGGGAGCCATTTTCACGTTTTCAACTCGCACATGGGGGATGGGAGATCGTACTCACAGCTCAGCAGCTGCAGCCTCAGGCATTCATGTAAACGGAGCTATGAAGAGCAAAGTAAGTGTTTCAACTTAATTTCAAATTAATTCCTGTGAAATTTAAGCTTCCAAAGGCATGAACTGAAAACGCGCCAGACTGAACATGCGCTGTGATCTTATGCTGCGAGCACAGTCGCGTTTACCTCAGCTCTCATCATGAGAGCTCATTCAGCTAATCAGGAATGTATGTAATTTGACTCTTGCAGCGTGTGCGCTGTGACACTCCCTCAGCGTCTAATTAACATATTGAACAGACAATTGTAATACATTGTAGTATCTGTTCTCTAACTGAACTGATTTTATGAAAATGAACACTGTCGGAAAGTGAAAGTGATCCAGTGATTCAGTAGATGGCTTTGGGAGTGGCCTCGTAGGGCAGCGAAGCATTCTGGGAATTGTAGTCTTTCATCCCCATGAGACAAAAGTACATTTTCTGTCTTTTCTCAGTCTAGAAAGCACCCAATTAAAAAATAATTTCACATTTCTACTACATTAATGACCTAGTTTAAATACAAGATTCATCTTCCCAGCGCTGAAGTACCCCTTTAAATGTTATTTATGTAAAATTTTATAGGTTTAAAATATAATGTATTGCTGCAACTGTAGGGCTAATACATTATGCATCCTATGAACTATGTACATATTATGTACATCTATTGTTTACATAAAATTCATGCTTGCTTTAATACTAGTGTAATTGTCATAGGTTTCATCACTCCAGTCTATTTAAATAGTACTTTTTTTTGTCTTATTCCGTGAATCTCATCTGTTTTCCTCCACCACAATGTGCACACAACCGCAGTCACGAAACTGTGGAGTCTGCTCCCAAATGGTCTATAAAGCACTTGATGGGAACTTGAGTTATTGTAGAGTTTTTTTGCTTGGGCATGTGCTCAAAAGTGCCCCCTATACAGTGTAACAGACCGGTTCTGAAATTAAAAACTTCTCCATAGAGAAACTGCAAGGTTGCTACTCCATAGTATTCAGGTATGGTATTTTCTAGTAATTTCAGCTTATTTGTAAAATAATTGTGTTTAACAGCAGGATCCTTTGTGAAAAACTACATTAGCCATGATGCTGTAGATTAAATTTAGTGAATCAGTTAGTTCAAACGATTTGTGTATATGAGCCAGTTCAAAAATATATTTTTTAATTGGTTTTAAAGATTTAAAGCCAGGTGGTACATTATGATAAACAGAAAAAAAAAAAAAACATAAAAGTTCACTTAAATAAAAACTCAAAATGTTTACAAAATCCATGTGATGGATTTTACATTTTCTTTGTAAAGCAAAATATGCATTTGCAAACCTGTTTTATTACATACATTTATCTAATGGGTGATATCTTGGTGGTTTTCTAATTTTAATTTCATACACCCCCAGAGGAATCCTACTTCTGATAGATCAAAATTTGTTTTTCTTTTTCCATTTTAAAGACGTTGTATAGAGAATATTATTGGAAACCGACTCAAACTTGAAATCCTTGATGCTGCATCTCACAAGTCTAACACGTTAATTTGTTTTAAACATTGTAAAGTTTGGTTTAATCCGTTTATTCTGAGAAAATCGAAATGCAAAGATCTCATTGTTATTCATGGCCATTGTCATTTACGGTAATCATATAAAAAGCATACAATATGAGCACTTCTTTATCCATCCCCTCTTAACATATACATTTAAACAGTATACATAAAAGTATTCTCATAAATGCACAGTAGCAGCTTTTTAACTAAGGCAAATGTATGCAGATCAAATTCATGTTCTGCAAAAGTCCCTAATGTAAGGTTACAAGGCTGTGCGTCCTCAAAGCACTGACTCACTGGTGTAGGATGACAGATGAGTGTTCGCTGAATAGAAAACCATGATCAAACTCCAGGATGAATTCTGGGCGAGCGTACCTCTTTTTTGAACGGTTACACAACTGAACGTCTATGAAGAACCTCACAGCAATAACGCAGCAGCTGTGAAACTGTCAAAACACTGTATGTGCTACATCAATATCCGCCTACAAAGGTGGATAAAGCTAAGAGCTGTCCTTAAACACGAGAATATGTGCAAGTAAACAAACAAGACATTTCAATAAACAAGCAACGAAGGGCACATTTGGAAGTTTGACCAATGTGGAATTATTCATCTAACCTCTATTTGACAGTGATATGAGACGTCTTTACCACTCACATTGATGTTCCTGAGTTTCTTCTTGCCCCTTTCTAGTCGGCTGAGGAGTCTGTGATGTTCACTAGGCGTTTGCTGGAGAAGGCGGTCATCGACGGATATGGTCTTCCTAAGAGCCACTCTATCCGACCAAGGCTCTGGGACACGGCTCTCTGAATTCCGAGGGAAGCGCTTCACTTCCGACAGTGACGACGTCTCCCCTCGGTCATGGTCACGCAGCACTGACCCTGAAAGAGAGAAACAGACACCTCAGGTGATAACTGACACCCAGAGAGAAAGAAAACACTAGAGAATGACAACAGAGCCAAAACCTCTCCTCACAAGAACACACATCTTGAAGTGTGTGTAGTTTCAATATATAGGAGTCGTACACTCCAAAAATCTTTTAAACCTAAATTTAAGATATATATATTTAGGATATCTAAGATATATAAATTTAAGATTATATATATATATATATATATATATATATATATATATATATATATATATATATATATATATATAAATATATATAAAATTTACTTCTTTTTTTTTTCAATATAAAATTTCAAACTGCTTGGATTACACACATTAACTGATAAACTTAATGTGATGCACATTTGTCAGTCCAGATCTTGTACTGACAATACCAGAGTCAAACACTCTATAAAGTCTACTCCAGCACATCCCAAAGACTTTCAATGATAACTTTCAGGTAATAATAAACTATGTCACGATTTGTGAGTCCAGAAATTTCACCTCTTGCCTGTATCGGTTATGTATGACTGAAAAATATACATATATTTATTAATTCATGTTAATCCAAAAGGATGGCCATTTTTTATGCTGTTCACATACATAGAACTTAAATGTATCGCTAAACTTTTTTTTCCTTCTTCTTTTTCTGAGTGTAGAAAACCATGGAAGGACAAATTTGGTAAAAAAAATGAATGAGAAATCCCTTTAACAAGGAATTAAAAATTATGACTAGGCCATTCTAACCACTTTGCAATAACTAGTAGCCGTTATTTAAATAGCCCATCCTCTCACTTCCTCTCAATTCTCATTTGAACTGCTCTGATTAAACTTCCCACTGCTTCTCTGGTGAGTCATATCACCGTAATGAACACAGTGGGGGGAAAAAAGACTAACTATTGTACCACAGATTAATAAAAGTTGTCAGTAAATAGGTGAAGTCATATCAAGTAACATTAAACTATAAAGTACAAAAGTATCATAAAGATCTAACAGAGCTGTTCTTGTAAACTGAAGGTTTATAATGTAAACACAGACACACACGTGCACCGTATGGCACTAGGTTTCTCTGGTTTCCCTGTACAATCAGCTGGTGGGCAGCATTTCTAGCTCTTCATTCATTGAGCTACTGCATGGTTCTGCCTCCTCCACTTACAATTAAAACTGCATGAAGGCATCGCTGTTATTGTCTTCCCCTCAAAGACTGTTGTGAAGAGAACCTCCTCTGAAGCAGACTTCAAATAAACATGAATTCTATGTTATAATCCACTATGTTTTGCATCTCTAACAAATTTGAATGGTGTCCTGTCAAAACATTAACCATTTTGATAACCAAGCTCAGATATATGATGCCAATTTGTGAAAATTATTAGCGAAATTAATAAATGCATAAATGTGGTATATTATTGGTACAGCACTTGTTAAATGACACGATGGAGATGTATCCAGAAGTAACTCCCTAAGGAAAATACACAAGCCAAACCGAACAACAAAAAGTACACTGATGGTTTCAGAGAGTAATACTTTGATATATGGGTGTGTTTTTTTCAAAGACAGACACTTTTATGCCGCAGGGGGTGATTTTTTTGAATTTCTTTTCTTTTTGTTATATAAAGGACTTGGAAACATTCTTGGGCCTTGTCCAGATGGCACTCTAAACACTTGCGGTCTTCCTATGAGTCCGCACTTTCGTGAAGTAATGCCACTTCGACTGTCAGGAAGAAGTCCGCTGGAAAGCTCGCATCAGTCGGGCTTGGCAAAAGTGTGCATTGAGAGTGCATCGACCGCAAAGGGGGCCCTCACGAGCACCCTTCTGAGGCCTAAAATGGCAAACAGGACACCCTAAGGTCTTGGGGACTTAACAGGCATGCGCCAAGTTCACAAAACCGAAAGCGCATATGAAGTGTGCCATTTGGGACAAAGCCTTGGACTTGGAATCCATCATCATTTAGTTTTTCCTACTTTTCAAATTCATTTTATGTGAATATATTATTCATATTTTAATCATCCTCAGTATTATATATAAAATGGCAGCAAGACAAATGAGTCCATTAAACATTCCCTAAATGTTATCATATAATGTAATTTGGTCAAAATGACAATGTGTAGATAAACTTTTTTAAACTTTTTCTAAATTTTTTGTTGATTTTCTGAAAGTCCACAGAGTACATACGTGCCCATATTTAAAAAAAAAAAAAAATCATAATCTCATATTAAATGATTACCATATTTATGTAACACTCCAAGGTATTTTCAACAATACCATGTATTAATATGTTCCAGAAAACCATGGTAATACTAGTAGAATGGCATTTTAATACTTAACTGCCAAGATTAATGAGCCACACCAGAAAATAATTACAGACAATTCCCAGACCAAATTTCTGGACTTCTGTGTGTTCCATTGAGAAATTCACTCCCTCAGCATATGAAGATTCTCATTATTAGTTACCCAGATGCCAGCCCAAGTTTGGATTGCACGCTACAGCCTTAAACGCTTATGTAATCACACTTGTCAAATACATAGACTTCAACTTTGTTAGCTCATCACTATGGGAACGATATAGTGACTGTAGCAGAATGAAACCTGAACTGACGGTTGTCTGTGTGTGTCACGTATCCAACTGAACCATATCAAGTTCCTTCAACTGGTCCCTAATGACAGATTCCTGTGGTGTTCTGGCTACCACAGCTAGACATTATTTTCACATCATGAGCTCGCATATACTCATACCATCTGCTTTGATGTGTTCACAGCATTTCCACACACCATATTGATATCTGACATGCAAACGGCATTATTAAAACAATATATTCTAGTGCCAACTGGTCCTGTTTGTTGCACTCAGATATTCATACCTGTTAGTAGTTGAATCTTTATATTTTTACTCAATATTCAGCTTTCTAGGACGCACCGATGAGTCAGTAAAGAGGTTTGAGATTTAATCCCAACAGTCTGATGTCAGCATAGATTCATACCAAGCATATCTGTGTTGTGGAAGCTGTTATATCACATCACCTGCAGTGACACTATCCGTAAACCCTCCTACAGCTTGAGCGAGACTCCAGTGCTGAGCACACTTAAAAATCAAATGAGCCTGAAAAAAAATGGTTTTACAAATGACCTTAAAGTCAAATAAGTGATCAAAACACAAATTATAAGAGTGATCCAATTTGTCCAATTACCCTTTTTGTTTGAAAATCATCTACGGATGGACACAAGGGCGCGCTGATGAAGAGCCGCGGGCTGTCTTTCAAGCGCAGTCGAGAGTAAAGCATTTGATAAGTGTAATTTAACATCGAGTCCAACTAAATTAAAGACGTGAGAAGAATCTTAGGACCTTAAAACAAACCACAGCTGGTGCTAATGATCCCAGTTGCCATGACAACTGTTTGGGTTCCATTTTCGTCATCCTCAAAAGCAAAGGGTAAAGAGGTGCTGGCTCTAGGTCACTGGTCTGTTCATTCATCGGGAAGGCCATACTACGTACTCGCTACTCACAAAGCATGTCATCGGGTGTCTTGAGAGGAGGACGACCCATCTATTAACCATTCTAGGCAAGCTTAGCAAGATATTTGCTGATAATGTGCAGGCTAGTTGGGAAATTGAATTACATTGCTACTGTACAGAAATAAAAAAAAATATTTTAAAATGATTAATTATTAAATATTTTTTTCATGTTTTACTCATTAATAATAATAATAATATTATATTTTTTAATTGTACGTAACTTTTTATTTATTTAAATTAATAATTTATCAATTAGCTTCAATAGAGAATGTGAAGCTGATGTCACGCCAGGTTGAGTTCTCCATATTGGGAGGACAGCGCTGCCTTTCAGCTAGTGAGTTTAATGTTTTGATTTTCTGTCGTGTTGTGATTGTAAAAAATGGTAGATGCCATTTGATGATTCATGCTGCATCGAAAATTGTAATAGCAACTCACATTAGTGAAAAAACACAAAGGAAGCAGGATGAGGGGGTGATGAGAAGACGAAAATCTATTAATGATGTCACTGATTAAACCCACTGCTTATCACTCAATAAAATAATTTTTGGAAGTTTTGTATTTTGTTTGGTTTAATAATAAACATAAACTTTGCGAGTATGACTCTCATAGCTTGTCGGCTTGTGAATTAGCAGCACACAGCCACAGCAAAACTGTTCTACACAAGCTTCTAGGGGTTTGATTTTGGCTGTCATTGAAAAAAAAAAAGATAAATATAAATATACATTTTTAAATAGAAAAAAAACTATGTTGATGTCTGACCACTGAATATGACCCGCAATCTATGATTCCTCTTCCTTGGCCATTGGGAAAGTGAACGTTTACAATGACAACAATAAAACTTCCAAACTTCCAAACTAAAATTTCCAAAAAAGAAATGGCCCGACTTCTTTCAGCTTTTTGAGCACAGATTTTTTAGGGGTATAACAATATATTAAGTCACAAAATATTACAATACAAAAATGCAACAATATGTATCAATGATAGTGACCTCTGTACTGTTTAGTTATCTCAATATAAAAATGACTGTGAGTTTTAGAGTTAGTACTACTATAATGTTGAATATAGTGTATAATAATGCACTATTTGTGGGTCCTGATAATGCCAAATGTTTTATGTTACCAGTAAAAAGTGGCCAACATTACTTTAAATATATCTAGTCAGCAACAAAGTGCAAGCATATTCGTCTAAAATAATTAAGTATTTTCAGCTTCAGCATTATGAATATGAATATTTTTATTCTGGTGTCACCATTGTCCTGTGCATTGGGTTACCAGCACCAGGTCCAAGCCTATTCATTTCCATCCCCAATGTAATACCAAATTTAGCATTTTAAACTAAGTTTTTGACCAATCTTTTAAAATATGTCTTGGAGTAACTGCAATAATGTCATATTGTGAGTTCAGTATTGTGATACTTATGGAAGCGTGAAATGAGGGTATCGTTACAACCTTAATATTTTAATTTCTGCCGCGTGTCGGATGAAGCTGCAGCGAGCGCGTTGAGCACATTTTCATTGTAACCAGATACACAGAATACACATCAAATTATTATTCAATGAAATGGAGGATTTTATCCCTGCAAACGATGCCATGAGTAATGCGAATATTTCATTTCAAGGCAAAAATAAAATAAAAGATGCATGTATAGGTATTCATATTAGCATCAGTAGTAGAGAGGTAGAAAATGCATCATAAAAGTAATCGATGTGACCTAAGTGGTTTACCCAAAATGTTATCAAGTGACCAGAGTTTTGCAATAATAACCTTGGAGATTAATATTTTGTAAATAAAGTGGTAAATTATGTTACAAAGCATTTGCATCGCTTTATAAAACAGAGCCACTGGATTCCAAGATAAACAAGGTTTGGAATGACTTAAGGGTGAGTAATTAGTGACAGAATTTTCATTTTTGGTTGAACTAAACTCTTTAAATGAAAATTATGCAAGAAGCAGTATTATATAAAATAATTATTTGTTTTTTTATTTATTATTAAAGCCGTAACAGCTTGACACAACAACATTTGCTTCACCAATGGCATGACAAGTCTGACGGACCAATGACAGATGGGGGAGTGTGTGGTCATTATTTTTGCAATCCTGTGTGGTGATATTAGTGACTCAGGTATTACACACTGCAGCTTTAACGTCTGTGGTCGAAGATAAATAAATCAGGTTAGCAAAAATAACCACACATCAGGAACAAAATGAACAGCCTGGTCTTCTGTAATGGTGATGTTCACCCTCAGCACCAGCGCAAATCATCAGACATTAAATACAAAGTGGCTCCAATTCCGTTTAATGCTGAAACACGGCTGTGTGGTTAATCACCAGCTACAGTTTGAAAGACAAATGACATTTTAAAGGAAAAGGAACAAAGGCTTTGGAACAGAATGACCAAGCTTCTACTGCACTAAACGTCCTGTATAGAAAAGCAGGAATTAAATTCAATTGAGCTGTGGGTTGAAAAACAGAAATAAGTCTATCCTTTGCTACTCAATCATCTCTTGTCTTCATTTCTGTGCACAAGCTCAAGTGCAGTAGTGACCTCCACTGGACGGATCAGGTAGTTGAATTAGAAATGCACTGCTCGCAAAAATGTCATCAATGTGCATCATTTAATCTAAGAATGTCAGTGACAAAATTCACAAATTCTTATTATTAAAAAACAACATTAAGATAAAAGTTAAGAAATGCAAAGAATTCATTCAAATGATTATAAACTAATTATTTTAATGAGTTTTTCACAGGTTTAAATCAAAATACAAGTAACTCATTTTGTAAGAAAATTAATTAAATTACATGATATAAATTCATATTATGTGCCACTTGATATAAAGTGCAAAATGTACCATTAAGATAATTTGATTTTAATTAAAAAAAATTGTTAAAAAATTTAGTTATTAAAAGTTTGGGGTCTGTATGATTTTTTACTGATTTTGAAAGTAGTCTCTTCTCACCAAAGGCTGAAGTTATTTCATAAAAACATACAGTAAAAAACAGTAACATTATCAAATATTATTATAATTTCAAATAACTATTAAATAACTGTTTTCCATTTTAATATATTTTAAACATTTTATTTATTTCTGTGATGAAGTTTTTCAGATTTTTCAGCAGCCATTACTTCAGTGTCACATAATCCTTCAGAAATTAGAATAATAGTAACATTATTATTATTATTATTATTATTATTATTATTATTATTATTAACGTAGAAAACAGTGCTGATGTTTTTTTGAGAAAACTGTGATTTTTTTTTCCTCCAGGATAGTTTGATGAATAGAAAGTAATGCATCCCTGAATTAAAGTATACATTTCTTTAATAAGGTCTCATTTGTTAACATTAGTAAACTAGCACAAAACTGATCAATGAGCAATATATTTATTTCTGTATTTATTCATCTTTGTTTATGTTGGTTAATAAAAATATACATTTTACAGAAATGTACATGTTATTACATTATCAGTGATTTTTCGTACTTAAGTGATGCCAACTAAACAATGAATAAAAGGACAAATGAGTGAACTTAACTGCTTTTACCCAGACAACCCCTTTAGCCCATAATTTCCGGCTTGTGCCATTTAGCGGTTCCCTGTACAGAGGGGTTATCTAATGCTGATTGTATCATTTAGTACATTAAGGCTCATGCCCCCAGGTAAAAAACAGAGCTCAGAGGCTGAAAACAATCCTCCCACAGCACTCATTCTATTACACACGATGGTGTCATTAAAGGAAGATAACACCCAGCACCCATTGGAGCTCTTTGGATAAAATATTGATTCTGACGCCCCTGCTGACACCAATATGTGTACTGAACACTTCTGTGGAAACAATTCCAGAATCCCTAGAGCGGCATCACATCAACACCACTTTCCTTTTCATTCCTTTCACTTTTAGCCCAAAGGTGAATCTAAGTATGGAAAACACAGTCACTTTAACATACCAAACAAAGGTGTGGAAAATGCTATCGTTGTTTACCATCAGCCTTACAATGGCTAGGCTGATGTTTTGCCAATATGGGAATCTGATAAAGACTGTACTTAAAAAAAAAAACTTTCATTAAAGCATGTTTCCTATGCTAAAGTACCCTGCGTCAAACCGACATTTGATCACATGTATGTTCAGAATGGTATACTTGTGTACAGTCAGCTGTATTTTGTGTAGCATATGTGTATGCGCTCTAGAAGTATTTAAAAAAATATGTGCTCACCAATTCAAAAAAATACAGTTAAAAAGTAATATTGTGAAATATTATAGGGTTTGTTCACCCAAAAATGAAAATTAGCCCATGATTTAATCACCCTCAAGTCATCCTAGATGTATATGTATGGAGTGATATTTGTGCCATAATTAAACAAACAAATCCAGCATTTTGCAAACAAACACGATCTGCTTTGCAAAGGAAAACTCAACTCGCAAACAAACAGAAAGCAATGTGCAATTACAAAGAACAGTTTGAGCGAAAACGCAGCGGAGTAACAAATATATGTATTGTGTTTTGCAAATAAATGAGTGAGCATGCATATTTCACAAATAAATTCAAAACATCCTACAAATTGCATGTAACCTTTGAACAAATACCAAATCTAGTCCACATAAATGCATACATGTTTGTTACTATCTCTCAGCTTAATTTTCTCACAAATGCAGTTCGAGCTGATTTTCTCACAAATGTAGTTGAGCAACTTCCTCTACCAGAACAGCAGATGGCGCTTTGGGTCAATTTACGATTTTCAAACACGTTTTCAGACGAAAATGAGCGAAGAACCGGTGCCAGTATTTCTGTCTTACTGTATCTATTATTAATCATTTTGAGATTTTTACTTTGTCAGCCCTATTTCATAAAAACAAAACAAAAAAACATAAAAATATATAGATATTATTGTGACCAACAAGTGCAAAATCAGTAGTGACATTATGGCTGAATTTTTTTTGCTAGGGCTAGTTTTTTCCCATTAAAATGCAAGCATCCATCCTTCATACCCTTTATCCACTGTAGTGTAACGGGATATTAAAAGTATTTGTAGGCCTACATTTGATGATACAATTCAAATGAGAACATTCAATCAAAATAGTGTAAGGGTGTATCGTGTCACAATATATTGCAATACAAAAATGCAACAATATGTATTGTGGATTAAAGTTTAGACAGATTTAGTTTTGTATATGTTACTCTCACATTAAATACGGTAAGAGGTAACTTATGGTATGGTAAGAGGTTAAATATGGTAATCTCTGGTAACTTAATATAATATTAAATATTAAGCAGAGTAGGCTATATATTATAAGCAGAATGATTAATATTTGTTTTTTCTGCTGTCACCATTTCCCTGTGTATGGGGGAGAAGGACCAAGCCCAGCCAACTATAGTTCACCTCTGATGCAATATAAAATTTAGCACTTTAATGAACACTGTTAAAACTATACCATTTTAACTATTTTTGTTCAAAGTATTGTGGGTGTATTGTTCTGCAGGGTCGTAACCACCATAGACATTGAAGGGGAAAAGTTCCCCCCAATAATTAGAAAGGGCCAAATTGACAAAGTAGGCGGGGTTTGCGTTCTCTTTTGGCTTGTGCATACAGCCTTCACACACAGACGAGCCAATCTATCGCTTAATGCCGTTGCGGAGAGAGACACTCTATTCCCTGTGTCCCTGCTCTTAATATACAATCATTGAATATCTTTGATTTTAATGAAGAAGAAAAGAAAAAAAACTGGATAAGAGCGGATTAGAACCAGAAACCTTTGACACGGTTAACATAAATTCTACCACCAGACCAGCAAGGTATACAGATGTATATAAGCCGCTCGATGTATTTATTCACTAAGGCAAAGAATCTCGAGACTAATAATATATTTAACACAAATTAATGCAAATATTGTTTGTGAATAGTCCCAAAAGGCTTATCCCCTCCCCCCAAAAATGAGTGAATTATTACATGCCTGAAATCTGCTGTTTTGGAAGAGAATTGCATTTGTGAGAAACTGTGTTTGTGAGAAAATATACACAAAGTGCATTTGTAAGAAACTCAGCCTGAACTGCATTTGTGAGAAAATCAGCCTGAACTGCATTTGAGAGAAAATCAGCGTGAACTGTTTGTTTGCAAGTCGTGTTTTCCTTTGCAAAGCAGATCGTGTTTGTTTGCAAAATGATGGATTTATTTGTTTAATTATGGCACAAAATTCATTCCATATATATGACATTCTTCATTCAGACGAATAAAAGTTGAGTTATATTAAAAAAAAAAGTCCCGACTAATCCAAGCTTTATAATGGCAGTAATTGTTGCTCTGTTTTAGAAGTCTATAAAAATGCATCTGTCTGTCAAATAACGTGCTCCACACGGCTCTGGGAGGTTAATAAAAACCTTTGGAAGTGAATTGATGCGCTTTTTTTAAGACAAATATCCATATTTAAAACATGAAGTTTCGACCGATCGCCTTCCGTATTCAGTTTATGGAAAAAGTGTTGGAAAGTGCCTCTGCAGTTCAAAGGCTTACGTGACCAGTTGCGCTTGTCAGACATCGCGTATACGAACTCACTTGAGAAGACTTGAGAAGGCACTTTGAACACTTTTCCACGGATGGCGATCAGCCGGAACTTTAATTCAAAAAGTTTTAAATATGGATATTTTTTCTTACACAAACGCAACGATTTGCTTCAGAAGGCCTTTATTAATCTCCCAGAGCTGTATGGAGCAGTAATTTGACAGACAGATGCATTTTTATGGACTTTAAAAAACAGAGCAACAATTACTGCCAATATAAAGCTTGGATTAGCCAGGACATTTTTAATATAACTTAACTTTTATTCATCTGAAAGAAGAATGTCATATACACCCAGGGTGAGTAAATAATGGGCTAATTTTCATCTTTGAAATGAAACTTAGCACAACTATCTCTTTAATACAATTTAAAATACCTGCGTTCTATTCTAATATATTTCAAAGTGCAATTTATTCCTGTGATGGCAAAGCTGAATTTTCAGCATCATCACTCCAGTCTTTAGCGTCACATGATCAGAAATCATTATAATATGCTGATTTGGTGCTAATAATTTTTTTTACTATAATCAATGTTGGAAACAGTTGTGCTCCTTAATATTTTTTGTGAAAACCATAATTTTTGTTAGGATCCATTGATGAACATAAAGTTAAAAAACAGCATTTCTTTGAAACAGAAAACTTTTGCAACATTATAAATGTCTTCACTGTCACTTTTGATTAATATATCTATTTTACTACACTGTTGCCATAATATTGTAACACTAGTATGCACAACATGTTACATGTTTCCATTTACCACCTCTGAAAAACAGTAGTGAACAGTAGATTTTGTAGATTACCTGGGCATTACTTTTTTTCATATTTATTCTATTCATACATTATTCCATTCATACATAAAATTTGCACATTTTGTATGCATACTGCTCATACATACTATTTACTAACAACAGTAATAGTAGTATGCTAGTATTCTGAACACAGCCTCATACACTCTTAAAGAGATAGTAAGGACACCAAACATCCTCATCTTATTCCAACCCTAAAGACTTTTCTTCAGAATTCTTGTAATATAGCTCACAAGTTGCATGGACTCCTTTTTACGATACTTTTATATTGCTATATCTATACATTGTACAGAGAAATGTGTGAAGAATCTGCCTAACTTCAATGGAAGAAATAAAGTCAGGGTTGGAACAACATGAGGGTGAGTAAATGATGACAGAATTAACATTTTATGGTGAACAAACTCTTTAACTTTCTCCCAAGTGCCCAGTACTGTTGCACCCTCCACTGTTTACATACCAGTCATACGCTCTTCCAGAGATAGGCAGAGCTGTTTATGGCATCAACAAAAGTCGTTTCCTGCCATTCTGTGCCACCCCTAAAGATAGTGATAATACTCTTTTGAAGGGTATGTGGGGTTGGAGGGTGACTAAATAAATATCTCTGCCTCTTCTTCATCTCTAGGTACCAGAAAATGTTGGTTTCCCTGACAAGTCCTTGTAAAATGAATTGCTCATTATGCCATCCGTAAGGTTCACCACTACTATTGCGATAGCGCTAATGAATAGCGCCTGCAGGGTTTTGCCACAAATAAACCTGCAATTAGGAGTCATTTCCACAACAAGCGCGCTAATGACAGAGTCACCTCTGATGATTTGGCAGCATAACAGCATGAACTCCAAAATGCGGTTGGTTAAAACACTAATATGAAACACATACAGTGATATGTTCAGTAGGATATCCTTGTTATTGAAAAATGTGCAACAATTTGATTCAGTTGCTGATTCTGATCTCTTTTTGTTTCAATATGAATGTGTTTTGTAGTACGTATTGCAACACTTACGCTATTATATAAAATAGCATGACATGTCTGAAGATTTGCGATAATAACCCAGCAAACAGGAAACATTCTCAGAACTTTGGCAAGGTTCGTGGAACATTTTCTTCAGAAACGTTTTCGTTGGATGTTCGTCTAACATTTTAAAAATGTTTACTTATTGTAACATTGAGAATAGTCAAACTCAAAGTATAACTTCCATTATGTTGACAAAATGATCAAATGGAAATGTTCAGACACTTTCAAAGTTTTCTCACTTTCTCTGTAATGGTAATAAAATATGACAAGAACTCAAGAGTTAAACTGTCAGAAGAAATTCATTTTAATAATGTCAGACAACTTTGATAAAAAGGTATGTAATGGATTCAAATCAACCAATCAGCTGTCAGCTGTTAAATTTAAGTACACAATTAGAAAATACCAATTTAGGTTCCATTAACCAATTACCAAGCAATGCTTCATTTTGTTCAGTCTGTGGTGTAAAAGGTCACATTAGCAATTAAAGAAAAAAAATCTTAAGCAAGCCATGGTCAGATCAAAGTGTCTCAATCGTTTTGGTCTCAAGTTGATACATTTTACTGGTAGTCCACTGTATGAAGAATTTTTGTGTATAATATGTCACAGTTTAATTTATTTTGCTATCCTAACTTACAATAATGAACTATAGTGTCCTGTGCCCACTAGCAAAAATTATATCATAATCAGTGTCTGAATAATTTTTAGTTTGACTGTATATCTATGGAATTGTTAACAAAATGTCCTTAGAATTTTTCTTGTACGTTGTGAATAAAATAGCATTTTATTTACCTACAGTTTTTCACAGCATCAGTCATTTGCTAATGGTAATTGCAACAAAACACACAGTGAGAGTATCATTCCCGACAAATGCAATTAGCTAGATTACTCAAGTCATTAATTTTGCAGAGAACCTTTGCCCTCGAATTTCACAAATATGTGTGTCAAACTGTGCAAATTGCTTGATTAAATTAGATGTAACAGCCAATCAAGTAAATAAAAACAAACAGTACTGCAAGCAATGCTTGGCGAAACGTAGCGAACGAGACCCGCAAGACATCCAAATGTGGTTCCTCATACTTAAATATAGGAGTTCAAACACTGAAATTCTACACATCTATTTTTGAGTCACTCAGAAAAGTTTCAAACCACAGCACTGGCACAATCCTACATATAGAGAGCCTTGGAGATGAGGCGGTATCTGATACTGTGATGAATGGATGCAGTTTGTGATTGGCATACCTGATGCGTCCCAGTGCAGTCCTCCGGGGCTGGCTGCCAGGCGCCGCCGTTTCCTCACACTCACGCCGCCATGACAGGAGTCTCCGGTGGGCTTCGGCAGTGGAGTTGAGGTGGTCCGCAGGGGCGATGAGGAGTGAGGGGAGGCTGAAACTGGCAGGAGCGGAGAGGGTGGCAATAGATGGGTTTTCCTCTCCTGGCACTGGCTCATATGGCTAGACTCGTTCTCCGGGGGCCTGTGGAACAAAAGAGATTTCATTTCTGCTGTCATTCCACTATAATTAGCTGTCATAGCGTGATGTTTTCATGATCACAATTTAGCTCCCCCGTACCACACAGTGTGTCATACCAGCAGTGAAGCACGCTGGTTTTTCCATACCAATCAATGTTGAGAAAATTACAGCTTTCAGCTGGATGTCAGAAAAGGCAGTGAATTAAATGTGTGTGAGAACAAAATGTGAACATTACATTATGGACATCAAGCGTTATAGACAACATTATGTGCACAGTTTAATTCTTAGTTTGAGAACATTCAAACAGAACTAAAAAATCCATGCAATAATACATTTCATAGAAGGCTCAATAAAATATGACAAAAACACAGCTTTTTCTGTTTGCAAACATTACCTGGAATCTGGAAGGGTATAGCTTTGGCATTTCCATGATCCTCTCTTGTGGGATCCTGATTTTTTTCTTCTAAACAAAAACGTAACAATCCGTTCCATTGCAAACATGATAACCTCATGGACTCCTTCTCTTCATGTAAAACAAGTTATTACAGATTTTCCGTGTGATTTCGTATGAGCCTTGAGCAGCATATTAACTTGAATGCACCTGCAAGATCTAACGCCACAGTTTTAACCCAGGACTTCCCGTAGCTAAAGCCTTTTCATAGTCAAATCAACAACGTAATCGCTCCGGGGTAAAAAGAAGGCCCCTGTTAAAAAAAAAAAACCCAGCAAGCAGCCCCGATGAGTGTTCAGTGCCCGGCATTAATATTAAATTGCACCTTCAGCTAAAGAGTGCCAGCCGCGTACACAAAAGCCATATCAGTCTGTCAAGAGTCAAGTGTAGAGCATATCTGATGGTAGAGTTGGCTATGTTGCTTTTGTGAGGCTTGATTAACTGTAGCAAGTTAAAAGAGGTTTCCAGTGAATGCTTTGTTTCCACTGAGAGATGTAATATCACCATCACAGTATGAAACCCGGCTTTTTTGTTTTTAATAAATGGCTCTGCTGAGGCTTATGAATGTAGCCTGATTACATAAAGTTGGATGGCAGTGTGTTTCTTTTTTTACCCGAGGTAGGATTAAAGCAATATTAACTGGTCTTAGTCATTGTATGCATTGCTTTTTTGTGCCTACTTGTAGCATATGGGCTTTGGGTATTCTGGTGATTCACTTTTTGTGTAGAGTGGCGCATAAAAGGTAGCTGAGAAGACATGATTGGTTTTGATTGGCTATTGAAAACCACACAAGAGCCACATTGATTCAACAAGTAGTAGGTTGGCCCGTACTGTGTAATTCTCTCTTCTCTAAACAGCTCATAGTTTCAATATGCATTCAAAGGTGTGTATAGAGAAAACAAGCATGTTTGATAGGATTCTTAAAAGTAATCAGATCAGATGTTGTTTAATATAGAGTGAAATGTTTAGAGAGAACTAAGAGTCATTTGAATGTCCATCGCAATCTTTACAAAATTAGTCCATACTCATATATACTATATACAATTCTACTAGAATGCTCTACTAGAAGGGCCAAACACTGACTGTAAATTATTTGTAAACGATGACATCATGTGGTCATTACACGAATTGCATTCTATCAACTGCACTAAGTCAAACATAAAGACATTGGGCCCTATTTTGGTCTGAAGTGAATGGTGCAGGTGTACTTAGGGCATGTCCGAATCCACTTTTACTAGTTTAATGATGAAGAAAAAAAAACAGTTGGCACGCTAGGCGCACGGTCCAAAACAGCTTTACCTAATCTCTTAATGAGTCAAGGGTGTGTTTTTGGCATAACTTGCAATAAACCAATCAGAGTCTAATCTCCCATTCCCTTTAATTCGCGGATGTCGGATTAGCTATTTACATGGAAGAATTTGTGAGCGGAAAGATGCTCTCCAGAGAGAGATATCCTTTTTAATATTTAAAAATATTCAAATTAGTTGCCTCAAAATAGCAACGCGGTAACAATGCATCTAAACACACCTTGTGCACGGCCATGGGCGAACAAGGGCTTGAATGCATTTGCTATTTAAACAACGTGGGTGCTGTGCATGAAAATGATAACTGCGGCGGTCTGAAACTAGCAAAAAAACACTTGTGCTGTATGATAAGCCCTTTATTTAAATTTTTTACATGTATCTTCATTCTACATTAATTTGTTAATTCAAATAATAAGTGAAGTTCGGGCCACATTCCAAGCCCGGAGCCCTCCCCCGGACAGCACGCCAAATACGCATAATCTTTACTCTATTTAATTTGATGTAAGTGTGAACTAGTGAAATGTATTTATAAAATAACATTTAATTCAGTATGGCAAGTCCAGTATTTAGAAACAGTCCATTTTATTTTCTTGATAATGACCAGCTAACTGTGCATAATCTCAGTTATTAAACACTACTTAACAAAGAAATAAGCACAATGGATATTTGAGCTGGAATTATTTGACATACATGTGAGAAGAAAGATACCACATAATGGTATGAGAGGCTTGGAACTTCCAAAATGTGTAGGTAATTGGTTGTCAGTAGTCAAATATAGAATTCAGACTGTGATAATTACACAAAAGATTAAATTGTGTATTTCAAATTAAAGTGGAGATTATGACTTTGCATATCCATAGGACAAAGCTAACACTCTAAACACACAAACATAGGATTTCTGATTGGATATCAAAATTGGCTGAAACTGAAACGCCTACACTAAAATGCCATCAAACTGGTCTGTAACAAAGAAACAGGAACTAGCATGTCTTAAAATTCTCTTACAAACACATTACCTGGTTTCTTTGTATGTGTCTCCATTGTCATTCTCAGGGGATGGTGGCAGCATGGAGCAAACTGAATCCCGACTCCTGGGTAACAAGTTAGAGGGCATACACAGCCATGTCTCCAGATCAGAGAATTTTGAGTAGCTCAGCATCTCTAAAACACTGCAGGAATACAACAAGACAACTCAATCAGTTTTACTTTATTAAACCTATGATATTATTCAATTACAATAACAAATAGTAGTTCATTAACTAAAAATAATGTGCACACTGTGTGTGTGTGTGTGTGTGTGTGTGTGTGTGTGTGTGCGTGCGTGCGTGCCTGCGTGCGTGCGTGCGTGCGTGCGTGCGTGCGTGCGTTCGTGTTTTTCTATTCCGGTGGGGACTTCCACTTGAATGCACACTGACTAATGGGGACCCTAAATTATACAGATAGTGAATCAGATGTGTGTGCGTGTGTGTGTTAGCACTTACAGTACCTGTCCTCTCCCATTCCTGGGATTTCATATTTCTCATTAGCTGTGTGGCAACCATATGGTGTTTGTAATTCCTGTGGAGCCAGTAGGCAACTTTTCTCTGTCTCACAAGACATCTTGAGCCATTTCTGAGCACACAAGAAAATAGTGTTTAGTGTACTGTATGCTGATAATTTTACAGAAAATTACACAAATGCCAAAATACAACATGGGTAATGTTTTGGACCTGAGGTCACTTCTCAGAACAGGTCCCTGTTGGTGGTTCCAAACAGATGAAGGCAAAATAATCGCGCCTGCACACATAACTAATGCACATTCAGCACATACTGTATCTGGCTCACGTTTTAGTAGCCTTCTAGTGGGAGCAGGCCGGTAGTTGTCACATGATGGAGCTGTCAAACAGGTTATGGTTATATCCCAGTAACAGCTAGCTGTATGGTTTAAGAGAAAATGTGAGTTCTGTTCTGTCCTAATATTAAACAAATATGTAAATATTAATTAAAATATTAAATTATGGGGGGAAAAAAGAATATTAAACAATGATATAAACAAAGTTTAAGCCGACCATGTTCCCATGATTAAATATTCTAGTTGGCCAAAACAATGATAAAAGTTATTTTTATGTTACTTTTTCCATTTTGCTGTTTCATGTTTTACGGTTTACATTTAAAGGAAACGTGTGTGGGTTATTTCTGGTTATTTAATGACAGCTTCCATTGTGACAACTGAACTCAAGTGTGCCAGCATTTCCTGCTTTGGGGCATGTTGTCACATAAGGTAAATTTAAATTCACTTTAACTAAATTTTTCATAATAACGGCAGAAATGTTCAATAGCTTTTCGTAGCCTGTACTTTAATGTATGTATGACTATAAAAGTGACTTTCAAATACAATCATGATAAACATTTAGCCTACTCCCTTAATCACTACAGAAATTACTTCAGCTTTCGGTGTGGCTCCGAAATAAGGTGATTTTCTCACAATTTTCCCATCACAACACAGTTCATATCCCACATGCATCCATCTTTAATTACTCCTCTTCCTAACACTCCACCTACACTGCAAACACTTCAGTTGCGATGTACACTGTAAAGTTTACACATTTTCACGTCCAGCGTAGACAGCTTCGTTGAATACGGACTCGTTTGGAAAAGGAGGGAATGTACCTCTTTGTTCTCCGGTTCTGGACTCAAGGAACCGCGGCGGATCCTCAGAACATCTGCATCCTCTTCCCGTAAAAACCTGAAACTAGACTCAAAACTTCCCGTTACGTGTCTTCCACTCAGACGCAGTGAAAAGTCGAACTTCTGCGACTGCATGTAGGAAGAAAAGCTTCATATTTCTGCAACACTCACCAGATATGATCTCTGTTCGCCATAGGGAAGTGAGGAAACCCTGTCATCTGCTTCGAAGATACGCACTTTTCATCTCTTTTCAATAAAACTATGTTCCACGGAGTAATTTTTTGCTAGCCTATGTTTTGCTAAAGATTGTATGGACGTAAAAATGTCGATTTTCTTTGAAACCCGTCCTGTTCAGATTTCTTGTACTTGTCTGTGTAAGATAAGACAGGAAATATTTATGTAGTTATCCAGGAAAATGAGGGACTGCAATTATCTCACATAAACAGTTCTTCATCTTCATGTTGATGTAACCAAAGAACATCTCAGCTATTTTCACCAGACAACATGATGACTAGCCCCAATTAAGCCGTTTTTGTAGCCTATTTATAATGAATATCCTACAATACAGCTATACAATGTGAAAAAAGTTATGTCAAGGAAAAATTAAATGTGTTTCATGTGGTATGGTTTTATTCAAGTATAAAAGTATTCAAACTACAAGCTAATTGTATTATAGCCTACATTATATTCCAATTTTAACTACAAAATAACTGTAAAACAATTCTACAAACAAAAACCTTAAAGGGATAGTTCACCCAAAAATGAAAATTATAATTTACTCACCCTCTATTTTTCCTAGTGACCTTCTTCTTTCAGACAAATACATTCAGAGTCAGGCCTATTTAAAATATCCTGTCTCTTTCAAGCTGGCATTGATGGCAAAAATTTCAAACCCAAAAAAAGAGCCATCCATCCACCATAAACGTACTACACATTGCGCCGGTGTTAATAAAGGCGTTCTGTAACGAATTGATAGGTTTGTGTAAGTAAAATATCTTAAGTTATGTATCATGTACATAACTGGCACGGCGTATTACTTCCGATGGCCTATGCGCTTTGAACAGCGAGAGGCTTTTCTGATATTTTACTTTTTTCTTTACTTTTAATATTTTTCTTTATTAAAAATATTAACCCCGCAGCCATGTGGATTACTTTTATAATGGAGGGATGCACTATGGTCTTCAGATTTTGGGCTGCCAGTCACTGCCATATATATATATATATATATATACATATATATATATATATATACCTAAGATGGCTTGAGGGCGAGTAAATCATGGAATAATTTAAAATAAAATACATTTGAATAGTAAATATACAGGTCCTTCTAAAAAAAATAGCATATGTGATAAAAGTTCATTATTTTCCATAATGTAATTATAAAATTAAACGTTCATATATTTTAGATTCATTGCACACCAACTGAAAACTTCAGGTCTTTTATTGTTTTAATTCTGATTTCATGACATACAGCTCATGAAAACCCAAAATTCCTCAAAAAATTAGCATATTTCATCCAACTAATAAAAGAAAAGTGTTTTTAATTTGAAAAAAAGTCAACCTTCAAATAATTATGTTCAGTTATGCACTCAATACTTGGTCGGGAATCCTTTTGCAGAAATGACTGCTTCAATGCGGCGTGGCATGGAGGCGATCAGCCTGTGGCACTGCTGAGGTGTTCTGGAGGCCCAGGATTCTTCGATATAGCGGCCTTAAGCTCATCCAGATTGTTGGGTCTTGTGTTTCTCAACTTTCAATATCCCACAGATTCTCTATGGGCTTCAGGTCAGAAGAGTTGGCAGGCCAATTGAGCACAGTAATACCATGGTCAGTAAACCATTTACCAGTGTTTTTGGCACTGTGAGCAGGTGCCAGGTCGTGCTGTAAAACCAAATCTCCATAAAGCTTTTCAGCAGATGGAAGCATGAAGTGCTCCAAAATCTCCTGATAACTAGCTGCATTGACCCTGCCCTTGATAAAACACAGTGGACCAACACCAGCAGCTGACATGGCACCCCAGACCATCACTGACTGTGGGTACTTGACACTGGACTTCAGGCATTTTGGCATTTCCTTCTCCCCAGTCTTCCTCCAGACTCTGGCACCTTGATTTCCGAATTACATGCAAAATTTGCTTTCATCCGAAAAAAGTACTTTGGACCACTGAGCAACAGTCCAGTGCTGCTTCTCTGTAGCCCAAAGTGGCTTGACCTGGGGAATGCGGCACATGTAGCCCATTTCCTGCACACGCCTGTGTAAGGTGGCTCTGGATGTTTCTACAGGTCTGGAATCGATCCTTCTCCACAATCTTCCTCAGGGTCCAGTCACCTCTTCTCGTTGTGCAGCGTTTTTTGCCACACTTTTTCCTTCCTAGAGACTTCCCCCTGAGGTGCCTTGATACAGCTCTCTGGGAACAGCCTATTCATTCAGAAATGTCTTTCTGTGTCTTACCCTCTCGCTTGAGGGTGTCAATGATGGCGTTCTGGACAGGGTCAGGTCTTACCCATGATTGCGGTTTTGAGTAATGAACCGTGCTGGGAGTTTTTAAAAGCCTCAGGAATCTTTTGCAGGTGTTTAGAGTTAATTAGTTGATTCAGATGATTAGGTTAATTGTTCGTTTAGAGAACCTTTTCATGATATGCTAATTTTTTGAGAATTTTGGGTTTTCATGAGCTGTATGCCAAAATCATCAGTATTAAAACAACAAAGGCCTGAAATATTTCAATTGGTGTGCAATGAATCTAAAATATATGAAAGTTTAATTTGTATCATTACATTATGGAAAATAATGAACTTTTATCCCATATGCTAATTTTTTGAGAAGGTCCTGTATTGCTCAAATAATGTCATTTCATCCTTTCTTAACAATATGTAGTTTTTATTTAAAATTTTGCAGTTTGTACCTCACAGGACAAATGGTGTAAAAATTAGGAACATTACACGTTGCTCTTAGATAAAAATGATGACATGATGCTTTTACCAAGTCATGACACCCATTTCAATATTTCCCCCTTTAAATTAGGTCCACTCCCTCCCTGTGGATAAATTCCTTTCCCTGTTAGTCACTAAATAACCACACGAGGGAGCTTTAACCCATGCATATCTCCAGAGACTGAAACAGCCTTATGAATCCAGTTAAAGACTTTGCAGCAGACAAATTATTTTCTGCGAAATGTGAGATTCAGAGAGTTTCTAACCTCCTTGCTTAACTCCATCAACCACTACACAGATCACAATGCAGATGAGCAAGAGACCAAGCCCAGCACCCAGTTATGGGAGTGGGAATAAGATGAAAGAGTCACAGAACATGGAACATCTGTCTGTAATTGACGGCATGGCCAGGGATTCTAGGGGAGTGTGTGGCCTTGCAGCTGTGGTGCAGGGATTTGTTTTTGTTCCTTGGATACTATGGCACCCTGGTGGCACAGAAACTGACCCACCACAGGAAGATTCTGTACGATTCCAAAGGATACGTGCTGTCAGTGTGTAGAGGGTTAAATATCAAGGAGAAACATATTGGAGAAATACTTCATTTCAGTCTGGTTTCCAATCCAGGGCACATATGCTTGATCTCATGGTAAGTCTCTTCTTACATTAATGCATTAAACTATTCTATTTTATATATAGCTTCTTAAATCCGCTATGTACACTAGCATTCAATAGTTTTGTGGTAAGATTTTTAAAATGTTTTTGAAAGAAGTTTCATATGCTCACCTATGCTGAATTTATTAAAATATAAAACAATAATACTATGAAATATTATTTCCATTTAAAATAAGTTTTCTATTAATATATTTTTACAAATATTTCAGTCTTCAGTGTCACATGATCCTTCAGAAATCATTTTAATATGAGGATTTGTTGCTGAAGTTTTGCTGCTTAATATTTTTAAGAAAAACTATGATAGGTTCTTTTTTTTAAGATTCATTGATAAATAGAAAAATGTTCAAAAGAAAAGTTTTTATTTGAAATATATTTTTGGAAAATTATAAATGTCTTTACTGCCACAATTGATGCATCATTGCTGAATACAATTATATTTAAATATCCTACTGACCACAAACTTTTGAAAAGTATATTTAGTTCTTATTTTTCAAGGCAAAATTAAAATGTAATGTGATCAGAATTCTAAACAATGTGACTATATACTTTTCATTCTTAATTGCCTATATTTTTTGGATATGACCTTATCAGTCTCCCGGGGGAAATCGAGGCATCAATAAATCATAAAATTGCAGTACAGATTCATGCAATATATAAACTACAAAACTAAAGACAGAATACAAAGATACAGAAATAACACACATTCTGAAATTTACCTTTGTCCAAATTGAATTCAAAATATTATTAAACAAATCATTTTTAGTGCAAAAAAATTATTAAACAAATAATTTTTAGTGCAAATGTGCAATATGAAAAATGCTTGTATGGATATAAATGATCAATATTTAAATATATATATATATATATATATATATATATATATATATATATATATATATATATATATATATATATATATATATATATATATATATATATATATATATATATATATATATATGGATGGGATATTTATTTAATCTAAAGATTTACAAAACTATTTTATTATGGTAATTTTTGACCTTAGACATGCTACAAACTGAATGAGCAACAGGAACCGGAAAATAACCAACCAAAAGGGAATTAAGCCCCCTTTCACTGGACCATGAGCACTGATCATTCTGCGCTGAAGGGTTCAACCCTGGTTAATGGAGTAGAGCTGGCGACGGCCACTGGAGGAGCAGAGGGGTCCTGCTCTCGCTGTACCCTTCCTTTCGGCGTGGTTCTCCTGATTATTGGCGTTGCAGTCACAGCGGTAGCCTACAGTTTCAGCACCCACGGATCGACCATCTCCATTCTGGGACTTCTGCTTCTCATCAGTGGACTGTTGCTTCTGGGCTTTAGTGCAGTTTGCAGAAGATGCAGAAAGAAAAGAAAAATACACAAATCGTGGGAGAGTCAGACTGACCTGGTAGAGAGTCGGAGGAATAGCTTTGATTAAAATATGTTCTGGAATGACTGGAAATGTGTTCATTTGAATCTATTTGTCATTAAAATACAATTCAATGTGTTTACAGTTTCTACAGAAATAGATTGACTCAGAAAACATATTCATTTCAAATACCCAGATTTTGATTAAACTATACTATTCGCATGACATACTTTATGTTTAAAAAGACATGCTTTGAATGGAAAATTGGTGACTTCAAATCACATGCATAAAAACCAGAGCAGCACATTCATTGAGATTCTAGACAGATTATGCCATGTCATGTATGGTTTGCTGGCCTCCATCTATAACCTTTTTTTTTAAGACCTCAATTATATTTTTTAGTCCATCTGGTACGTTTACATATAATCCTTGTTAAAAACTATAAAACTTTGGGCAGGTGGTATGTGCTAGTGTTCACTGCACAGCTGTAAGCTGTAATAGATGCTTATGGACAGATCAAGACATAAATATACAGATGTTGCAAACCCAGATTAAAAGAAGAAAAGCACTCTACTTTCTCGTCCATTAACATGAAGGTCAAATAAAACTGTACCCTTGGATTACCTTTGGGTTCCACCAAATATCAAAGTTTTATTTTTATTGTTGAAACATGATAGAATGGCTTATTTCAATATTGTAAAAATGTTTTCACTTTTGTAATATATTATATATAGTGTTCTATTAGTATACCTTAAAAAAAAAATGAAACTTGTCTACTTTTTAAATACTTCTCAGAAATATACCTAAAATTGCACTTAAGTATGCTTGACTTATACTGACAGAAGTCTAAGTTCTAATATTCTATCTAATATTTGGCATGTACCTTTAGTCAATCTTTTGATCAAGCTATACTTATAAGCATTCAAAGTATACATGGCTTGTAATTGTGTTTAAGCTTTTGATTGTAAATTTTGATTGATATGTAAAACTATAAAATATATATATATATATATATATATATATATATATATATATATATATATATATATTTATATACTGCATATATGTGTGTGTGTGTGTGTGTGTGTGTGTGTGTGTGTGTGTGTGTGTGTGTGTGTGTGTGTGTGTGTGTGTGTGTGTGTGTGTGTGTGTGTGTGTGTATTTATATTACATTGTGGGGACCAAATGTCCCCATAAGGATATTAAAACCTGAGATTACCTATTGTGGGAACCAGCCAGCGGTCCCCACTTTTCAAAAAGCTTATAAATCATACAGGATGAGTTTTTTTGAGAATGTAAAAATGCAGAATGTTACATGTGATGGGTAGGTTTAGGGGCAGAGGCAGAGTAAGGGGATAGAAAATACGGTTTGTACGGTATAAAAACCATTACGTCTATAGAGAGTCCCCACAAAGATAGTGAAACAGACGTGTGTGTGTGTGTGTATGCATACATACACACATACATACAGTATATGTAATTTATTTATACATACAGTCTTATTAAACTTTCTTATTAAACAGTTAAACAGTCCGTAAGTTTTGCATCTGTGACACCATTTTTGTTTGAAACATGCAATTGAAGTTATTTGCGGAGTATTCATCTATGCCAGTTGTGCATTGGCACGGCTCCTCAGCGCGGATGAATCTAATGTTTTGAGAAATAGCCTATTTGTTGTTTGCTGTGCGACACAACACCACACTGGTGTCTGGATACTCTACTTCAGAATCTAAAGATTCTACGTCTTGGTGTATAACCTAAATAATAATTTTCCTCAGAAAATGTCCTCTGAACAAGTAAGTACATGTCTGCCACTTTTAGGAACAAGACATTACAATAAATCGCACTACAACTGTGATTAAAGGGTAAGTTCACCCCAAAATGAAAATTAGATGTTTATCTGCTAGGTGTCTTTGTTTCTTCAGTAGAACACAAATGAAGATTTTTAACTCCAACCATTGCTGTGTGCCAGTCATGGTGAATAGGTAACAAGTCTATGAGAGCAAAACAAACAAACAAACAAATATGCTTAGAAAACGTGCACAAAAAACCCTACTACTCCTGACAACACATTGATTTGTTAAGACACGAACCGTTCGGTTTCTGTGAGAAACCAAACAGTATTTGTTTTTGTTTTTTTACCTCATATCCTGACGAGTCTCACCAAGTTTTCCCATCTGTTGTGACTTCCGTTAGGTGAGGTCAAAAACCAGCACGATCATAGATGTAGGATATTCCTTATTAGTGCCTGCGCGGATCGGTTGAATGAGGATCTGCATAATGTACTATGTCTATGATCGCGTCGGTTTTTTACCTCACCTAACGGAAGTCACAGTGGATGGGAAAACTTGATGAGACTCTTCGGGATTTGAGGTAAAAAAAAAAAAAAACATAAATAGCCTACTGTTCGGTTTCTCTGTTGTCAAAAGTAGCAGGTTTTTGTGTACATTGCCTAAGCATGTTTTGTTTGTTTGTTTGTTTTGCTCTCATAGACTTGTTACATAGCCTTTCACCCCATTATATGACTGGCACACAGCAACGGTTGGAGTTAAGGGACAGTTCATTTTGAAATTAAATTTTGATATGTTTTAGCTTACCTCATGGGCATCCGAGATGTAGGAGTATTTGTTTCCCCAGTAGTTTCAATTTTGATCATTTTAGGTCAAACCGTTCTTGTCTGTGCCTCACATAATGCAGGTCTATGGTCACCACCTCAAAGAGCATACACAGAGAAGTCCAAATTAAACAATCCCCCATCGTAAGTACACACTGATGGCCTGCCACGAAAAGAGCGGTTTGTGTGAGAAAACGAACAGTATTTATATCGTTTTTACCTCTTGTACACCACTACGTCCAACTGATCTGAGGGCACGTGTGTGCGTTTCCTATGGTGTACAAGAGGTAAAAACGATATAAATACTGTTCGTTTTCTCACACAAACCGCACAGACAAGAGCGGTTTGACCTAAAATGATCAAAATTGAAACTACTGGGGAAACAAATACTCCTACGTCTCGGATGCCCATGCTAAAACATATCCAAATTTAATTTCAAAGTGAACTATCCCTTTAAAAAGCTTCATTAGTGTTCTACTGAAGAAACAGACACACCTACATGTTGGATGCACTGGGGGTAAGCAGATAAACATTTTTGGGTGAACTAACCCTTTAAATCTAACGATCGCTCATGTAACACCAAACCGTGCAATTTATTATTATTGTTATACTCTGTTCTTAAATTGCTAATGTTAACAGCATTAGCATTATGTATAGTGTTTAAAGGGGGGGGGGGGAGCTTTTTACACTGTTAAAGACTTGGATTACCATCCTTAACATAGACAAAGTTTCAAAAACGAAGTTGGACGTTTGATGGAGTATTTCTGTGTCAAAAATACTCCTTCCGGTTTCTCACAAGTTTCGGAGAGTTTTTTTCGAGTATGGAAGGTCCTTGTATGGGCCGTATGGGCTCTTCTTCCGGAAGGGTGCGCGTGAGCGTGACTAGAGGGGCGAGAGAGGAAATACACGCCCCTTAAACACTGCTCTCAAGCTGCAGATCCACTCGTCCGTGCAACACTTCTGTCGCACTTTATTCCTACGGGTGACGTCAAGCGACTTCAACGCATCCGCATAACATTCCGGGAAGGCAGCGCTGCATTTGAACCAATTTGAACGCAGAAATGACGAGAAGCGTCACGACATCACGCTTCAGTCGTGTCGCAAAAGTGGATCTTCACGGTCACTGCTGTCACAGGACTTCACGAAATCAACAATGTTACCAAAGAAGTGTGTTTTTGACGGAGCGGTCCCAGCGATAAAGGTTCCCGGTCATGCTTTGGAAGCAGGCGGTGAGTAAAACTGCTTCAAATGTCTATGTTGTTGGCTCTCGTCGCACAAAGCATGCTTCGTCATTCAATTGCGCTAACGGTTACTCTATTGTTGTTCTATGTATAACGTTACACTAGTCTGACGTGCAAAACTGTTTTGCTTGCTACTGCGAAGGTTTAGTCACATACAATAGTCCATAAACCAAAGCATGTCCTCATAAACTGCGAGTAAACACACAAATGTTGACAGGCCACTAAATACACAGAGACGGACGTCCTGCCGTTGTTGCTTCTCCTGTTCAGTTAATTTCAGCCTCCGGATCTGATTCTGGATCATATCTGTATTAGTTGAATCTGATTGATAGCTATGGTTTATTAGAGTAAAGTTTTCTCCACGCTTGAGGACGTCACCGCTTTATGTGTGCTCGTCATTCTTTAGCTCCGCCCACACGATACGCCTCCAGCCGCTCGTTTTTTTCCGGAAAGACTCGGTACAGCCTATATTTCTTTAATAAGTATAATAAAACTAAAGACTTTTCGGAGATATGAAGGATGCAATAATACTCTATAGGTACTCAAGATTGACATGAGATTGACTGAAACTGAGTGTTTCACCCCCGCTTTAAGCATTACCTGTAGATTTCAATTCCCATAACACATTACAGTCTAATCTTTTGGGTGAATTTCAGTTGTCACTGCGAAGTCATTTGGGCCTCTCTGGATTACAATCAGCGATCAAAATGATAAAATGTAATGAAATTACTCCTGCTGCAGTGAGAAAAGGCTATACATGATAGCTTGAAGAAAACGCGCATGGCTCTTTCTTTATCTATACAGACCTGACTGACGCAAACAAAGACATGCTTGAATTTCCCGCGGAAATCCACCAAACCAGTAGACTGATGCTGCGTTCCAGTGGTTCCAGTTCGTTTTTGTTATGCTCTTTACTCGCTAACATCCCTCCGTCTCATTCAATCGGATGTGTGTCATTGCTTACGTTACATGAGTGCAAACTACTGGTGTAAAATTTGCTATGGACTGAACTGTAATGTCCTAAGCCCTTGATCACTTAGGGTGCTTTCACTCTAGCACTTTTGGTGCGCACACCCGGGTTCGACTGAGTTCGGTTCGTTTGGATGATGTAAACGTGGTCTTCCGAACTCGGGTGCGCACCCGCGAACCATACCCAAGTCCGCTTAAAAAGGAACTCGGGTTTGGTCTTGGCAATCGAAAGTGTGAAAGAACACTTGGAAGTACACTATGGAGTGTATTTATTATTTATTTATTTTTAATTTACAAAATTGTTTAATTGTTTAAGGTGTGCTTGGGTTTTAAATGTTTTAAAAATGTTTTTTAAATATCATAGAGTTGTTTGTGGTGGGGTAAATTAAACGCGATATGTGGTGACATTACAATACAATCGTGTTGCATTGTGGTATATGAAGCTGCCTGAAGTGTACATATGAAGTAGACTTGCTCCCTCGGTCAAAATCTGTTCATATAAACTTCCCTTGTCCACTGAATGCACTAGTGCAACGCAGCACCACTCCACTTTTAGATCAGCACTTGAAACCCAAACACACCTACTGTAAGGAATTGATTCGGATAAAATAACTCAAAGGGGTATTGAATTACAGTGAAAGGAACCGTGATACATATTAAATGATTCAAAATTAATATTTAACACTTTATCAGCTATTTGTCCAGCGATACGTTGAAATTAGAGTACATTATCAATCTTAAATCGGGATATTACCCATTACAACGGCAATAATATCAATATTATGTTCACTGTTTGTGAGCTTAGGTAACACAATCGATCAGTTTGAGGTAGTAACTTATAAACACATAGCCAAAGACACTTGTATATATGAAAAAGGTAAACAAAAGTTTATTGAACTATTCTAAACACACAAACTAACGAAAACACACATTCATACAGTTACTGGGAAATGGATGTTTGTTAATGGAAAGGAGTGAAGTCCCAATGATTTCTTAACCACAACCTGAGAATCAATATACTAGCAGGTCAACCTTACACGCTTAGATACAATTTTTACCAGTTCAGCCAGAATTAAGTCATGTACTTGCGTTTGAATGCTCCTGTGAGCATGGGTTCCTCTTAGCACGGCATTACTCGGCTGGTAGTCAGTTGTTGTGGTCAGAGGGACAGTTGGTTTTGCGGAGTGAAAAGCCGAATCCTGGATGGCGTTAGCTGGTTGCTACGTGACGACGGGCATCTCTGTGGCGCCATTGCGCGGACTCCAGGAAGATTTCTACAGCAAGGTTCAAACGGAGTTTTGGTGTGTGGTGATGATGAAGAGCTCTGGGTAGCTCGGAGGACGCTGTGTGCAGGCAGGGAAGGCCCGCACGATCAAAGCAGAAGTCACCGCAAATCCATGGCACTCAGTAAAGCATGAAGCAAAACAAAAAGCAAAGATATCTTGTTGCCCGGGAGTTTTAAACGGGCCCCAAGGTCCCACCTTGGGGGCGTCTCCGGCCAATGAGATGTTGTGGGAGGGTGTCCATCACATAGACATCAAACTGCTTGCTATTCCCATGATGGGAGAAGGAGATAGTAAAGATTCATATGTAATACATGTCTCTTGTCCATAGGAACTCTACAAGTTACATGAAAATATACATAATACCTTATATGTTTAAGTCGCCGTTGGGTGGATTAATTCATGTTATTGAATCTATGGTTTAAGTTTACTCCTCATGCCTGCATTGGTGTGAGGTCTTTGTGTGATGTTCAAAGAGCCTTTGAAATGTGCGGGTCAAGGAAGGAGGAGCATGATGAGGTGTCCTGTATAGTGTCAGGGTTGCCTTCGAAAAGCTCTTAGCGACTCTGTGTCCCGATAACGATTTGAATTTATGCCTGTCGGTAATAAATGAGTTTCTTCTTTGTGAGGTTCTAACCGCTGTTATGCTTGTAGAACAAAGAGGAAACATGTCACATGACTCATCTTGTCCTTGTGCTGGTTTGAGATAACGCAGGTAAAGAGGGAGAGCTGTTGTCTCTGGTCCAGTTGGGGCATCCTTGATTAGTTTTAAGATCGGTTCAGTTTTCGGAGAGGGGGTCTCTGGAATTATTTGTTATGTCGACTCACTGCTGGAATATACATATTCCTACACTACAGAATGCTGCATTAAACAATTTCATAAAGAAAAAAATAATAATAATAAATCAACTTAGTGGATTCCAAGTGAGAAAGTCGGAAAGTTCGGTCCATTGCAAAGGTTGCACCAGTAGTGGACACTCATGCAACGTAAGCAAGTGTAACAGAGACCAGATAGTAGTAGTTGCTGTGCGAGTAAATCTCACTCCTCTGACCTCAAGAGACGCTCTAGCGACCAACGCAAGAGGTTGCAGCCTTTAGCCTCCTTGTTAGAGCATCGCACTTTCATGCTGGCGGACACGGGTTCGAGTCCCAGTCCGAACAGAAGGGGTTACACAATGACGCACATCCGAATGAACAAGATGGAGGGAAGTTAGCGAGTGAAGGGCATAATAAAAATGAACTGGAACGCAGCATGGGTAAACCCAGCCTGATCTGCCAGTGATTTGATTTCGCCCTGCAGCCCAGGCTGGAAACCTGTACATTTTCTGTCCGCTTCTGTTACAAATTGGTGGGGACCAATCACAAACTGGCTTATCCACCTGGCGCGCTATTGGTGGGTTTAACACGATGATGGATAGAGAAGCAATGTTTCATTGGCCAGATTGTTTGAAGGACTATGCAATTGCGTACAGAGTAATTTAAACTATGGCCATGATCAAGCCTCTTGTGGTTTGATTGGTTTCACTTGATGACTCCTTGTTAGGTACTCCAAGACAGAGAATTCCACAAAGCTTTTATTATGCCGTTGTTGCTGTTTTTTCATATTAGATATGTTTGAGTGTGTTGAAAGTTATGTTATAATGCTACTCTTTGAGTTTGCGCTGGGGCTACTATGAGACACTGGTTGCACAATGCAGTAAGCAAGATCGATATTAGGCATGGTAAAACATGGTTCTCGCTGCAAATCAAGAAAACAAGATTAAACAATAAGAAAAACAAACTGTGTTGAGCTATAACAATGATTAGTTTTCTGTCAATTAATGTATCCAAACTGTTGCTCACCTTTCTAATAAAACTCATAATGTATTAAAGCGTCTTTGGTGTTTCCATGGTTTCTACTAAATAAAACCAGACATTGAGGGTAACGTGGATATGATGTCAATGATAGGCGACTCACACGGTTCGTGTCCTGGTTAAAATTGCTTATTTCTCTGGATTTAAACATTCTTGGAAACATGCGGGATAATGTGAGTTCACAAGTCAGCAAAATATATAACATTGTTCTTTTGGTTTTTGGATATTTTAATCCAAAAAGCTTACATGTGCCTTTGATACAGTAAATATCCTGACACTTCCAAGCTTTACAATGGCAGTGACAGGGTCCGTCGAGTTTGAAGCACAAAAAAGCACATCCATCCATTATAAATGTACTCCATGGTGGCCTGACGTGGTCATACTCAATTCTAGTCAGAATATGAGTCTGAAACTGTCAAGGATCAGGAAGTGGAGGACCCAGATGCAGAGTGAACAAGGACAGTTTATTAACAAGACAGATCAACAGACACAATAGGGTAGTGGATGAGTGACAGTCCAAACACCAGGGCAGGGGACAGACACCACGACGACAGGTAGGGGAGGATGACCACTGAGACCAGTCCAGGGAGCCAATGAACTAGACGACAGCTTGTGAGGCAACACCAGGCTGGGCGATGGTGGACCAATCCAGGCAGGAACCTGAGGCTTGATGTTCTCACAGAAGCAGGAGTCTTGGCTGACAGGCAGTGGAGACAGCAGCCAGGGAAAAAACACTGGACAGAAAACAACACAGGACACACACACACGACAAGACTCTAGACAAGACAACAAGAAACAGACAAACTAAGAACTATGACTAAATTAAACAAAAACTTAAAATAAAAACTGGAGCTAGAAAACGAAGAAAAATAAAACAAAACCAATCTCTATAAAAAGACTGAACTGAGAAAATAAAAGTGGAAAACAGAAAAAATAAAAAGGTAAGCTATCAGAACCCAGAAAACTAAACAATAAGGCTAGAAGAAAAATACCAAACTAAGACCTGGAGAAAACAAGCAAAAATAAAGACAGAACCTTCACTAGACTCAAAAACTCAGGAACAAAGAAAAAAACTGAAAATAAATTCAAAGCTAGAAAAACAGGAGACACTAAAACTAGAAAAGGCTAGACTAGGCTAGACAAGGAGCTAGAGACATGTACGCACAAGCAAACGCTCACAAACATACACAACGAACCAGCAAAGACATGAGGGAAGGTAGCACAATATAAAGGGACCAGAGCACATGAGGAACAGGTGAGCACAATTAGTGAAACGAGGACTAGACCAGACTAAACAAGGGGGCGTGGTAACGGCAAACAAGGAGGTAGGACAAGAGGAACACATGACAAACACAGAGAGAGACAGATCCAAGTACTAAGACACAAAACAAACATAGAAACATTAAACAAAGACAAAACAGACAGAGCTGCCAGGGCAGAACCCTGACAGAAACGGCTCCATTGGGCTGTGATTATGGGGTGTGTTTCAACCGAACCAGGAAAGACCTCAATTGGATAGACCTACAACCAATCAAAGCAACAAAGCGACGTCAACAGAGCTCAACTGCACTGTCTTGCCAAGTCCACGTTTTTCCCCCGCAAGTTGTTTTCTATGTCCGCTTGTTGAAGCGATTATTATATCATATATAGACCCATGAGTGTGAATTTTAGCAGGCAACCTTGCCAAAATAACACACATTTTACCCCCCAAACACCTTTTTTTTTTCTGGGGAACCCCCCCGAGAAGCTATTGTTTAGGGCTAGTAGTTGGCAGGTTTTGTTGTAAAAACTTGGCAACCCTGTCTGCACGTGCTGGAATAAACGATCTTTGCCGGTGTTGTAAATAAATAAAAGAATTTAATGATACACAGAGTACTTGATCATCATTTTTGAGAGAAATTGTGAAGGTGTATGCATATACAAACAAGCTCTCCATTTAAGATTTGAACAAATATAATCCAAGCCCCTTTGGTGACGTGCATGATTACGTTACTGTTGATCATCTGTCCGTCATCGTCTAAAGCCTGCCCTGATGATTTCATTGGTCCGAACAGTTTCTGTGGGGCTAAGTTCGGCTGGCATCCAGGCTAACTCTATGGGGCTCCAGGGCATTAATAAAGGCCATCAGGATATTTAATAATATAACTTTGATTTTGTTTATCAGAAAGAATAAAGTCATATACTCCTAGGGTGGCTTGAGGGTGAGTAAATCATGGGCTAATTTTCATTTTAAAGTGAACTACTCCTTTAAGGACATAAAGTATATTTGTGATATTTAGCATATTTATTAATTGCTGGTTTTTGTGATATCCTGAGTTTGCATTCTATTGTTTTTATTTTGAGGAATACCGACTCTGTTTTTGTGCAAGTGAGAACTACAGTAGAACTACAGTAACCATCATGATGACACAGCACACACATGGGGAGTTGTCAATAAATGAAAAAACAAAGTAACTGATTTTCACAAGGCTTATTTCCACACATTATTTTTTAATGAATCTCTACTGAATGATAAAAATAATTAACAACCCATTAAAAGGTATTCAAAATTGTATCGAGACGATGAATGCCAAATGCTTAAAAGTATATAAGATGTGTTACATTTTCATTTTCCCAAATAACCTTCAAAAAAACAGCATTAAATATGCCTTTTTGGCATCAGTATTCTGTCATGTCCATTAATAAAGACATAACATAAGTAGTAGCCACTTTTAATGAACACTGTCTCAAACTCCTATTATGCTTGAAATACAAAATAAAAACCATTAAAAATATATTATGTACAAATGTCTTGATTAAACAAAATCTAGAAAAATGAGTGGTGGAAATGCTTATTACATTTTCCCAAAATATTCCACAGTCCACACACTAAATCTGCTTTTTGGCTTGAGTGTTATGTCACGGTCCATTTATAATGACATAACTAAAAGTCGTTCATTACACAATACTTAGTGAAATCCCACATTGACGTGCTTCTGGCAAAAGGACACGTGGGACATGCTAAAAACTCTACTCCACCCTTTCACCGCTTCCACATAATTTGGCCAAATCCATCTTGCAATGTGCAGTTGGCAAAATTAAAATGGCAGCTTAAGCTATTAAAGTGAGCAGCTTTTAATCATTGGCTGCTGGAATTCAAGGTTGGTGGAATAGAAGGGGGAGGGATTAAAGTCTTTGAGCGGCAGAGCAACATCTCCACTCTGATCTCTGCACAGGGCCCTGCTGGTGCTCGTCAGAATATCCCTGCTACGCTTAGCCGAAGAGCCCGACGGGAGTCCATGGTGCCCACTTTTCTCTCAGAGCGCGGAGTCAGGGATGCAGCGTCGCCATGGGTCTCATGGAGTTTTACCTGGAGATTGATCCAGTCACTCTAAACCTCATCATCCTCATCGCCAGCTACGTGATCTTGCTTCTGGTCTTTCTCATCTCTTGCATCCTGTACGACTGCCGGGGCAAAGACCCTTCTAAGGAGTACGTTTCCGAGCCCCCCGCCCCCCAGCAACAGTCTCCCATCCGGCTCGTTGTGATGCAAAACTCCCCGGCCTCATCGCGTTATAATGAGCAGAACAACACGGCTTCCTCCAACTTCACACCTCTGACCCCTGACACGCGCGAGAAGAGGAGCACGCTAGTCTGACCCATCCAGTCTGCTGATGAGTGAATTTATCACGTCTGTCCCCTCACTTTTGGACACATATTCAATCCTCTAAGAGTTTATGAATGCCACAATTTAAACCTACTTTAAACTGAAACAGGTAAGATACAATTCCTTCGCACTGACCTGAATGTGACCCATTTAATGCTCATTGATTTTTTTTGTTGAAGGTGATGTCATTTGTGCAATTTCTGAATATTATTTATTATGTGATTCATTATTAAGGATGCAAAAGTCAAGACATTTTACATTTGACATAATTCTATCTAAATATTATTTGCAAACAATACTCACATACTTATTCCTTTTCTAGGCAGATTGTCAAAGGGGATGACATGATGTGACATGAATCAATTCCACATAATTTATAACGATTATCAGGAAGAAGACATTCGGTAGCATAGGGATTAACTTAAGCAACATCGAGTGTCTGTACTATTGCATCATCATCCTAAAAAACATACAAACCAAAATGGCCAGTGACGATATAGTGTTTTACGCACTATGGGCTTTAATTTATCCAGATAAGACGGTTATGTAAATATGATATTGTGCAAAATTCAACTGAATGGTAAAATGCGAAGGAGATTTTGTGTCCATTCCTCTTTGGTTGGTCGAATGTCACAACTTATGTTGTGACTTTGATTTAACACTAAGAGCAGGACTATACATGCAACTAATCCATTCAGTGCACATTATCTGCTCTTTTGTGTGCAAATGGCTTCAAATAAATTTGTGTTAATCTGAATGTATCTAGTAGGGTATAAAGCATGCAGCAGCCATCATTTATACAGCCAATCAGATAAAAACAAACTCTGTTTTGAGATGCATTGTTGTCCCAGATCACATGATCAGCTGGACAGACTAATAAACTACAGCACACCTACAGGTGTAGCATGTCTAAACTAATGTGTAGACAAGTCTAGATTTTGTATAAAAGGATAGCAATTTAAAAATCCGGGGGGGGGGGGGGGGTCTTAATGTGTAATCAAAAAAAGTTGCTAAATGTGAATAAGGAACCCATTAAAGTCAACCAAACAAACCATTAACATTTTTTAATTGCTTTATATAAAGGATGCTTAAGCACATATGTCAATCTTGGCTGTTCTGTTCATTGCTGCTGACATGTCAATAACATAATATCAATTTTTCTGCTCATAACCTGTTCCTCGTTTTTAACTGATATCTTTGTTTATAGTCACTGTAAAATACACTGCCAAAAACTATATTTGAAATATCAAACGTTTTCTGTGGTCAACAAGTGCAAGGATTGCTTATAAGACCTTTCTTTAACTATATATTTTTTATTTACAATCTGTCGTTCTCCTGATCTCCATACATCAGTTTAAAGAGACAGCGTTCTTCATTAGAATTACGTAACACGACCCTTTGACTTTAAACTGACGACACATCCAACGGCATTTCGCCACTGGTGGCGTAGTCAATAAAGCACAGTCTCTTTTCTTCTCTGTTTCAGAGCATCCATCTGCATTCATTAGTTTATTGTGGACAATTTCATCATGGAAATGGAGTTATTTTATCCTCTGGACACTGGATAGAGGACAGTAGAAGACACACGTGCATGCCTAAACAGGGCTAATGTGTGGACACGTGTACAGTCACAATGTTGTCTGCCATAAAAATGACTTGTGATTATGCAGCTTTTTCAAAAGCGTACATGTTGCCCATGTAGTGTACAAAACTAAGTATATACCTTAAACATTTTGAATGTGTCTGTTGTGAAGTTTGAATGTGTGCGTGTTTGTAAATGTGTAAACTTAGGTATATTATAAAGGATACATTTACAATAATATAATAATTGTTTCACAGGAAAAACAATAAAAAAGTTATCATTCAATGGACATTGATGAATCCACCTTGCTGAATGCAGTTGTTAAATAATAAATCATCATCTATGCATTGCATTTGGCATATGCATTTCCCCCCCAAAGCAACTTACTGTATATACTGTACATTTTGTTATATATGTATTCCCCAGGAATCAAATGCTGCTGCAACGTTATTAATGAAGTATAATAATAATAAAAAGGTACCACTTCACAAAATTACGGCCTCATTTGTTAAAATTAGTTAACTAACATTAACAAACAATGAGCGATTTATTTATTAAGCATTTACTTACGTTTCAGTTACATTATTTTAGTTACGTAACTTTATTATTTTGTATCTAAGTTAATAAAAAATGTTAGTTAATGTTCATGTTGGTTGACAGTGCATTAACTATGTGCATTAATGCTAAATTAACATTAACGTAGATTAATAAATGCTCTATAAGTTGTTAATTGTTTGTTCTTGTTAACTTATGATGGTAATAATAATAATAATTGTTAATTTTCTTTTAAAAAGTTAAATATTAATTTTAAAGTATTTTTGTGTAAATTTTTCACCAAATTGTTTGACAAGCAAGTGGTAAAAGCGATTTAATTCATATTTTCACTAATATAACATTCATAAAACTCATGTATTCTCTACAGTACATTGGTGAATAAAAGCAAATATATTTTTTTTTGTAATTGTGCTTTTTGTGTCATGCATCAGCATGGTAAGAGTAAAGGCTGATTTATATTTCTGTGTCGGACGTGCACCATAGCCGTGGGCTACACGTCGATTTTCATTTATATTGGGCTTAAGTACATAACACTAGCCCTCAGTCGACCAGGGTCAGTTATCCTGTGTTGGCCATGAGAGGGTAAGCAAGGGTATGGAGCGTGGAGGAGGATGTGACCAGTGTAAGGCTTGTAATTCCCGTTGCCTGTCCTTTCTTTCAGATGGATTGCAACCAGGCTGAATGCAGGCTGGGATTAATGTTAGATCCCAATCTGCTCCCTCTGCATTTACAAATGGCTTTATATAACTCCTAGTCTATTTGATAAATGCCACATAATCCCACAGGAAGTCATCTGTGTTTGTCTCGAGTAAGAGGACGTTTAGGCCACACCCAGAAGCAGCACGTACCGGAGGTCTGCTCTAAACACATGTCATTGCAGGACTGTAGTAATCGTCATGCTGGAAGCTCTTTTTACATCATGCAAAAGTTGAAAGCGAGAGAGAGGGAGAGAGGGAGGGGGGGGGGGGGGGTTGACTGCCTGCTTGCATGCATGTCAAAGGGATGTACTGCTTAGCAATATATTTTCTGGAAAGGAATTAATATCTATATTTCTGTATGGCCTACTTCATCTCATATACATTGTTTATTATCATAATTATATATATATATACAGACACAGTATACAGTCAAGCCAAAAACTATTCAGACAGCAGATATAATTTTTTACTAGTGGGTGCAGGACACTATAGTTCATTTTTGTAAGTGAGGATAGCAAAATAAAGTAAACTTTGACATATTATGCGCAAAAATCCTTCATTCAGTGGGCTACCAGTACATATTGATAAAAACTTAGTATCAAAATAATTCGGACAATTAAATCTGACCATGTTTTTTCTCTCATTTTTAATTCAACCTTTTAAACCACAGACTGAACAAAATTAACCATTGCTTGTTTATTGGTTAATTTGACCTAAATTGGTATTATCAAACGGTGTACTTAAATTTAACAGCTGACAGCTGATTGGTTGATTGTAATCCATTATATACCATTCTGTTAATGTTATCTGACATTATCAATATGATATGATGATTATAAAAATGTATTTAGGTGTTACAACTGTCCAACTGTATACAACTATGTGTGGGGTTGTTCAAGATGTTTGAGATGTTCTGACAGTTAAACTTGTCATATTTTATCACGCTTTTCCAAACTATAGCGAATAAACTGTGAGAAATATATAGTAATGTGAGAAAATCTTGAAGGTGTCTGAATAAACCTTGGTCTAACTGTATATACCGATCAGGCATAAAATTATGACAGGTGAAGTGAATAACATTGATTATCTCTTCATCACTGAACATGTTGGTGGATGTTAATGGTTGTTAATTGATCATTGATGTGTGGGGAGTGAAGGCTGGCCCATGTGGTCCGATCAAACAGATAAGCTACTTTAGCTCAGATTGCTCAAGAAGTTAATGCTGGTTCTGAAAGAAAAGTGTCAGAATACACAGTGCATCACAGTTTGTTGTGTATGGGGGTACATAGCCGCGGACCAGTCAGGGTGCCAATGCTGACCCCTGTCCACTGCAAAAAATGCCAACAGTGGATACATGAGCATCAGAAGTGGACCACGGAGCAATGGAAGAAGGTGGCCTGGTCTGATCCATCACGTTTTCTTTTATATTATGTGGATGGCAGGGTACGTGTGCGTTGCTTACCTGGTGAACATGGCACCAGGATGCACTATTGGAAAAAGGCAAGCCAGCAGAGGCAATGTGATGCTTTGGGTAATGTTCTGCTGGGAAACCTTGGGTCCTGCCATCCATGTGGATGTTACTTTGACATGTACCACATAAGCATTGTAGCAGACCATGTACACCCTTTAATGGAAACGGTATTCCCTGGTGGCTGTGGGCTCTTTCAGAAGCATAATGCGCCCTGCCACAAAGCAAAATGGTTCAGGAATGGTTTAAGAAGCACAACGACGAGTTTGAGGTGTTGACTTGACCTCCAAATCCCCCAGATCTCAATCCAGTCGAGCATCTGTGGGATGTGCTGAACAAACAAGTCCGAACCACAGAGGCCCTGCCTCGCAACTTAAAGGACTAGTGGAGTCAATGCCTTGATGGTGCAGGGAAGTATCAAATAATGCGTTTCAAATATATATCTACAATGTTGATATCTGTTGGTGATGATGACACTGATGATAATAATGATGTGTATAAAAGAGGAATAAGAATATTTTGTAACACTAATGACGGAGCATTAAAAGAGATAGTTTACCCAATAAGACCATGATTTACTCACCCTCAAGTTATCCTAGGTGTATATAACATTTTTCTTTCAGACGTATACAATCAGAGTTATGTTAAAAAGGTTGTCTAATCCAAGCTTTATAATGGCAGTAATTGTTGCTCTGTTTATGAAGTCCATAAAAATGGATCTGTCCATCTGTTCGTCAAAACATGCTCCACGTGGCTCTGGGGGGTTAATAAAGGGTTTCTGAAGCAAATCATTGCATTTGTGTAAAAAAAAAAAAAACCATATTAAAACTTATTAACTTATTAATTAAATTAAAGTTCGCCTTTCGTGGAAAAGTGTTGAAAGTGCCTTCTCGGAGTTCAAGATGCGTATGCGACATGGAAGCACTTTCAACACTTTTTCCATGAACTGAATATGGAAGGAGATCGGCCGGAACTTTCATTAAAACGTTTTAAATATATATATTTTTCTTACACAGATGCAACGATTTCCTTCAGAAGGCCTTTAACCTCCCAGAGCCGTGTGGAGCACGTTATTTGACGGGCAGATGCATTTTTATGGACTTCAAAAACAGACCAACAGTCCCTGCCATTATAAAGCTTGAATTAGCCAGGACTTTTTTAATATAACTCAACTTTTATTTGTCTGAAAGAAGAATGTGATATACACCCAGGATGACTTGAGGGTGAGTAAATTATGGGGTCATTTAAATTTTTGGGTGAACTAACCCTTTAACAACATCTGTTATAGGGTTTAGACTATTTTTTACAGTCTATGGTTTAGACACACATCAAACATGCATTTTTGGATAGGCATTGCCCTCTAGTGGCACGTTAGTGCATACTAGGGTATTAGTAATTTGCCATTATTAACACCTTATAAGATCCTTGTGCCAATGTGTTTAAAGAAAGACTTCAAATATTTATAATATAACATATTTATAGTTCACTTATTAAACGCAACATCATCAAATATCAGCTTTTTAAAAGCTTTTTATTTTCATTAACAAGAAAAAGGAACCAAAAAGGAACACAACAGACAACATATTTAAAATATTTGAGTCAAATAAACATCTGAAGAAAGAATGTTAAAATTTAAACATGCTGTAATTTAATATAAAAGACATTTTGCTTGTTGAAATACACAATACTTGACAACATTCTATGTGGCCAAGAATAATGTTCTTTTACCAAGTTTGGCAAACACAGTAATATCATATTTCATGATTGTACATCACAACCATTACATGAGAGGTACTGACAATATAATTTAACAACAAAAGAAAACATGAAAAAAATTTCGATATTGATGCACATGATAGTAAAATGCTTGTATAAGAACAGACAAAAAGGTAAAGAAACTGATCACATGTAAAGTTCATAGTACTAAATGTATTATATTAATGCCCATACAGTTAGTTACCTGTAGAACTTTTTCATATAGTTTGATGCATATATAAATATACAGTATACATCAAATGACATAGGTTATATTCAGAAATTCATATGAAAATACTGTACAAAACCAAGAATAACTTTGTAAAAACATTTAATTTCAATATGACAATATTATTGTATTTCATATCATTTGGTCTATAGTAAAGAGTTATAGAAATAAAATACACCGTACATCTACATTCATTTCACAACTCACCAACAAAAGGCAACATATCCGTTTTAATATACTTTATATATGCCTACCAGATTGCCCTTTTGTGTTAGCAATAAAGGAATTGAGATCTTGTACAGTGTGCTTTCCTTTCATCACAGATTGTACTCAAAGCATGCTATGCAGAATAAATGACGCTCTGTGCTGAGTCTGATGACATTATTGCTACAGGCAGTTCCACCTAAACAAAATTAGCTTCGCACACGTTTGGATCTATAAAAGCGAATCAAATATATATATCGAGTGTGGACTTTTGAACTAAATGAACCCTTTTCACATTTCCAGTGTTCTCAGAAGCGGAAGTCGTCATAGTCAGGTAAATGTCTATAGTTTTTGCATTTGCTCTAATAGCCTTTCCATGACTTTCCAAAAGAGGAAAAAAGAGAGAGATATTGATAACAGCAGTCAGCAGAGAGCAAGATGCCACATTTGGAATCTGCCAAAGCAATATATAACAAAGTTTAGCATAATAAGTGTGTTTAAAAAAAAAAACTACTTTTAAATATTTAAAAAATTACTAGATTTGCAGTGATGACAACTGGAAACGCATCAAAAGGGCCCGTTATCAACCTAAACACCAGTTTATCTTTCATATTCACTGAACTGAATGTCAACTCACCACATACACTGAACTGAACAACTACTGGTTCATAAAAAAGCCACAGCAAATTTTAATCACACTCTATGTGGCACAGACATTCCCTATTTCATTACGCTTCAGAATATACAGTAAGCGACTTGATTATCTGTTCTAATAAGGATAGGCTATACATATATTTAGTAATTATGGTCATACGAAGTTGTTTCAAACTTTCAAATCTTGCTACATTCTGTTCTGTCTGTGAGAATAATGTCTTTACAAACACGAAACCTAAAACGCCTGAAGCAGCTTAGCACATGTACCTCCTCTCTCATACACAGCATGTGAGTCCGTAGGAGCAGCAGAAGATCCGCTAGCTCAGATTTGACTGCTAATTTTATGACAAATCAAGGCAAACGTCTGTGGACAAATGCTACAACACACTAAAATCATAAGTAACATGGTTGGCAAACAATGATGGCTTGTGTTTGCGGTAACACATTGAGAAAGAGAGTGAGAAATCTCTACTAGATGTATAAAATAACCACACGACGAAACGCCTTCTAAGGTGCCAAGAACAGACCGAGGTGAGGGCTGGCTGGAAAACAGGCCGAGAGGACCTTAACCCAAGAATATTGTCCTTCGGATCAGAAGGCCGCGGTTATGGGAGGACTTCCACCTCCGTGGAGTCTCACAGGGGGCCATGTCGAGCTTCATACTTGGTTAAGATATTTTTGCACCGCCCCAGCTCTTTCCGTATGTCGGCAACTTCCTGACGGAGAGCCGAGTTCTCTTTCTCCAGGAAACCAGCCCGGATGGCAATCTGATTTTCTTTTAGGCGCCGAGCGTCCCGTGACCTCTTGGCGGCCATGTTGTTCTTTCTGCGCCGTGCCCAGTATTTGTCATCCTGCTCAAATTATGCAGACAAAAAGGGTGGGGAAGACACAGGAGCGCCTAGTTACATTACGTCAATATTACTCGGATTACTTAATGCTTATGGTTATACAGTAACCCTGTTGTATCATTTTTGATATAAGGCCTCTAAGATATAAACATGATCACACTTAAATATGATACTTCAGGCTTTTTTTGCTTTTTCTGTTTCGCCCCAACAATAAAAACCACAGCGCTTTGATCATAAATATAAGCATTTAAATAGTATCTTACTCACATTTTTGGGAGATATAAAGTGACAGCTGATATTTGCATATATTTTATGCCTGCTATACTGTTATGAAATCTCATTGATTTACATTAAAAAACAGGAATTCATCTTATTTTTCATCTTAATATCAGCAACTGGACCAAAGTGTGGCCTGTGAATTAATTTGAGTTTTTTTCTGCTATATCATATAATATGAGCAATAAAAGCCTGATTTATTAATTATATTACTCAGCAAAAACCACATGCATTTTTTAAAAAGTTTTTTTGTCAGGTTCCATTAAAAAATGGTGCTGTCAAATCGATTTATCACAATTATAATTCTCCAAATTCAAAATAAAAGTGTGCTGTATATAATTAATATGTATACTTGAATACACACACATACATGAATATATTTAAGAAAATATTTGTATGTATATACTGTATATTATCAGTAAATTCAGACTGATAAAAACAGATAATTATGACAAATTATACCATACTTATTTATGATTAACAGAGCACGCACGAGCGAAAACCAACCGTTGTGACAGTACGTTTTCTCACGCATTTGCTTCCGTGCAATCAGCTTTGAGCAATTTAACTCTGCAAAGCTGTGGAGGGATTCACTTTTATTTGAACAAATTAAAAAAAGGCAAATCCTTTAATCCCAAACCCAGCAGAACTGGAACGATACCAGGAAAAAAGGAGGATCACGTGGGCCAGTCCACCGATGGATGAATGAACGTACATAAGCTTCTTAGCAAGAGCCTGTTGCCCAGCTGGTTAATGACAAAGGGAGACCAAAACATACACTTTTGGAGGCTGAATAACTTGACCCAAGTTACCTTCATATCATCAGGAATGAAGATTTTGCGTGCTTTCTTGATCATAGGCTGAGGCTTCAGCTCCTCTTCTGAGAACTTGCATTTCCGTGGGTCGAAAACCTCCTGGCCCGGGACGCTGGACAGAGCGAGGTCTGCCGGATCGGGCTCGTAGCTCACTGGTATCTGAATGGTCTCAGGGTCTACAGGACTTGGAGTGTTACGTGATGGAGGCAACACTATAAGAGGGTGGAAAAAATGATTTGTTGTTGACTCAATGGCAAAAGTGTAATGTATTATTATAACACATGGTGGAAAGGCTGTCATGAAGATTTAATTCCACTAGGTGGTGCACCACAAGAACAAATCAAAAACTCTAGCACTGGCACCAAAATCTTTTTTCGTGTGTACATAGTTTTTTTGGTCAAAAATAAAACATGTTAAATGTTTGAATTAGCACTGACCTGTTTTTTTTAGTGGCAGAATAAAACTCTTTAATTTCTGGAAGCATTTCATATTTTCATCCTGTGTCCATTTTAACAGATTTTTTGAATAATAATATTAGTTAAAGTTTTTCATATAACTGTTTAGATGTTTTTTCAGACTATGAAAGGATTCATAAGTTTGCAAATTGTATGGTCTTTTTTTACTTTAATTAACTTTTATATGTTTTCAGAGTTTCAACACAAATTTCATCGTAATTAATAATCAAATTAAGCAAAAAGGCAAATACAATTAAACTTGCAATTAATAATTTTAGTTTTTTTGTTTAGTTTAGTTGCTATAATCAATTAAATATTTATTTATTTTTACCAAATTGACAATCATTCACCATTGATATTCAATGTTAGGGTTCCATTAATTGATCAAATTAATTTTCAAACATTTTTTAAAGACCAAATTGAACAAGAGATCAGTGGTTTTCCTGATACTAAATCTGCAATTCCAAAATTACACATAGCTACATGAAGTTTTCCATAATTTTAGATGTTGCACACCAAAAGCTCAGACTAGGAAAAGAGTCGTCGGTTTGCAAATTGTAGTCAGTGGAAAATGACATAGGCTAGTCTGAAATTTCCATTCACAGATGAACATATTTGTCCATGTATAAGAAAGAAAAAAAAACATAAAAAAAACACTGCTCGACATTGCTAATTTTCCACAAAGCCCTTTTGAATTTTTCATGGGCTTTGTTTTTCAAAATACAACTTCATACAGTCTTGCCTGTCACTAGAAAAGCACAGTGTGTACGAAGGATACTATTTATGATGTTATCTATATTTTATCATATAATTATAAGCTTATAAATAACTTTGTTCTTTGAATTTTAAAATAAAGGATTATGGCAATAAATAGAAAGAGAGCAATCATAAGGAGGAAAGCTATATTCCAAAAGCTGACACTCTAAACCGAAAATGCATACTGTCATTAACCACCCACACACTGTCATGTTTAGTGACATCCGACCCAGCTTAACATCATTTTAAATGGTTATTTTTAAACTATAGAGTGAAACTGCTGGGTCTAAAGTGACATTGTGGGACACAGAAGCTGTTGTGGGTACCTGGTCTGCCCGGGCTGTGAAGGCAGTTCTGAGAAGCCATGCTCGTGTGGATGGAGGTGATGGCCCGGCTGCTGAGGTCCATGACTGAGAGGGGGGCCTGTGGCATTGAAGCCGGCTGCTGCTGCTGATGATGGTGAAGGCTTTGTTCATGTTGTGCGGGACTGGAGGGGATGCCATTTTCAGAGAGGAACTCCTCAAGGTCCATATACTCCAACTGAAAGCTGTCTCCATCATAAGACAATGTTTTGTCCCAAAGCGTTGGCCCTAAGAAAGCCGACTGTGGAGTGTTTCTCTCTTCTTCTAGCTTTTTCACCTTCTCTCTCTCCTTTCCGTAGCCTGTAATAATATTACTATTAGTAAACATATGTATAGAATAGCTCAAATGGATTTGAAAGTGCTTTATTAATCATTTTTAAAGTTATAATTTTGAGTGAGCGTTCTTCTAAAAAGAATAATAATAATAAAAATAATCTGTTTCCATTAATTTAACTATCTTGGTTTCACAAGTTTTCAGTTTTCTTTTCTATTCACTTTACAAAAGGGATTTTATTATTATTATTCATAACAACTAATATTAGCTATGTGATGCCTCTCAAAGTTAAGTTTAGTCATTAATGAGAGAGACACTAAAAGTAAAATAAATCTTTAATAGCTATTTATTCTAGAGATCACAGCAGGAATCCGACAAAAGTAATATCAATAAAATGATTATTCTTAATATGCTTCAATGTTTCAAAGAGAAAGCTTTGATCACCTTCATCTTGCACAGGTAGTTTCAGAGGTTTTTCCAGGAGAGCCTTCAAAACGCCGTTAGTTTGCGGAGGTAGGAAAGCTGGATTCATTGTGAGAGGTCTGGACATAATCTCTCTTATTCCGTGCAAAAAGTATTTGTGAAAAATGTAACTGAAATGAAAAGCTAAATATACCAAGCGACCATTTGTCTAAGAACGACAAGTGAAAGACCCTGCTCTACAGCACCGGCATAGGTGTCTTGAAGTGCGTGAGTGTGTGTGTGTGTGTGGAAATGTGATGATCATCACCATGTGTCAAGACTGAGGCATGTGACGTCAAACAATCAGAGGCGGGGCCACACGTTCGCTCCACTTGCTAGCCATAGCAGGTTAGAGACTGTGTTGCCATATCCTCTTATGATATATATTTTTTAAATAATTTATCTTATGATAAAATGTCTACTAAATAGATAACAAATACATGTAAATTTATAACCAAGGCTTAAATAAATTAAATAAAAAAATAAAAAAATAAAAAAGATTGCTTATATTACTTTTTTTTAATTATTATTATTATTTTAGTATTTTAGGGTCAAAGTTACGACATCACTAGACCCTTTTTACTGGGGCATGACCCCCACTGAAACGGGTGCCCCAGTGACCAGCTGTGTGTGTGCCCCAGTAAACTAAATCATTGTCTGACAATGGAGGCCAACTGCGAATCATTGTCCCTTGATAATATTTCAGCAATATTTCTATGAGCTGTTTGGATTCAAAACTAGTGACGCCAGATTCACAAATGAATAACTTTTTTTTGAGGTCAACTACGGTGGCCCGGGAGTGCACAACACAACGAAATGTAAAACACATACATAGGCTAAGTTCACGACACAACGAATTCAAGCCACAACACAACTGAATCAAGCCACAACACAACAAAAATTGGCAGACGTACCCTTGGACATCAAGCGTTGTAATCATAGATATGTATATACATATCTGTGGTTGTAATAGCGAGTAAAAGCGTTCACGAGTATAAATATGCAGCTATAATGCATATAGGTGATTTTGAATTTATATTTTATGTCGATATACAATAGTTACACATTTAAATCTGATCATAGTGTTTATATCTTTATAAGACTATAAATCTATAGAACAATGTCAAGGAGAACTAACTTTACCGCAGCCCCCTAGTGGTCAGGAGCATTTCCATTGTGCTGTGGCGTTTACGTTGTGTTGTGGCTTAGTTTGATTCATTTTGATTCACAAGTCACGACTGAATCATTTGCAGCTATTTCTTACTCCGAATAGCAACAGGATACTTTATGAGGTGGATATTTAGGGTGTGTTCACACTTCGGTTTGCTTGGTTCAGACCAAACCCCTATAGCTATAAAGACTATGTAGTTGGAAACACTTTATAGAATTATTTTATCCAGCTGAGCTGATGAACGATAAAAAACTTGTCAGCTAATCAGAATCCATTCTGCTGTAACAAGCTAGAGCTTAAAGTGACAAACAAGCAGACGCTTAATTAAATCCTCTAACAATAGCTAATGTCCTCTATAGTTTGTCAGCAACGAAGCAGCTCCTTTTGTATGTGCAGCTAATATAGCTGATAAAGAATCGCCATATACTGTCCAAAAGAGTCAAAATATGTGGTGGGCCTGCGTCACAAAAGTTAGAAACGGCAATGATGTGTAATGAGATTATTTAAATAATGTTTAAGTAAATATGTGTATTTACTCAACTTGTCAGTCATTAATTTACTTTGCACAAGTGAACGTTTTCAAACCTTGTTTCATGGCTAAGCTGCTTATGTTTCTAGAAAAATCTGGCAACACAGTATGAGGGGATGTTGAGTGAAGTTCAGCTAAATATTTATGGAAAATATGCTAACTTTAATTTACCAGCGTAAAGAAATCTGAAGACTGAAGGCATGAAACTGCCACTGAAAGTGAAGTTCCCATCACATGCACATACACGCGGTGGAAAAATCGAAGCTTACAGTCCAATAAAGGGGCGTGGATTAGCCTGAACAGATCGCTCACACTGTTATTTACTGCATCTGAAAAAAAGCATATATCAACTTATCAAACACAACTCGTTCTCTCATATGTGAATGACAGATGTATTAGAGTATTACACGCCCATTATAGCTTACTCTTAAAATGTAAACGGAAAAAAAACCTTTTCTATAGCGTTTCTATCTAAATGTTGTTACCTATCCCACTATTTTGTGTCTGAGTTTATTTTGGTGACCAGATTCATTTGTTCAAAATAATTAAAACTTGGCTACTACAATAATTTCCTTTTGCTTAAACTGCATTTGGTAAGGATGATTGTATCAAGTTATTTGGAAAAGGTAGGTAGTGAGTCAGTCAGCGTTTGGAGGCCAAAAAAAAAAAAATCAATAATCAAGGGAGGGAGGCTTAAAAAAAACATGTTCAATTCCTTTAGCATAATTCCATAGGCTAGGCTACATGATAATAGTTAGAATGATGCATCAACTGAACAGACCGGTGTGACACATTCTTTCCAACCATGATCACATAAACAATGTTTAAACTCCCGGTTAACACTTTTAAAATGGGAAAAATGAAAAGCTCCCACTAGTGATTTAAACTTAAAAAAGTATGCCCGTAATCTAATAGCCACCGCCTCTCCTGTCATCCAACATGGCTTGCATATTATCTTTTTAAAGTCAGCCTACATTATGTGACAAACTTTAAAATTTAGATCTGACCCATATGCATGACACACTAAAGCGGTCACAGAATACAAATGGACAGTAAATACAAGTAATTTTCTAAATACGTCAACCTGAGCGTAAAAAGGCAAATGGGTTTTTCTGTCAGACTCCTATTGAACTTGTCTTTCTTCTTTTTGTTACCTTGGTAACTGGTTGCTAAAGCAATCAGACATGACGTTGCTTTTCAGAAAAGTAGGCCATGACTGGCCACTCCTCCTCTAATTTGGAACAACTAAACCACATGTTGTAACGTGTCTGACAAATTGGAAACAGACTGCAACTAGTTAGGCAGGCAGACCTAAACAGACACCTATACTTATTCTATAATGATTAATTCATCACTGTCATCTTTTGAAATCTTTTAAGAGAGGACACATCGTATCAAAACTCATCTGTAATAGAAAGGTCTGCTTCAGAATAGCTGTTATGGTAATTATTATTATCATTTAATAGGACACTTTAATGAGAATGACACTTTCCAAAATAACATAAAGGAATAAATTAGCAAAATATATTCAGAGGTTTCGAATGTTCAAATATGAGTGCAACCATGCATTATAATTTAAAATTCAAGATATTTGCAAAATGATTTTGATTCGCTTTGCTCAGTGTTTTTATTTGATAAATTTGAAGTGAGTATATTACAGTGTTCAGTATTTAGGCTACTGTAATAGTTTATTATTAATCATTAAAAGCTTTTTTCTTTAAATGACTGTTTTTATATGAGATGCAAGAGCAGAAGCATCTATACTGTATAACAGTACCTGCCATGGCATGGAGAAATAAAATAAAAAAATCAATATTTCTCGCCTAGGGTGTGAAGTGCTTGTGAAGTGCACACTCAACCTGAAATAGACATGCAGCTAATATTCTTTTAAAAGGCAAAAACAAAACAAAAATGTGGATGGGTTTTTATCAGTTGATCTTTAATACAACCACAAAAGTATTCACATTAAAGGAAAAACATAACTCTTCATGATCTACCATAAAGAGATCTCTGAGGCTAAGTTTATGCCGTTAGGCAGAGTGAGTTCACAACAAAGCAAATGTGCCATGTTGTGTCATTTTCCAAGAAATTGTACACATAAGGCTTAGGGTACGTTAAACTCACATTTCTAATGGAAGCGCAGAACTAATTGCACATGCAAGAGAAGACACTTTCACAGTTATATGTATAATAGCTAGAAAGTCCACTAAGGATATCAGCAGAATTAAAAATGCATCTTTATATGGAGATCAATTATAGAGAACAGTCCGATGACTCCTGAAGAACTGTCGCAGAGGTGGTTCGAGGAAGTCTGAACAAGAAACCAAATTCCTGTTTCAACAAATCTACAAATAGTGGATCAAAGCAGCAGCAAACACAAGCCAAACTGAACGAACATCACAGAAACAGTCCATCCTGATTAACTCACTGTGTTCTTCCAAAGTTCCTGCTTCACTCAAGAGGCCACGTCCTTTGACTTCAAACAAGTGCAATTACGTTTGTCTTTTTCTGAAAGTCGAAAAACAGATTGGGTCTGTCCATTGTATTTGTCAAGGTGCAGAATAGAAAGAGACTGGAGAGAGGGAAACTCCTAAAATGTCAGTGGACAGACACTCAAACTCATATCTCGATTCTCAAACCATCAAAAAGCTTTGGCGTATTTGCTGCATGTTTCAATCAGTTGTATAGATATCAGTTAGTGTTGAAAGTCAGATTCTTACGGAGCTCTGCACATGACATGCGGACATATGTAAATCATGGAATGAATTCTGAATTCTGACGATGTATATTTTTCTCCTTGCAAAATGTGTGGGGCTCTGTAGATTCATTTAATGAATGTGGAGAATTATTTTATAATGCACATCACTTTTTTTATGCGCTGGCTTGTTTTTTGTTGTTTTGAACCAAACAGTTCAGCAGAAAGAAGCAGAAGAGGGCACACAGTCTTCGGAATCAGTCTAGGCTGTGGATTCTGGAGAGTTCAAGGTTTGGTCATTCAGTCTTGGTTCTGACAGACCCAGAGATCTCATTACAGGGTGCGTCCATGATGTTGTCTGAGTTTCATGACTGGAGGAAAAAAGAAATATGACATCTTGATTAAAAAAATGAAGTTACCATTTAAAAGTTTTAGGGTTAGTATAGATTTTTGAACAACCCATGCTCATTGGAAATACGTGACTCTGCCTACATTTTTGCAACACAGGAATTATGTACCTCCAGGTACGTTTACCTGCACTTTTTGGGTGAAACGTCCACCGGAGGTGCTATAAAGTGATAATATTTTTTCTCCATTCCCAGACTGATCTCATGAAATGGCGTATGTATGACATCGCTTTTTAGCGTGTTTATCAACGCCGTTACATTCTATCCCCTACACACTGCCCCTACCCCTAAACCAACCCATCACACACACACACACACACACGCACACGCACACGCACACGCACACACACGCCCTAAACCTACCCATCACACACACACACACACACACACACACACACACACACACACACACACACACACACACACACACACACACACACACACACACACACACACACACACCCTAAACCTACCCATCACAAGAAACATTCTGCATTTAAAAAAAAAAAAAAAAAATTGTATGTTTATAAATCCATTTACCTTGCGGACAAACACACATATTCAGACACATTTTGAACGCGTAACTCAATCCCTTCCCTAAACCTACCCATTTGTGTATTATATTATACACAAATGGTGTATAAAGAGTTAAGAAACCTTTCTTATTATGTTGAAATTAGTTGTACTGCTTAATATTTTTGTGGTAACATGCATTTTTTTAAAGGATTCATTGATGAAGAACACTATTTGAAATATCATTTACAAAAGTCTTTACTGTTACTCTCAGTGAATTTAATGCATCCTCGCTGAACAAAAGTATGAATTTCACTTTTGAATGGTTCATACAGTACACCTACAAAGATGCAGGACATTTTGCATGGAGTGAATGCTGTGGTGCTGGTGTGTGTGTAATGGAGAATGCTGGAATGATGGGTGTGGTGTTGCGTGCGACATCAAAACTCTCAAAAGTGTGATGGATGTCTGCAACATTGAACTAGGCTGTTTTGAAAGTCATGCAAATAAAAGAACATGCTCTTGGGAAGGGGAGATGTGTTTCTTGTCTCTAGAGTTGAGGTTACATTTAGTCAATAATACAAAGAGTCTGCTGCTTTTGAAGCGCAACAGCAATATCTGCACTTTTGTGTCATTTTGTTTAGAATATTTGGTTGTAGTGTGGTTATTTTTAATGCATATTTTGAGAATTTGTACTGTAGGTCAAACCGTTTATCTCTTAAAGGGGGGGTGAAATGCTGTTTCATGCATACTGAGCTTTTTACACTGTTAAAGACTTGGATTCCCATCCTAAACATAGACAAAGTTTCAAAAACTACATTGGACATTAGATGGAGTATTTCTGTGTTAAAAATACTCCTTCTGGTTTCTCACAAGTTTCGGAGAGTTTTTTCGAGTATGGGTCCGCTTGATGCTCTTCTCCCGGAAGGGTGCGCGCGTGACTAGAGCAAAAGAGCAAATGCACGCCCATAAACACTGCTCTCAAGCTGCAGATCCACTCGTCCGTGCAACACTTCTGTCACACCGCGCTCCACTTTATTCCTACGGGTGACATCAAGCGACTTCAACGCGTCCGCATAACATCCCGGGAAGGCAGCGCTGCATTTGAACCGATGTCGTGTCGCAAAAGTGGATCTCCACGGTTACTGCTGTCACAGGACTTCACGAAATCAACAATGTTACCAAAGAAGTGTGTTTTTGATGGAGCGGTGACGATAAAGGTTCGCGGTCGTGCTTTAAAAGCAGGCGGTGAGTAAAACTGCTTCAAATGTCTATGCTGTTGGCTATCGTCGCATAAGTAAACATCAGTAAACAACACGATCGTGTATAACGTTAGTTAATATATCAATGGAGCATGCGATCTATGGTGTGCGTTTAAATACATTTGTTTAGCTGACCAATATAGGTGTCAGTTTGTTTATTGTAAAACCACCCAAACATAAGCCTAGCGTTCTCACAAAGCGTGCCTCGTCATTCAAATGCGCTAACGGTTACTCCATTGTTGTTCTATGTATAACGTTACACTAGTCTGACGTGCAAAACCGTTTTGCTTGCTACTGCTAAGGTTTAGTCGCATACAATAGTCCATAAACCAAATCATGTCCTCTTAAACTGTGAGTAAACACACACAAATGTTGACAGGCCACTAAATACAGTACATACCACAGAGACGGACGTCCTGCTGTTGCTGTTTCTCCTGTTCAATTTATTTCAGCCTCCGGATCTGATTCTGGATCATATCTGTATTAGTTGAATCTGATTTAGGGTAGCGTTTTCTTCTCCACGTTTGAGGACGTCACCGCTTTGTGCGCGCTCGTCATTCTTTAGCTCCGCCCACACGATACGCCTCCAGCTGCTCGTTTTTTTCCGGAAAGACTCGGTACAGCCTATCTTTCTTTTATAAATATAATAAAACTAAAGACTTTTCGGAGATACGAAGGATGCAATACTACTCTATAGGTACTCAAGATTGACATGAGATTGACTGAAACTGAGTGTTTCACCCCCGCTTTAAGAAGTACCATTCAAAAATGAGAACTGTTATTTACTTTTGGGAAAGGGAGCTGAAACGAAGGAACTAATTTTGTGAATGTATGCAATTCACAAGCATGTATAATTGTATAATTGAAGTGGACTTACTTAATGTAGTATTTCACTCCATCTGCAGTGTATGCCTCATCCCAGCCATAAGGTAAACCTGTAGAAGAAGAAAAACGGACAGAGAAAACAGTTACATCTACTCTATGTGAGGACAACAAACAAGATACTGGAGAAGTCTGAAGCCAAAATGAAAAAATTAAAATATGGCTTTGCAACATTACTCGCTGATCCTCTTGATCCTGAAATGCCAGTGACCATGACAATTTGGATTTCGGTATAAAAACTCCTTCCACATACAAACACATTTCCTCAAATTCACTTTTTATTTTCCAAGCTTTTAAGCTAGATTCCGATTGAGGACTGATGTTTGTACGGCACTCAGGCTTTATTGAATGGACCTTAGTCAAAAAATTTGAGCAGACGAATATGAGCTGAATGAGACCGGTCAAAATGCCCCCAAGTATGCCACCAAAAAAAAAAAAAAAACAGAACAAGAAAAAAAAATGGTAACAAATCCCTGGCAGAATTTGATCTTGACACTCCCTCTGTACGTGCAGGAAGTACTATTGACAGTATGTTCACTGGCATACACAATGCCCTGACATGACTTTATAATGGATTTCTCATCAGGAACATGATCTTACTATGAAAAAAATGATGATGAAAAGAATACACAGAGTATCCCACCATCTACATTTCATACACAATCAACATTTTGACAGGAAAGGCCAAAGAATAATTTATGTGCTATCAAATTTCTACAAACAAATATCCCTAGCTATATTCTGTAGTGCCTATGGGAATTTACAGTAAATTGTGTGTTGTCTACCTTTCCACTAATAAAAAGTAATGTTCCATTTATCATTGTGTCAGAGGCCATTTCTTGAATATTGGTGGTGGAACCAATTTTATGTAATTTATGTATTTAATTTTGTCTTTTTCAATTACACTTTTTGGTAACACTTTAGTTTAGGGTCCAATTCTCGCTATTACCTAGATGCTTATTAACATGCATATTACTAAGATATTGACTGTTTATTAGTACTTATAAAGCACATATTAATGACTTATTCTGCCTGACCATTTTCCACATACCTCAATACCTAAACTTGACAACTGTTACTTATTATTAATATGCAATAATAAGGAGTTTTTTGAGGCAAAGCTGTAGTTAATAGTTGTTCCATACTGAGAATTGGACCACAATCTAAAGTGTGACCATCTTTTTAGTAAAAGGAATTAAAACATTAAAGGATTTAAATGGATTTGAGGGAATAACAAAAAAGAAAAGAGTAAAAGAAGAATAGGAATTTCTATAAAATAACCTTTTTTCAACTAATTGCAAATAATATTTCTATTTTTAAAATATACACTGTATGGGTATGTCAATCACATTTTGTCTCATCACATTCAATCACATTAACTACACTGTGAAATGATTCAAGTTTAGTAGTTTTCATTACTGGTTATCACTGTTGGTTATTCAACATTTTGGTCACACTTTAGTGTAGGGTCCAGTTCTCACATTTACATTTACATTTAATCATTTAAGAATGATTAAACGCGTCTGCTAATCATTTAGCAGATGCTTTTATCCAAAGAGACTTACAAAAAGGGGAGAGCAATAGACGCAACGGAAAAAAAACAAGGGCAACAACCTGCAAGAGCTGTAAGAATTCTCAGTTAATCGAGCACAGTACACAAACAATTATTTTTTTTTAAAGACAAACAAACAGAAAATTTAATTGGATAGTTAAGTGCTAGTCTTTATTGGTCAGGTGCAATTGGAAAAGATGTGTCTTGAGATATTTTTTTTTGAAAATGGCTACAGACTCAGCTGCACGAATTGAGATGGGCAGGTCATGATACCAGGTGGGAACGGTCCAGGAAAAGGTCTGTGAGAGAGATTTCATGCCCCTTTGGATGGAACCACGAGGCATCATTCACTCGCAGAACGCAAGCTTCTGGAGGGTGTGTAAGTCTGAACAAGCGAGTCTAGGTATATTGGTGCAGAGCCAGTGGTTACTTAGTAGGCGAGAACCAGTGACTTGAATTTGATGCGAGTGGCAACCAGTGCAGTCTGATGAAGAGAGGCATGACATGCGCTCTCTTCGGCTCGTTAAAGACCACTCTCAGCACTGCATTCTGGATCAGTTGCAAGGGTTTGATAGTGCATGCTGGAAGGCCAGCTAGACAACAAAAAATAAACTACCATTTTACCACAATAAACTCGTAATTACTGCTTAGTAATAGTTACTAATAAGTTAAGTTGTTAAGTTTAGGTACAAACAAAAATATAAGCCTTCAAATTAAATTGAATAATACTTTAATTGAATATTCAATTAAATTTGACGGAATTTTACTATTAACTGAAATGCGTAAATCTTAAAAAAGGTTTACATTTTTATATAATATGATATAGAATATGGTCATGCAGAATAAGGCATTAATATTTGCTTTATAAGTACTAATAAACAACCAATATCCTAGTAATATGAATGCTAATAAACAACTAGTTAATAGTGAAAATTGGACCCTAAATTAAAGTGTTACCAAACATTTCTACTCTAAATAATCCAACAAACAGAGACAATCTGGCCGTTTCTAATTATTGGGGATAATTCTGGCCTTAATATGCATTGCATTTGTAAATACACACCAGCTAACGTTTAGTTCTAACGTTTAGATAACCTTTACAAAACGTTAGTGTAAGTTCTGTGAATGTTCCCTGTTATCTGGGTAACTATGGATAATGAAAAGCATCTAAGCCTTGGTTTATCTTCCCTAATTTTTGTTATCTTTATCAGCCTTGAGAATCAATGGTCATTTCCTGGAATATAAACAGAATGTTTTCTAAAACTCGCATTCATCTCTAATTTCTAGTGGCCATCATTTTAATTGAGTCTTTCAATTGTACAGCTTGGTTATTTTTTTTAAGATTGGAGTTGTTTTTTTTGTTGTTGTATTGAGTGTTCTGATGCATCCACAGTGATCACAAATCCTTTGGGACATAGTAACAGAGTATAGCTCATCACATGCCTCTTTAATTCAATCAACTCTTTGTTTTCTAAAGGCCTTGCTCTAGTAAGCAAGAGTGAATGATTGCACTAGATCAACACTATGATACTGAAAAGACAATTTCAGCTGCCTCAAATTACTCCTCAGTACATCAGATATAATTGGGATGAGCAAAAGAAGCTTTTCTTTAAATTAATTTGATGTTTTTCTCTATTAAAGGGACAGTACGAAAATTCTGGCATCATTTACTTATCCTCACGTCGATCCGAACCTGTTTCACTTTCTTTTTTCTGTCGCTCAAAAAAACGAGACATGTCGAAAAATGTTTCCTTCATCGTTCTTTAGTAATAGAAGATATATAATAATACAGGTTTGGAACAACATGAGGGTGAAGAGATGCTGGAAATTGTCATTTTCGGGCGAACTATCCTTTTAAATTATATCATAAATCCTTATTGATTCCAAAACATGTCTCCCCATCTTATTGATGAGACACAGAGTGGTACGTAGCCCGTCACATGGCTGAAAGAACATCCATCACATGGAAAACACTGCCTGTGTCTGTGCTAGGCTGAGGTTGCTCTCTTTGGTTTCAATCAGTGTGATGAAGGTGGCCCTCCATGTGCAACTCAAAGCGTGCCTCGTCCTCCCCGCAGGGGAGCATTCAGGCAAAACGTGAGCATCACTGAGAGGTCACATGCTGCCAGGTGTGTGGAACACGTTTTCTGTCCCCTAGGCAATCACTTTAGATCTTTTTCCCTCCCTCAGCTGATCCCTCAGTTTTCTTCCCTTAATCCAACAGTCTGTCCGTCTCTCTCCACTTTTTTGTGCATCATTTGGTACCTTGGAAATTTAATTTAACAAAAGAAAAGTAAAAACAACTAACAGTTGTTAAATGATCCCATTTGTAAAATCATATTGTATCCACCTTATTTTTTGGAAGTAAGCTATTTTCTGTGAATGTGAGAGATTTCCGATTCATAAGCCACTGTAGGGAAATAACGAGAAAAGGTGCTGTAAATGGTAAAATTATTTGAGCTACAAAGCAGTGTGTTCATAATTACGCCAATACATTAAAAAAATATCAAGCAGCATAACAAGGTTTTTCGTACAGCTGAAAAGAACTGGAAGCGGATGACACTGGAAGCCAGACACATTCAATTTACAAATGGCCTGCGCTTACGTGAAAAATTAGGTGGATAGACAAATTTTAGAATCTTAAAATCAAAAAAAACTATTCTTATTCTTTTATGGAATACTGCAGTATTTGTTATTAATTAGTTATCCGTGCACATCATTAATATTATTATTATTATTTATGTGCAGTTCATTTCTAATCTTTAATCAAAATAATTCACCTCCCTCTTGCAGCAACATCTCATCTCTTCTCTGATGGTTGAGGGCGGGACAACCTGCCACTCACATGAGGTCACAGCAACAGCAAACCACAACCATCTAATTCATCCCTGATGGACAAAATCAATCAAGCCCTGAATTTCTTTCTTGTCCGAGAAGTCGTTTCACTCGGGTACATGTCAAAATATGAAACAAAAAATCTACAATTTCATGACAACTTTAAAGGGATAGTACACTGAGGAAAATCATTTATTCAACTATGTGTCATTCAATACCTGGATGGCTTTCTTCTGTTGGACCCAAAAGGAGATATTCTAAACATTAAATAAATAATACAATGAAAATCAATGGGATCCAATGTTGTTTTGGACCCCATTGACTTTCATTGTGTGGGAAAAAAAGAAGAAAAAGAAAACCTTCAAAATATTATCCTTTGAGTTCCACAGAAGAAAGTAAAGCCCCTTTCACACAGAGATTCCGGAAAATATCCTGATATTGTGCCCCGGTATTTGTCCAAGGAATGTTTGATTTTGGTTCATTCACACCGTCAGAGATTTCCCAGAATCGGTGCGTGCATTCACACACATCCCTTAAAGATAAGTTAAGCTTCCAAAGCCATGAACTGAAAATACGCCAGACTGAACACACGCTGTAAATGTATGAGTGAGGTCGCGCTTACCTCAGCTCATTCATCACGATGAATGTAATCTGACTCCTGCAGCGTTTGTGCTGTGACACTCACACGGCGACTCACTCTTTATATTGAACAGACACGTTCAGTTTTTAATTGTAGTGTCTGTTCTCTAACTGAACTGATTTTATAAAACTGAACGCGGTGGAAAAGTGATCCAGTATTCCAATAGCGGCGGCTTTGGGAGTGGCCTCACAGGGCTATGAAGCAATGCATTCTGGGAATTGTTGTCTTTCATCATGAGATAAAAATATTTTTTTTGTCTCTTCTCAGCCTAGAAGGCACCAAATTCAAAATTAATTTCACATTTCTACTATATTAATGACCCAATTCGAATACAGATTAATCTTCCCAGCGCTGAAGTACCCCTTTAAGTTTGCTTGTGATCTACCATTCCTCTCTTGAGAAATAATGCTTGTGAAATTTTTTCTTGATTCTATCATAAACTAGCACAACGCATACAGTTGCCCCTTATGCCATTGAATAAGGCTTTTGTTTAAACAGGGACCGATCCCGGAAATGTTACTAGGTCCCCATTCCAGGATCAAAATGCCGGGACATGTTTGTGTTCACACAGAAGGCACTCTGGTAATTTTCCGGGATGAACATGCTGTGTGAAAGGGGCTTGAGTAATACAGGTTTAGAACAAAATGGCGTGTAAATGGTGACAGAATTTTTGGATGAACTATCAGTATCACTATCAAGAAAGATGTGTCATGCACTAAAATTCACACAGATTAATTATTATTACATTTGGAGCCCTCATTCCTGAAAATGTGGAACTCTCAGGTATATAATGTAATCAATTTCACTATTCAAATACACAAAAATATTCCCCGCACAAAATATTAATTCAAAAGCGCTTAGGCAAAAACAAGTCCATTATTGATTCACCTCATTATTAAGACCATGCATTCAGTAAATGCGAGGAGGCCAGAGATGCTGTTTTGTCTGAGTTGCAGCGAGTCTGTGAAGCGAGTCTGTTTCCTTTAAAATGCAAGAAAATGATGCCGGTCTGCAAACAGGAATACGATCAGCAAGCTTTCTTGAAATACAAAGAACAGGATACTTCAGTTAATATTACTATCCGACTGTATTATTATTAAATCTCACTATATCAGGTCTTTTTCAATACTTGACATTCTACTTTATGACTCAGAGTTTTTTGAAGCTGTATTGGACACAGGAAAAAATCCTGAGAAAGAAAAGGCAGCCTCTTGTTGTTGTTAAGGAACTGCGCATTGGATGGACTGCTATCAGTAATGTTTTGACAAGCTGGATCAGTTTAACTAGGCCAACAAGATAGTATTCACTGTCAGTCAAATCAAGATGAACAATCATTGTTGTGTAGAAGAAAAAAAAAATCAACTTTCAACATAAAATTAAAGCTAAAATACATTTTAGCTTTAATTTTACTAAGGACACATTTCTAAACGTGTATATCGTTGTGTAGCCAGTAAAATTATATACAATTGCGACAAAACACATAGACAATTGTTTTCCAGCAGCTTTGTATCCAGGCAACGTTTGCATCAGTGAGGTGAATCGGATCTAAAATGTTTGTATTAGCAGCAAATACACCTTGTATTGTGTTTTCTTATCGGATTGACCTATTTTTTTCATACACTTCTAAATGGTTTAGATTTCATGATTAAGAAGGTTATATAATATTACATAATATATAAGATGTAAAACATTTACATGACATGTAATTGAAGAGACAGGATATGAAAATAAAAGCAACAAACAAGCAGATTAAATGAACTTAAATGTAGACCACTAGGCTGTTTGCTGAAAAGGAGAAAGATGTTCCATAATAAATGCGATCTGAATAGGTTCTATAAATTTGAACTATAAGCAGTGTCTTGGCCATAATGACGATATAATGTGTTTGGTTTAAGAGGCTCATAATGAGACGGAATTATGGAAAGACTGGCAATGTTTTGACCTCTACAGGTCATTAGATGCATTTGTGTAAGGCTAAATGAGCAGACTGAATGTGGCTCCTAAGGTAAACCAGTCAAGTCAAGAAGCCATGTTAAAAATGAGATCATACAAAGAAAAAACATCAAGTCCATCTGTAACATCAGTTAGTTAGTTAGTTAGTTAGTTAGAAACACTTGAAGCATCGAAAATACATTTTGGTCCAAAAATAACAAAAACTATTCAGCATTGCCTTTCAAACCACAAATAAAGATTAAAACGGTCATGAATCAGCGTATTGATTCATGATTCGGATCGCGTGTCAATCTGCTGAAATCACGTGACATTGGTGATCCGAATCATGAATCAATACGCTGGACAGTATAGTATAGTGTGCCTACACTTAGATACGCTGTCGGACTAAATATAAAATATTTTAAACTGTGTTCTGAAGATGAACGGAGGTCTTACGGGTGTGGAACGAGCGACATTAGGGTGAGTCATTAATGACATCGATTTCATTTTTGGGTGAACTAATCCTTTAAAAGTACAGAGTTCGATACCCAACAATAGTTATGCTTCCACTTTTCAATAATAAATGATAACATCTCATCAAGTAGTACAGTTTAGCTCAAATTGTTAAATGAAGAGATACATTTATACATGACAGCAGGGCTTCGAACTTATTAGGGGTGAAAAAGGTGACAAAAACAGGATGGTGTTAATTTCAAATCAAAATATTGTGTGTAAAAGTACATAAAAAAACGTTTTTATTATTATGTTGTGGTTAAAAGTGGCATTGGTTGGCAAAATAGTAATGTTAGTAGTGAAAATAACACCAACAGCTTTAAACCAAAATAAAAGCTGACCGGGTCAGGCTAATTAACCTTCCAAGCTTGACATATTACTGAAATATTGAAAGTATATCATAACATTTCTTTAACAGATGCTTAGGTCATGGCGATGCTAGGAGTGGGCGATATGACCAGAATTGAAATCACAATAAATGAGAACAATAGGCTATTTATCATGATATATTTATTTTTTGCTTTAAATAAGGATTTTATGATATCATAATTTTTGATATCACATACCTTTCATAATTCTTGTCACCAATGTCAGTATCACAAAAAAAAAAAACTACTAGCCTAAATAAAAAATAACTCAAGCTCACTGAAGACTAGAAGGATTAGAAAGTAATTACAAGCAATAGGACAAAAAAGTAAACAAAACAATATAAAAAAAACACTGCATCGTATTCATTGTGAAAATTAAATATATATTTACTCTGATTAAAGTTACAAAAGTGGATTAGTCAAGGGCACAGAGATTTTCTCTCTTTTGTTGTTTGTTTAATATGAATGACAGACAGCAGGAAAATGAGACTGTCTAATGTTTCTCTATGGCTCTGGGTTCATTATACTGTAACTTGCATTTTCCTTCTCAGTTTACGTTTACTTTCATTTAAGCCAAAAATGACTGTTAACAGATACTTGTAAAGATGGGCATTTTGACACATACAAATATATTTAACCGTTCATGGCCAATAAAGCGCCAAATATAACCCAAGAAGGAGAAGCGGATGAGTCAGAAACAGCCTCTTCGCTGCTGACTGCGTTTCAGGCATAAAAAGACTTGTTTTACACTGCAATGCATACAATTGCATGCAAATAAAACGTTTATGACCACACAGCACAGCAACCTCACGTGAATGAGTAACTTCAGAAGGCGCGAGTCTGTTGATCTCATTCACTTTTACTCAGCCCTGTTACCTCCCCCTTTCCATTTTCAAAAACTAGACGAATCATAATAATGACGGCGAATTTCGACGAGAGGTGACATGTTTGCATCCCTGCGACAGAGTGGGTTAAGGGTCAGATAACAACACGAGGGTCAGACAAAAGGACACAAGGAGAAGTTTTTAATTTGGACAGTTTGACAAATTAGAAGCCCGTATACTTACAGTCCAGCTTTAGAATGCTTCTGACAGCATGAGTTAGTTCTTTAGCTTCCACAGCAAGAGCAGATGCAGTCCAGGGTGGTTTCTTCCCACCTCGAGATGCCTGAGACTGTGTGGCCAACTTCAGATCGCTGGGAGAACTGAAAGACAAAGACCGCAATGCTTAAATAAAGATGCTGTAAGCCATTTCAGACGTTTTGACAAACTAACATTAACGTTAACCTAACTTACGCTAAACACTTTATTTTGATGGTCCCCTTTAGACATTCTGTTGACTATAAGTAGCACGGCACCTACCTATTAGACTGTCTGTTTAATATCTGCAAACACTTGATTTTGATGATCCACCAACAGACATTCTACTGAGTAGCTTTGCAAGTGCATGTCAACTTTATTTACTAACCCTAACCTTACTCCTAACACACTACTAGACTAATCCTGCAACTAAACGCAACACTTTTGTTTTTGCCCGTCGTCCTGGAAGTGGAGGTCCTGGGCTGGTGTGGTTACATGTGGTCTGCGGTTGTGAGGCCGTTTGGATGTACAGCCAAATTCTCTGAAAACACCTTTGGAGACGGCTTATGGTAGAGAAATGAACATTTAATTCACATGGACATTCTTGCAGTCAGCATGCCAATTGCATGCTCACTTAAAACTTTTGACATCTGTGGCATTGTGAGGTGTGATATAAATACACTTTTTAGAGTGGCCTTTTATTGTGGCCAACCTAAGGCACACCTGTGCAATAATCATGCTGTCTAATCAGCATCTTGATATGCCACACCTGTGAGGTGGATGGATTATCTCAGCAAAGGAGAAATGCTCACGAACACAAATTTAGACAAATTTGTGAAAAATATTTAAGAGAAATAGGCCTTTTGTTTACATAGAACCAGTCTTAGATCTGTTAGTTCAGCTCATGAAAATTGGGGGCAAAAAAAAGTATTGCTTTTATGTTTTTGATCAGTGTATATATACATTTTTATTTTATTTTATGGTGTATTGTTTTTTTGTTGTTTTTTTAAAAACATCTCAGGTTGAAAACTGTGTCAGTCTTGTGTGATTTTCAGCCGACTTGTTATAAAAGCTGTAGAAAAGTGCACTCCATTTGACCTGAAATGAACAGAGCATGCTGGGCAGACTGGTGTAAAAGAAGAGCCCAGCAGGACATCTAGTGAAGGGTGGATTTTTGGGGAAGGGGATTCAGACCCACTGACATGAATGGACCAGTGTTATGAAAACATATTATGAAACTACCACACTTTCGGTTCATGAACTACAAAGAATTGGACTAGACTGTTTAAAACATTTAAGATTTGCTACAGTCTGAGTTGAAACTTAATGAATTGCTTGGAAAACAAAAAAACTAATTGAAAATATATTACACAAAAAGGCATAAATGTGTGATTAATTCATGTAGAACGACATTTAATATGTTATATTTTGTTAGAAATATTGTAATGCATTAGCTGTTTGTTAGTGTAGCCCAATAATCATGATCTTCTCTATTTTACTTTATTTTCACTGCCGTTCAAAAGTTTGGGGTAGTAAGATTTTTTAAAATGTTTTTAAAAACGTTTTTTTTTTTTATGCTCACCAATGCTGCATTTATTTTATAAAAAAATAATGTAATAATCATAATATTGTGAAACTGTTGGACGCAGCACAAGCCGATTGTTCTTTTACACTGGCAGCACTTGTAGCGCACAGCTGTACAGCGACTTGAGTACTGCAAATACTTTCTGTAACATGTTTTGATTTATGATGCGACCGTGTTCCCCTCTCACACATACCATATATATACACACCAATCAGGCATAACAAGTAAAGTGAATAACACTGATTATCTCTTCATCACGGCTAGTGGGTGCGATATATTTGGTAGCAAGTGAACATTTTGTCCTCAAAGTTGATAGAAGTTAAAAGCAGGAAAAAATTGGCAAGTGAAAGGATTTGAGTAAGTTTGACAAGGGCCATGAACTACAAAGAATTGGACTATACTGTTTAAAACATTTAAGATTTGCTACAGTCTGATTGAAATGTAATGAATTGCTTGGAAAACAAAGAAACTCAATGAAAATATATTACACAAAAAGACATTAATGTGTCATTAATTCATGTAGAACGCCATTTCATAGTAATACGTTATATTTTGTTAGAAATATTGCAATTTATTAGCTGTTTGTTAGTGTAGCTCAATAATCCTGATCTTCTGACAGAATTATTTTACTTTATTTTCACTTTATTAACACTGATTATCTCTAAATCACGGTACCTTTTAGTGGGTGCGATATATTTGGCAGTATTTGAAGGATTTGAGTAAGTATGACAAGGGCCAAAGTGTGATGGCCAGATGACCAGAGCATGGGTAAGATGGGCGGCCAAGGATACACATTGATACACGTGGGGAGCGAAGGCTGGCCCGTGTGGTCCGATCTAACCAATGAGATAACCGATCTAAGCTCAAATTAAGAAGTTAATGCTGGTTCTGATAGAAAGGTGTCAGAATACACAGTGCATCACAGTTTGTTGCATGTGGGGCTGCATAGCTGCATACCAGTCATGCTGACCCCTGTCCACTGCTGAAAGCACCAGCAGTGGACACTTGAGCATCAGAACTGGACCATGGAGCATTGGAAGAAGGTGGCCTGGTCTGATGAATCACGTTTTCTTTTACATCACGTGGATGGCCGGGTGTGTGCGCGTTGCTTACCTGGGTAACACATGGCACCAGGATGCACTATGGGAAGAAAGCAAGCTGGCAGAGGCAATGTGATGCTTTGGGCAATGTTCTGCTGGGAAACCTTGGGTCCTGCCATCCATGTGGATGTTACACATGTACTACCTACCTAAGCATCGTTGCAGACCATGTACACTTGTACACTACACCCTTAATGAAAAGAGTATTCTCTGTTGGCTGTTGCCTCTTTTAGCAGGATAATGCGCCCCGCCACAAAGAAAAAATGGTTTAGGAATGGTTTGAGGAGTCGACAATGATTTTTGATGTGTTGGCCTCCAAATTCCCCAGATCTCAATCCAATCGCGTATCTGTGGGATGTGCTGAACAAACAAGTCTGATCCATGGAGGCCCTGCCTCACAACTTACAGAACTTTTAAGGTTCTGTTGCTAAGGTTCTTGGTGCCAGATACCACAGCACATGTTATTCCTGACCGGTGTACAAGCTGTATATTTGAAGCTTGTATGATACAAATAATTTTAAAGTTAATACTGTACCTCCAGGTGTGATCAACAGGCTTTTGAGGTTTGGACAAAATACAATTTGAATACAAATTTTGCCTGATAGTAATGTGTTTTTGTAGCCTGACGTGGTCATACTCAATTCTAGTCAGAATATGAGTCTGAAACTGCTCCATTGGGCTGTGATTATGGGGCGTGTTTCAACCGAACCAGGAAAGACATCAATTGGATAGACGAACAACCAATCAGAGCAGCGAAGCGACACATTGCACTGCGCTGTGTTGCCAAGTCCGCGTTTTTTCCGCGGGTTGTTTTTTATGTCCGCGTGTTGAAGCGACTATTATGTGATATATAGACTCATGAGTGCGAATTTTAGCTGGCAACCTTTCCAAAATAACACACATTTACCCCCCAAACGCCATTTTTTCCCTGGAGAACCCCCCGAGAAGCTATTGTTTAGGGCTAGTAGTTGGCAACCCTGTCTGCACGCGCTGGAATACACAATCTTTGCCAGTGTTGTAAATAAATAAAATAATTTAATGATACACAGAGTACTTACCCAACATGATCATCATTTCTGAGAGAAATTGTGAAGGTGAATTTGTATACAAACAAGCTCTCCGTTTAAGATTTGAACAAATATAATCCAAGCCCCTTTCTGTCCATCATCGTCTAAAGCCTACCCTGATGATTTCATTGGTCCGAACAGTTTCTGTTCGGGGATAATCACTCCTCTATGGAGCAAGGCCAGACCGAACTGCCCGACCTAAAAAAATTGTGGGGGGGTCTAAGTTTGGCTGGCATCCAGGCTAGTGTTTTTGTGTAATGTTTTTCTCACATTTATATGGTGACTGAGAAGCACATCTTTCTTATATGATTTTATGGTGACTTTTTTTTTTTCTCGTTAACTTGACATGTATTTTGACCAAGAACAATGAGCTGTGGCTTTAATTTGGCATGAACAGCACAGCAAAAGCAGACAATCGTGGCACTTCCGCTTCTGCTGCCTTGGTGTGCAGCTTAAATGTTCTAATTCGTTAACATGAGCACTGAAAACAAAACAAAAGAAACAGCCGGAGAAAACACATGCGAATGTACTTTATTTTATTTATCTTAATATAATTATTCGCCTGATGCATTCAAGGTGACGTACAGTATAAGCTCAACAGGTCATTTAACATCATGCACCCTCTCTCAAAAAAAGGAAAACCCTATACACACTGTGGGCTGCAAATTGCTGACAGCCTTCATTTTGATTTATGAGGACATGTGTAATTTTCTAGCCCTAATAGACGAAGGCACAGTGGCCTCTTCGGTTGGTGGGGATGATCATTAGGGGAAAAAAAAGGGCTGAACATGCAGGGGGCCATGTTGATTGGACCAAATCAACATCACTGCCACAGGAAGGTGTTGTACTGACCTCTAGTCATTAACTATCCCTTTCTGTCTGTGCCCCCAAAGTCTCTCTTATAATAGAAAAGAAGGCAGAAAACTCACTCTGGAAAAAAGTTACCATTTACACACTTGTGAATACACAGCCTCCTAGAATATCAAAGGCAAACTTTAATGACTGTGTAAAGGTCCCTAAAGCAAAAGGGTCTTTATTATCAGATCATTCTTTTCTACACACCTGTTGCTAGCGAAGTATAGGGTTTCTGTAGGGAATACTCCAAATTAGATTAGGATTCGGTTGAATCATTAGGTCTGCCCTAACAAAAGACTGTATTAAAGTACAAGAATAATGTTCTTACCTGTAGCCTCTTGGACCGCTTTGGTTTTCAGACAGGAAGCCTTGGACAGCCTGTAAGGGTTTTAAAAATATAGGTGATTAGACTAGTGCATAATTGAAAGTAATATAATAATAATGTATATAAAATATAGTAATAACTTAATAATACAGTTATAATGGTTATTTATAGCAATTATGATAATAACAAACTATTTATAAATGATTATTATCATTATTATAATTACTAGGCTAGCACAAAGTTAAATATTTTAAATCAGTAATAATAATAATGCTTATTTATAGAAATAATAATAGAAAATAATAATAATAATTAATATTATTATTAATATTAATATTCATAAATAGTGCTTTACAGATATCATACAGTATATAGGTATACAAACACATTCCCATAAAAGTAAAATCTCTATCAAAATCATAGCTGATGCATGATGTCCACTATACAGTAAACAGATCTTTACAAGTCTTTACAGTAACTTCTGATCAATTTAGTGTGCCGTTGCAGAATAAAATTATTAATTTATTTTAAACGAATTACTTTCCATTATGGAATTAGACAATTAAACTGGACGCACAAGCAAAAAAGGCAGCGCAGAAGCTGTATGTGTACAGAGTGGAAGCAGCACAAGCCCATTGTCCTTTTACACTGGCGAAGAGTTACTGAAGTACCATTAACCATAAAAAGTGCAATGCAACGTCCAAGCCCATAATTATATATTACTGTCTTCTATAAATGTCATTGTATTGTTTGTTTTATGACTAAATAAATCCAGTGTGGCTGACTCAGGTGGTTACGCCTCATTTACTTCTGGAATATGTACCATTAAATTCTTAAGCAGTGAAAATATGTAAAGCACAGGTTTCGTTAGGACAGTTCTGTGACAAATGGATGATTTACACAGCCCAACAGAGTGCTAATTGATTTATGGGAATTTTTCTTTTTCCCCATAGGTGCTCTAATGAAATGGCTACTACACATTCTATGTTAACAATATGAATTCTTTTTTTTAAATGCCTGTGTTGTTTGCAAAAATGCTTGGATTGATGAAGTAGATGCACTATGATTGTGAGACTAGATTAGGGTGACCATATTTTGATTACCAAAAACAAGGACGCTCTTCCCGGCAATGAGATACTCAAAGTTTATTCAGATTCCTTATGAATTTCAATACATTTAAAGTATGCCTCCTCTGTATTGATATAACTTTTTTACATTAGGGCCAGGGCAGGACGTGAAAACAGGACATGTCCCGTTTGGTCACCCTAGACTAGATTTGCCCGCTTCATATAAGCCTAAATTGATGGTTGTCATCAGAAGAGCATTCCAGACACTCAAGCTTTTTTGGGTTTAATGAAAAAACTATATTTGGACATGGTGTGGATGCTCTTTGACAAATCAGCATATAAAGTTATATTCTAATATAAGTCATTTAATTTAATTAATTTAACAACATGAGCAATTTGTATGGTGAAACATCTTTAGGATAATAGAGTATAAATTTATGCAGTGCAGTTGGTTAAAGGGATAGTTAAACCAAAAATGAAAATTATCCCATACTCACCAGTATGACGTAGGTCTCTTCGGTGAGAATATACTAGTTCTCGCAAGAACCACGGTTTGTTTTGCTCTACGTTTCCGCGTTTGTAACCAAAACTTATGCTACGCCTGCGTCCTACGCTAGATTTTTTCAGTTTGTAAAGTTTTAAATATGGATATTTTAAACTCATCGCTTTGCTTCAGAAGGCTTTAATTAACCCCCTGGAACCTTGTGGATCATTTTCATGATGGATAGATATACTTTTATGGACTTTAATACAGAAACAGCCATTCATTCACATTATAATACTATATATATAAGAGCCAGGACTTTTTTTAAATTTAAGTCTGACTGTATCCGTCTGAAAGAAGAATCTCATATACACCTAGGGTGACTTGAGGGTGAGTAAATCATGGGCTAATTTTCATTTTTGGGTGAACTATCCCTTCAAACTTGATTGAAAATTAATATACATCACCTCCACAAACTGCAGGAGTTTACCCGTAGTGGTTTCAAAGTCCTTCTTTACAGTTTCAGTCTTCCGTAGCTGGCATTCAAGGACTTGAACCCTTTTTCTCAGATCTTGTAGATCATCCTGTGTGAACATTAGAGTTGTTATATTAAAAAAATGTTTTTGTATATTTAAATTCATGGATTCAGAAATTGTCTAACATAAATTTGTAATTAAAAATGCAACAACAACAAAAAAAACAAAAAAAATCACGCTTTGGAGATGTACTACTGGGCATGGTAAACTGCGTTGCCAGTACAGTGTTTTATACAGTGGGCTATTTATACTTTTAAACGTATTCTTGAAAGTGGGTGTGCTAAAGTAAGAAAAACAGAGTCGTATATTTTTCACAAACAACTGAAAAACGAAGAAAACTAAAATATAATCCTACTTAATCAAAAATAAACACATAAATGATGTGATAAAATAAAAGTTTATCCTGGAGACATGCAAGGTTGCTAGCCAGAGATTTCAAAAATAACCTCATCAGCCCACGTCACCCTGCAAGATCATGTTAAAGCCTTCGCAGCACATCAGCACAGTTACTGAATAATACAAAGCAAACAGTGACCTACTTTTTGTAGTACACGAGAGAGGAAAAACCCGGAGTGGGACAGTGCAGGGGATGTGGATTGTGAAGGAGAAGGTAAGGATAAAACTCTCAAAGAGGAATACCTTGCCCCGGCCAGGTTGCTCAGCTTTCTGAGACTTCATTTCAGCTATCTCAGCCTCCAGGAGGTGGATAACCTCCTCGTAGTCCATCTCCATTCCTCTGGCTTGTTTCTGAGCTGCCTCTGCCAGATGGATCCGGGTCCGCAGGGATCGGCTCTCCTCCATTGCAGATTTTGCTTCCTGCAACAGTGAAGTTCCACTTAGAGCGGCAGTGCTGAGAGTGCATGTACAGTAGGACGTTACAATGCTCAGGGGCTCTTCCCCCTAACATTACAAACTCATTGCACTTGAAGAGAAATGCCTGTACAGTCTCATCCCCCCTCCTTCCCCCATGACTTCGCACGGCATGACAAAGCACAGCTCTGCTTTTTTTAACCTATACATTTGGTTTTGTTGAAAGAGGGTTAAAAAAACAAGACATGTGCAAACAAGTTTCTATCGGTACTGGCAGAAGAGAACCAGTAAAACAAGCTGTTATATAATACAGGTATCAAAAAGATGTTTTGTTATTAATGAAAAAAACAACAACATTGGATACTTATCAGCATGCCATCGGTCAATAGCCATCAGACAAAGCAAAGGTAACCAGGCCATTGTAATTATAAAGCTGTGGGATATGATCAGAATGAACAGGTGACACGAAATATGTGGAAATCACACTGTGAGGTTCTAAAAATGAACAGTGTGTGGTAGTTCACAATTAAATCTCAAAGATTTAAATGTCTGAGTTACTTTTATATTGCAGACCTATTAGAGTAAGACTAGAAAACACATTTTACTCATCATGAGCACTATTACCTTATTTCAAACACCAGGAATAACTTATATTAACAGATAATTGCCCACTGAAAGAAGAATTTTACTTAATAGACATGATGAATCTTACATTGACTCTTTTCCAGCAGAGAGGCATATTATAAATGAGCACTTACATCCATTTAACGTCAATTAGTTATGGAGAATAGCTGAAGCTTATTATAGTGAGTATGCATTGGTTACAGTTAATGCAATTTTCAAAGAATGTGGAATTCAAAGGGACATATAAATATGTCCCGGAAACCCTGAGAAACAGAAAAAAAAACAAGGCTGGGAAAAAATAAGAATTCAAAGAACAACGGAAGCTAGTGTTAGAAATATTTCCATAGTGCCAAATGATTATATTCACACACACACACACACACACACACACACACACACACACACACACACACACACACACACACACACACACACACACACACACACACACACACACACACACACACACACACACACACACACACACACACACACACACACACACACACACACACACACACAAATCATTTATTATGCTGATTTGGAGCTCAAGAAACATTTCTTATTATCAATGTTGAAAACAGTTGTGCTGCTTTGAAAGTTCAAAATAAAGTTATATAAAAGTTAAATAAAACAGGAATTGGGTAGGACTAAGGGATGTAGAATAAGGTCATGCAGAATAAGGCATTAATATGTGCTTTATAAATACTAATAAACAGCCAATATCCTAGTAATATGCAAGCTAATAAGTAACTTGTGAGAGCTTTAGATGATAAACTAAAGTGTTGTTTCCCATATTATATTTGAAAGTTTTAGTCTGCACCAATGTGTATATTATATTTTATTTGTGTGTATGTATAAATATGTTAATACGTGTTATGTTTTAATGTTATTTAAAGTACATTATGGTAAATAATTTGCTTTCTACATATAAGAAACATTTAAGCCACGGATAAATTATAAATGTTAGCTAGATTATGTTCATTGCCTGTCTAGCGATGTATGTTTATGCTAAAATATATTTAAATAATGTTTTTTTTTTTTTTTTTTTTTTATAAAGTGTAGTGAGTTGGCTTACGTGATTTATGACAGTGAGCGTCTATGCTTTTTAGGGAGCGAACATGTCACTACCAGTGCACTGGTATGATTTTAGGAATGAGATAGCCCTTAAAGGGCTATAAAGTTCACCCAAAATTTTATATATGAATGTCATTCTTCTTTTATTGTACGAATATAGTTGATACAGTTAAAAAATTTCCTGTCTCTTCCAAGTATTATAATGGCAGTGAATGGCAGCTTTGAAGACCAAAAAAGTGCATCCATTCATTATAAAAGTAAACCATACAGTTCCAGGGGGTTAATAAAGCCTTCTGAAGCGAACTTACGGAAAAAGTGTAACTGCCGCAACGATGGTGTCGGACATTTTGAACTGTGAGGGGCGTTACACTTTCTTCGCAAGTTGAACACGGAAGGAGGTCTGGTGAAAGCTATATATTTTACTTGATAAAGTTTTAAATATGGATATTTTTCTTACACAAACCCATCGATTTGCTTCAAAAGATCTTTGTTAACCTCCCGGAGCCACGTGGATTACTTTTATAATGGATGGATGCATTTTTTTGGTCTTCAGATTTTGGAAAATCAATATAGATTGTGCTGCCTGATTGTGCTTGTATTATGCTGCCATTCATTGCCCTCATAATGCTCAGATGAGACAGGACATTTTTTAATAAAACTCTGATTGTATTTGTCTGAAAGAATAATGTCATATACACCTAGGATGGCTTGGAGATGAGTAAGTCTTGGGTTAATTTTCATGATTAATTCAATCATTAGATGAACTATCCCTTTAAAATGGCTGAATCCTTGATCAGTGCCTTGACTACTGAACTAGGGAGCTGACTGAGATGTACCTATAGATTTTTTTTTTTTGCAGAGCAGGGCTCTTTAAAAACCAAAACAATTTCTTTATCGTATCTATAACCCTAGTGCACGATTCATAGATAAGATTTAAATGGTTATTGGCCACATGGACAAGTCACGCCTCACACTGGTCACGGCTGCCCCCGCACGTTTTACTGTAATGTAGCCGAGTGTGCTCTGCGTGGACGGTGATGTTGCCTGCACATTTCTTGCAAGAGAGGAGGCTTAAAAGCCCACAGCTTCGATGCTGAAAAGCCCGTCAGCCTACCTGTTACTCTAATGGCAGCTATAGAAGGTAAAGTGTGGGTGGAGGTGAAAAGAGCAGAAAGGATTCAGCAATACCGAACAAAGTTACATGGAGGGCTTTAAAAAGCCTTGGTTTCACACCATGGGCAGCGTAGTATATCTATTAGCGCGCCAACGTGATGAACTGGATACGAACTGAGCCCTCTGTAGTGCTCCAGGAGGGAGCAGCTGCACTGACTCCGCAGACTGGAGCAAAGCACTCTGGGAAGGGGAGACAGAAGTTGCATTGACCCTGACGCCAATTGAAACGCCACAGGGCCTCGAACAGCTGACCAAACATTCAGTGTGTCTCTTTGATAAAGAGTATAATGGCATTTTCCTCTTTATTTAGATCATCTCATAAGGTCAGCCACAAGTGAAATTGCAGTTGAATGGCTTTGCAAGAGAAAAGCAGCAGGGTCCATACGGGGGCATTAATAGTTCACCAAAAACCATATACCATACTTATAAACTAGTTTTTACATTTTATAAGAAAATGTGAGGGGTGCCTCCTGCCCAAAACATCCATCACGTGTTTTAGGTGTTTTTCAAATGTTGCTATGTGGTTGCTTAATGGCCGAAGTAAAAAATAGCCATATAGCTGATATTCTGATCTATAGATATGACTCCGGTCCCTCTTTCAATGCCAGTTAGGTGGATATTTGTTGCCCATTTTATCAAAAGCTGGGGTTCATACAATTTTGAATGCTTTTTAAAGAACTTTCTTATGCACACCAAGACTGCACGATCAAAACTACAGTAAAACTGTAATACATTTACCATTTAAAATAACAGTTTTGCATTTTTGTATATTTTAAAATGTAATTTATTATTTTTAGCAGCCAATACAGTCTTCATGTCCCATGATCCTTCAGAAATAATTATAATATGCTGATTTGGCGCTCAAGAATAATTTCTTATTATTATCAATGTCAATAACAGTTGTGTTGCTTAATATTTTCGTTGAAATCATGATACATTTTTGCAGGATTAAAAAGAAAGTTGGAAAGAACAGCATTTATTTGAAATAGAAATCTTTTGTAACATACATGCTGTCATTTTTGATCAAATGAATGGGTCTGTGCTGAATAAAATAATGAATTTCTTACTGACTCTAAACTTTTGAACAGATGAAAATCTGTTTGCTTAGAAAGGTAAAAGCACACCTCTTCTCAATCAATTAAAGTCCAATTAATCATGCATAGAATCCTGGAGCTCTTTAGATTTGGGTTTACGTAACAGGCACTTCTGAGGCTCTGAGACACAACTCAAAAGGGCTAGCGGGAGCCTGTTTCTTTATAACTAATAGGAAAAAAAACGATTTCCAAACACCGATTGCCATCCCTCAATGCCCTACATACTTCATCTCCCACATGATGTTCTAATGTGGGTGTTTTTAAGCTTCCTGTAGTGAGCACAATGCACTGAAAATAGATATTTGGATATTGCTCATAGAATATATTTTTATAGTTCTGTACAGTGCTGCTGAGAAAATAATGCCGTTTCAGCATTTAGCATTTTATGTACAGAGCACCTTCTTCATCTATAATGGCACATGTGGCTAGAGCTCCCCCTTGTGGCAAATCTAACACAGTATAGTGACAATGGAATAAAGAACAATGTCAAAAAACAACAACAATGGAATGTATGGAAATTCAGAAACATAAGGTTAAAGGCCGGTTTCACACTTGTTGTAGCTGTAAACTGCTTAAATTGACAAGATTTTGTTAGATTTTAGAATAGAAAGTGCTGTTGAGCCTGTTGTTACAAGTGAAACCTCTACCAATTTAAAAAAAAAAAAAAAAAAAAAAAAAATAGGCGAGTAGCTTGCTTAATTATTTTACATTGCCTCATAAAAGTCTATAATGCAAAATGATTGTGTTGATAATTAAGTTGCAAACTCTTCTAGCAGCTAAGCTTTTGCACTGCACTGTGCACATATACAGTGTTAATGCTGTGACCTGCTAATATGGGCACTAAAATAAATGTGTGCCATTTACGCGCTGCTTGCGGTGCGAAACAAGCCTAAGAATGAGTTGCGTACCTGTTTAACTTTTGTCAGTTCCTGCTGCATCTTATGATTAAGGCTCTCGGATTCTGCAAGCTTATCCTGTTAGAACAGAGATCTTCGCATGAGTCAGCATTAGAGTTAGCTCACTCATTCTAGCAAATAGGATTAATGAGAGCCTCACTCAATAACACATGATTGAATGTCACACATTCCAGCATGTGACAATGTTTAAAACTGTTGTCATAGTGGTACCTGCATTCTCTGGAGCTCTCTCAAGGCCTCAATGTGGTCTTTTCTTAGTCTCTCCATCTCATCCAGATCATCAGAGTCTGATAATGATGGCTTGTAAAATAATAAATAATGTTTTAATAATTGTTACCACAATGTGATAATTCAGCCATGACATTTATCTATTCTATTCTCTTGTATTTTATTTTCTATTATATAATGAAACATGATCATTCATAGAAAATTGCATATTGTGATAAAGTTCATTATTTTCCATAATGTAATGATAAAAATTAAATCATATATTTTAGATTCATTGCACACCAACTGAAATACTTCAGGTCTTTTATTGTTTTAATACTGATGATTTTGGCATTCAGCTCATGAAAACCCAAAATTCCTATCTCAAAAAATAAGCATATCATCAAAAGGTTCTCTAAACGAGCTATTAACCTAATCATCTGAATCAACTAATTAACTCTAAACACCTGCAAAAGATTCCTGAGGCTTTTAAAAACTCCCATTCTGGTTCATTACTCAAAACCGCAATCATGGGTAAGACTGCCGACCTGACTGCTGTCCAGAAGGCCATCATTGACACCCTCAAGCGAGAGGGTAAGACACAGAAAGAAATTTCTGAACGAATAGGCTGTTCCCAGAGTGCTGTATCAAGGCACCTCAGTGGGAAGTCTGTGGGAAGGAAAAAGTGTGGCAAAAAACGCTGCACAACGAGAAGAGGTGACCGGACCCTGAGGAAGATTGTGGAGAAGGGCCGAATCCAGACCTTGGGGGACCTGTGGAAGCAGTGGACTGAGTCTGGAGTAGAAACATCCCGAGCCACCTTGCACAGGCGTGTCCAGGAAATGGGCTACAGGTGCCGCATTCCCCAGGTCAAGCCACTTTGGGCTACAGAGAAGCAGCACTGGACTATTGCTCAGTGGTCCAAAGTACTTTTTTCGGATGAAAGCAAATTTTGCATGTCATTCAGAAATCAAAGTGCCAGAGTCTGGAGGAAGAATGCCAAAATATCTGAAGTCCAGTGTCAAGTACCCACAGTCAGTGATGGGGTGCCATGTCAGCTGCTGGTGTTGGTCCACTGTATTTTATCAAGGGCAGGGTCAATGCAGATAGCGATCAGAACATTTTGGAGCACTTCATGCTTCCATCTGCTGAAAAGAGATGAATGTCTTTTCAGATGAATGATGAATGAAGAGATTTATGGAGATGAAGATTTGTTTTTTCAGCACGACCTGGCACCTGCTCACAGTGCCAAAACCACTGGTAAATGGTTTACTGACCATGGTATTACTGTGCTCGATTGGCCTGCCAACTCTCCTGACCTGAACCCCATAGAGAATCTCTGGGAAGTTTTCCTTCCCACTATGTTTCATATATATGAAACATTATATTAAATCAAATGAAAATTATAAATTATAATTCATCAGTTATTTAGTATGCATGTTTCTGCAGCAATAAGAAATAAAAAAGGTTTGCACTTACTGTAGGGTTTGATGGACAATCTGTGAGATCATCTGATGTCAATCTAGCTACTTCCTGTTCCGAGTCAGACTTAGACGGTAGTTTAAAGAGTTCCTTTGCCACGGTTTCAAAATCTAACAGTAGGAAAAAATCTTATGAAGATATGTTCAGTTACACAACATATATATAAAAATAAACTTGAAATAATGGACTGCACAAGTAGGGAGAGTAAAGAAGATATCAGTCTATAAACCACTACAACATAATGAGGACTGACAGAAATTATTCTCACCGCCATGAGCCACTATCCCTCCTGGGTTTAAACGCAGTCTTTCTCTCAAAGTCAGGACCTGAGAGTCAGTAGGCTTCAATCCCAGCACCTCCAGTGTCTGTGGACAGAACAACTGGCCTTTTAGAGCATGTCATTACACCAGCATGTGCTCACTGCCTCTCTCTCTCTCTCTCTCTCTCTCTCTCTCTCTCTCTCTCTCTCTCTCTCTCTCTCTCTCTCTCTCTCTCTCTCTCTCTCTCTCACACACACACACACACACACACACACACACATCAATGTCTTTGTATTAATACACACACACACACACACACGCACACACACGCACACACACGCACACACACATTTATGCTAATATATTTATATATATATATATATATATATATATATATATATATATATATATATATATATATATTAATTTTAAATGACCTTCTGAAGTAGAACGCTTTCTAAAAATTGCCATTGCTTTAGACTGTTTTCCATATCAACAGATCTACAGACTGTGCTGTATTGTACTGAAGCTGTGGCACAGTCTTTATTGATTTTCCCAGCATACCACAGTAGAAGAGGATATGGGATTTCACGCTAACTGCACATATTGTTCAACAGTGGGATTAACTCCCTCCACACATGATAGTAAAACCAAAAAAGATCAATACAGTACTGAGACTGATGGATAACTAATCATTAAAGCCCGCCGGGGGGTTGACCAGCGTTTGACCTTGCCGTAAACATGAGATGTTTCTGTAACTCTGTACTTTGACAGATACTGTCATTCTCTAATTGAGTGGATATAAATTATGGAGACCTGCTCTATTTTCTCGGACTTGAGTTCAAAGCTGGGAGTTGAGGTTGGAGGTTTCGAGGGTCTGCAGGTATTGCTGGGATTACAGGCAGCGGTTGCATCTGGGTAAAGAGAAAGAGAATCCAAATAAGATAAACTGCACAAAAAAAGCTTTTTGGCAAAACATCTGTTTGTGATTTTGGTAAAGCACATCACATGTTTTAGTAAGACTCTTATGTAACTCAAAGAGAGTATAATTTATGTGAGTAGATTCCTCACAGTGGTGGCCCAAAAAAGTATTTGGGTATATATATATATACCCATATATATATATATATATATATATATATATATATATATATATATATATATATATATATATATATATATATATATATATATATATATATATATATATATATATATATATATATATATATATATATATATATATATATAAAATTTAAGGTTCAGTAAGTTAAAAAAAAAAAGAAAAGAAAAAAAAGAAAAGAAAAAAGAAAGAACTTAAAAAAAGAAAAGAAATGATTTATTCCATTCAACAAATATGCATTAAAGATTAAATAAGGTAAAGACATTTATACTATTACAAAATATTTTAAAATGTTATATTTCAACTAAATATATATTTAAAATCAGTAAAAATATTAAGCAAGAAGTTTTTCTTGAGCACCCTCAGCAAGCATATTATATCAGCATATTAAAATGATTTCTGAGGGATTGTGACATTGAAGACTTTGAAAATTAATAAATTACATTAAAAAAAATTAAATACAAAACAATTATTTAAATTATAATAATATTATTTCTCAATATCCATTTTACTGTATTTTCATTAAATAAATGCAGCCTTGGTGAGCATAAGACACATTAATATAAACATTATAAACATTTTAATGGTAGCCTAAGTGTTACTTAATTGCCCAAAAAGTCTAAATAATTTTTGAGGCACTCAGCAGTTAAACACTCATTCAAATATTGCGGCATTATATTTATCTCTAATGATGGCTTGTATAAATGCTTTGTGTACAAGCAGGAATTAATATTGTTTGAACAGGATGTTTTTTTCCCCTCCATAAACTCCACCACAACCAGATCTGGAGAGAAAGCACAATGCTTTTCTCAAAATTGTGCCACTCTTGTCAAATCCTCTTACGATGAATAACGGTGTGTTACTGAGCTCATGGGTATGTGCTCTGACCAGGAACTCATTATCATTATTATTTATTGTTCACTCATTCATTATCCGCATATTTGTTTATCTTTTTTGAAGAGGGATTTATTTCCTGACAATGATTTCTTGAAAATTCAAAGCCCTTTTAAAAAAAATATCAGACAGTTGCCCTCACAAATTTGGATGACTCCCAATCATGAATCGATACGCTGATTGATTTCACTTGAGCAATACTCTGCTGGCTGTCTTCTTTAAAATGAGACCAGACTTATGGCTATATTTCAAAGCGTTCTTGAATTGTAACCATTTAAGTTTGGATAGTGAATTTTCATGTATATTTTCAAAAAGGGGGATGACAGTTAACAGGTTAAAGTAGAACAATTGAAAGTGGTGGACCATCAATTACTATAAAATACAAGTTTTTCTCTAGTTTATGTTGGGCACAATTGTTGGCACCCAATTACTGCAATGTCCTTTTCCCAAGATAACAGCTCTGAATCTTCTACTATAATGCCCAATGAGTGTGGAAAACAGCTGACAAAAGATCAGAGACCATTTTCTTTTCTCTCTTCTCAGGTCAGTCCAAGCACATACCGAAACATTTGGAAACAGTAATGTACTTCATTTTATATTTGTCGTTCAGTACAGCTGGTTAAATCTGCCCTAAATCGCAGCCGAGAGGAGCTTTATCTAAGGTTCTCGTCAATGAAATGAAACTCTGTCCTGAACAGAGTTCAGTATCCTCGATTTCACCTGGAGTTATGTCATGTTGATGGTAATATCCATTTTTAGAACCATGCCAGCTGGATTATTTTGAGTTACAAACACAGCATCTCATCAGCACATGACTGTAAACTTCTGCTGAACAGGTAGCCTAATCCAGGTTATGCCAGAATGTTTCTTATTTATGAGTTTTAGATCTATTCATAGTGCATCAGAATGTGAAAGACTGCACAGACATGTGTTTCCACTTACTTTAACTACTATTTGTAACTACTACTTCTGGATAATTTTCTAGAATAATCTACATTATGACACAATCTTGTATTAAATTTAAGAGGGAATGCAAGGTTGCAGTACCAGAGTTGGCCACTGTGGTGCAGGCACTCTCAAGTGAGGACATAGGGGTGAGATTAGGTTTTCCTGTTGTTGGTCGTACCTGAAAGGAAATTGAAGCCTTTAAGAAAACATCGACCACACTATCTGAAGCAGATCTGAAATAAGTCTCTGTTACCAGACTGTAATGAGCCACAGTTTAATGTCTTACCTTAGTAAGTTCTACAGAAGGCAACGTCTCACTTCCAGAGTTGGGGGTGTTGGCTATCTTGGGAACAAGACCTCCAGGTAGAGTTGCTCCCCCAAGTCCAATGGGCCTGAGTTGGGGGGCTGTACTGGAAGGAGGTTGAAGGGAGATAGGGCTGTGTGGTCCATTGCTGGAGCCTGATGAAGACCTTCGTCTGATAAACGCTATCTCTACTGTAGGGTCTGGTCTGCAGGGACAAACAGTGACACGTGTAAACATATGACCTTACAGTCTCTCACCATCCAGCTGCATGCTTCTTGGACAGAACTAAACTCTCATAATGTATTATGTATATTTTTCTTATATTGTCATTCAGGAAAGGCTGAATTAATCCTCAAACAAATATTTGAACAGTTATGAATCATACGCTGATTCATTACCGTTCTAATCTTTGTTTGAGGATTGAAAACAAACATGGAAGTGAAGACAATGCTGAATAAAGTCGTAGTTTTTGTTATTTTGGGACCAAAATGTATTTTTGATGCTTCAAGAGATTCTAACTAACCCACAGATGCCACATATGGACTACTTGATGTTTTTATTCCCTTTCTGGTCCTTCTGGAAAGGGAGAGTATACTGTGCATACGTTTTCAATGGAGAGGCAGAATCTCTCGAACTAAATATAAAATATCTTAAAGTATGTTCCGAAGATGAACGGAGGTCTTACGGGTGTAGAACGACATAAGGGTGAGTCATTAATGACATAAATTTAATTTTTGGGTGCACTAACCCTTTAAGGGTTGCACAGACTAGTAGACTTTAAAGGGATAGTTCATCCAACAAAAAAAAAACATTTAAATTTGGTCATTACTTACTCATCTTCAAGTTGTTCCAAACCTGTATACGTGTTTTTCAAAAGAAGATATTTTGAAGAATTTTGGTAATCAGACAGTTGATGGACCCCATTGATTTCCATAGAAGGAATAAAAATACTATGGAAGTCAATGGGGTCCATCAACTGTCTGGTTACCAACATTCTTTACAATATGTTTTGTGTTCAGCAGAAGAAAGAAATTCATACAGGTTTGGAATAACTTCAGGGTGAGTAAATAAAGACAACAATTTTGGGTGAACTATCCCATAAAACTATCACGTTAAGCTTGACATTACCTTTGAAGTCCACTTTTACTTTGTTTCCAAACAATAAAAATGATGAATAAATGCATACTCAGAAAGAATTCCACAAGATATGATTAATTATAACATCTGGATGCTCAAAATTGATCGGGTGAATGCATGTTTTAAACAGCTTCTTGTACACAGAAGTGAATCACTGTTCTAAACTAATACGCTGCTGCACTGTAACATGCACATACGCAGAAGCTTGCCCATCAAGTGCTGATTGTGTGCACACAGAAACATTAATTTCCACAGAAATGTACTGTCAACACTGTTCTGTGGCTTACAAACTGAAACGTTCTAGCATATATGCCTTAGTAACTAAAAACCCACAGCTTCACTATTAATAGAGACGCAGCCAGATAGAATGCATTTATATAAATGTAATCTTTACTGTTTTACTTTATCTGTATCTGATTTAGAACGAGCAGAATCTGTGAGAAATATAACAACCTTAAGTAAAATACAGAAAGTATAAAAATAGTCTGTTATATAGGAGAAATGATGGGCAGCTCGACTTTCATCACATAAATGTCACTTAAGAAAATATGAAGTTGTTCAACCCTGAGTTCATATAGACATAATCTGAGTTTTAACCTGAGTTTCGTTCGAGTGAGTATGGTTTTGGCTTCTTCATGCGTTACTCCAACGAGTGACTCCTTATTGATGGATATGAGCTGATCCCCGGCCTTTAGTCTCCCATCCTAGAATCACACAAAGAAAAACATTTTACTTAATTTTACTTTACTTTCACCTTACATTAATAAGGTGACAATTCAAAACAGTTGTCTTTTAATATTCAAAATTCTCCTATATGCTCACTAAAGCGACATATGTTTGGTAATATAGTAAAAACAGCAATATTTTAAAAAAATATTTAATTTTAAAATTGTAATATATTTTTAAAAATAATTTATTCCTGTGATGGCAATTAATTTTAGCATCATTACCCCCATTTTCAGTCTCATGATCCTTCATTAGAAATCATTTTTTAATGCAGATTTGTGCTCATTAAACATTTCCTTTTGTCAAAGTTAAAAACTGTTTTATTTTTGTGGAAAATGTGATTTTTTTCCCCCAGCATTTTTTGCTAAATAAAGTTTATATATATATATACTTTATTTAGCAAAAAATGTATATATACTGAATATATATATATATATATATATATATATATATATATATATATATATATATATATATATATATATATATATATATATATATATATATATATATATATATATATATATATATATATATCTATAATAATATAGTCTATATATAATCTTTCCTGTTTTACTTTATCTGTATCTGATTTAGAACAAGCAGAATCTGTGAGAAATATAACAACCTTAAGTAAAAAAGAAAAACATTTATACAGAAAGTATAAAAATAGTCTGTTATATAGGAGAAATGATGGGTAGCTCGACTTTTATCACATAAATGTCACTTAAGAAAATATGAAGTTGAACAACTTCATATTTTCTTAAGTGACTTTTTTTATTTATCATCAGTATGAAAAAAAAAAATATATATATATATATATATATATATATATATATATATATATATATATATATATATATATATCTCACTTCACCTACTAGTTTCACAAACCAAGAATCAAACTTTTTTTCTTTCTTTTTTTAAGTTTTGTCATTAACTTGGTTCTTCTTAAACTCAAACAATATTATAATATTAAAAAATATTGCTATTAAATTTAGCAATAATAATAAATAAACATACTTTTTGGCAGTCGCTTCCTTGCATTATTTCCTGAACGAACACCATTGGCCCCTCTGCACGGTTAGCTCCACCCCTGATGACCAAGCCTAATCCCGTCCCTTTGGCAACACATATCAACTGAATCATGCAGTCTCTGGAGAAATTGAGGTAAACATAATGGCTTGGATCAACAGCAGAAATAATGACTCCTGAGGTGATTTATTTTTTTCAATAACCATAAATTAATCTTTTGTGGGATTTCACTCAAGCTAGGTCAGGTGTTTTCAGGCTCAAACTCTTCAATCAGGACACTATTAATTGAAATAGTGTGAAAAAGCTGCTGGATTTGGTCATATGTTTTGTTTACTAGAATTATTTTAAAGGATTAGTTTACTTGAAAATGAAAATGTTCTGATATTTAAAAAAAGGCCTTTGAAACTGCATTGATTTGGACCTTCAACATTTTGGTTGCCATTGATCCAAAAATGTTTTTCTCAAAATACGTAATATCTTTTCAACTGAAGAAAGAAAGACATGAACACCTTGGATGAGATGGGGGTGAGTAAAATTTCAGGATTATTTTTTTCATTTTGAAGGGAACTGATCCTTTAAGTAAATCTGAAAGGATCCCACAAAAGCACCAAATAAAATCTACAGTGTGTCTGTTGGTTCTCACGTGCAGACTTGTGGAGATTGGGAGGTAATGCAGGCTGTGGTGTATACTGGGTTTGGGTCTTTAGGACTCAGAAGCAGAGGACTGGTTGACCTGGAAGATGATGAGGAGGAGGCAGTGTCGGTCATCTTTCCTGAAGACAAGAGATTTGATTTGTAATACTCTCAATCTTAACTTCTGCTACTCTTTCACTTAAAAATGAAACAAATGAATGCTAGAATAGCAATGCCAGTGCACTCAGAATAAAAAAAACCAACACATTTATTTTTCTTATCTATTTATTTTGACACTACTGTTCAAAAGATTGGGGTCGAAAAGATTGTTTTTGAAAAAAGTCTCTTATACTCACAAAGGCTGTAAAAAACAGTAATATTACAACATGTTATTAGAATTAAATATAACTGATATATTTTAATATATTTTAAATTTATTACTGTGATGTCAAAGCTGGATTTTCAGCAGCCAATACTCTAGTCTTATTTGTTGCTCATGTAACATTCTTTATTATTACAGTTGAAAAAGGTTTTGCTCCTCACTATTTTTGTGGAATGGTTTCTTAGGATAGAAAGTTTTTTTTTTTTTTAACTGCATTTGTTTGGCATTTACTTCTTTTAAAGAAATATTACTGACTTTTGAACAGTAGTGTACATACCCATACATTTTGGTTCAAGTACACTATATTGCCAACAGTATTGCGACACCCCTCCAAATCAATGAATTTAGGTTTTTCAATTACTTCCATGGCCGCAGGTGTATAAAATCAAGCAACTAGGCATGCAGACGCTTCTACAAAAAATTGTGACGGATGGGTAACTCTCAGGAGCTCAGTGAATTCAAGTGTGATATAGTGATAGGTTGCCACCTGTGCAATAAGCCCATTCGTGAAATTTCCTTACAACTCAATATTCCACAGTGGTATTTTAACAAAGTAAAGCAATTGGGAACAACAGCAACTCAGCCACAAAGTGGTAGGCAAAGTAAAAATGAGCAGGGTCAGCGCTTGCTGAGGTGCGCAGTGTGCAAAAGTCGGCAACTTTCAATAGCTAATAGAGTTAATAGCTACAGGCCTCCAAACTTTGTGTGGCTTTCAGATTGGCTCAAGAACAGTGTGTAGAGAGCTACGTCGAAGCTATATATCACCAAGTGCAATGCAAAGCGGCGGATGCAGTGGTGAAAAGAACACTGCCACTGGACTATGGACTCTAGTGTGACAAATCACACTTCTCTGTTTGGCAATCCGATGGACAAATCTGGGTTTGCCGGTTGCCAGGAGAATAGTACATGCCTGACTGCACTGTGCCAAGTGTAAAGTTTGGTGGAATATGGTGTGGGGTTGTTTATTAGGGGTTGGGCTTGGCCCCTTAGTTCTAGTGAAATGAACTTTTAATGCTTCTTTAGCATACTAAGACATTTTGGACAATTTCATGCTCCCAACTTTGTGGAAACAGTTTGGTGATAGCCCTTTCCTGTTCCAACATGACTGCGCATCAGTGCACAAAGCAAGGTCCATAAAGACATGAATGAGTGAGTTTGGTGTGGAGGAACTTGACTGGCCTGCACAGAGTCCTGACCTCTCCTGAATTAGAGTGGAGACTGCAAGCCCAAAGCCTCAGGCGTCCCAACACTTTTGACAATATAGTAAATATTCTGATGCATGCTTGTAAACTTTTTTTTTTCAAGTTGGCACACTGTAGGCTGTTTTTGTCCACCATTTCAATATTCTCTCAAAGTCAGACATTAGTCATTCACTCCTGAAATGCAGTATAGTAATAGACGTAATGGAAAATACCTGTGGAAACAGAGATGTCTGATCCAGAACTGGTACTATTGCTCGAGCCATATTTTTCCATGAGTTCAGCAAATTCCCTCCTAATGATAAACACATAAAGACACACAAAATCATATATAAATTCACCTTTCCTGGAGCTGTAACTTTCCAGTGGTACATAATAGGAGGCCTTTGTACAGACTTTTTTTTTTATTTCACTGTGGTGTTCAGAGAGTAAACATTATGTGGGTTTTCCTTTCTGTGAAATCATGCATTACATTTTTATGAATGTACTTGTTCTAAAGGAAAGTGATGAAGGATATTATTTTTAGTTTTTAAAATACACCAAAAAAACTAAACAATGAGCACTCCCCTATTAAACCCTCAAGCTACATTTTACAAGACAGTCGCTTGTTATTTCATATGACAACTCCCATTAAATGCAACTTCCTCATTAGTCAACAAAGCAGCTTAGAAGCACTTAATTAGATTACGGAAGTAATCACCGATAAATTGGAATCAAAGTTAAGAGCCAGACTGTTTCCAAGCCAGAAATGTGATCTAGGCAGTAATCTTTAAATTCTTGACATTATGTTCCCAAAATCAGTGTACTGTACAGTTTGTTTGAGGTGATTGATTGTCCATTAATTATGAGGGTAATCCTTTAACACCGTTACAGATTTAAACCTGACCCCAGCTGGTTTAACTCAGGCCACATATGACAGTCTTGCGGCCCAAATACGTCAACAGCTGTTCAGTCGGGAGTACAAAAGTGCTCATCAGGAAGTCACTGTGACCAGCAAAATGCCAGCTCGATTAAAACTAAGACAGACAAGAAAGAACTTGACAACTGCCCAAAACCAAGACCTCTGGCTAAACAGACAGTGCCAAAACAAAACAAAACTCAGCGTGTATCCTCCAAAAAATATTTAGCACAGAGTGGCAGCTTGATGTTAGTACAGAATTACTCTATACGTTATAGATCAAGTCTCCTAAGAAGTAGTGTACTTTAGTTTTAAAATTAGTTGTATTGACTTTGTTTGTTTTCATGTTAACTTTAGTTTAATTTTTGGTAAATGTTCATGTTCATTTTTGTTTAATTATTCATAATTTTATGATGTGCTTTATGTTATTATTTTTTGACATTTGCTTTTTTTAAGTTTAATTTTTTTCAATTAACAGAAATGTTTTTAATAGTTTTAGTGGTAACAATAAGGTCTCATTTGTTAACATAGTTTTAATGCATTAACTAACATAAACAAAAAATGAGCAAAATATTGTCAATAATAGTCAATGTTAGTTACAGTATATAGCTATACAATATAGTTCTATTCATGATAAAAACCTTTTTTATTATTTATAATGTATTAGTAAATGTGGAAATTAACATTACATTTATTAAATGCGTTAAAAATAGCCTATTAGTTGTTGATAGCTCAAGTTAACTAATGTTAACAATTGAAACATTATTAAAATGTACTATTTTGGTTTTAGGTAAAGCAGTCCGTAACTTTTTGCGCTCTAGAGGTTAACAAACAGAACATTGTAGCCGGAGCTACTTCTCTTTGTTCATGTCTATGGTGAGTGACGCAGGGACTGTGCTCCTGCGCAGTGGTTCCTACCAGACCGGTCTGAAATAGTCCCAATATAAACACTTATTATAAGTGTACCATAATTATTTAGGCTAAGACAAAAACACGGTTTGGAAAATTGATTCATGTTGTACATTCTCATTCGTTTTTTGTAAATCTTGAGTACAGAAAAAGTTACGGACAGCAGCTTTAATGACCCTGATTAGAACTTTTTTAAATAGCTTGACTGATGTTTGGAGTTCATTAAAAATAAGAAAGACAAGAAATTAGTGCTGGGAAAAATGCCACCACACTACAACAAGTGCCCAAAATAAAGTAAATAAAGTGCTAAAGACTTTAATGTACTTAAGTGCATTAAGACTATTTTTAGATATTTTTTAAAATCAAGACACTCATCTGTACTCATCCATTTATAGGATTAAGAATATGATGTACAACAGTGCACATTGTGTACTTGGCATTGGTAAGCAATATTCTGTCTCCATATAATTAAAATCTTTGAATACAAAACAGATCATAATACACACATGCAAATACTGATAAAACAGATCAATATCAGAAAAAAATGCATTAAAAATTGTTAAAGGGGTCATGAATTGAAAAATCCCATTTTCCTTGTCATATTTCCTTGTCACAAATGTAATTGTACTATAAAAAATATCCCGTAAGTTTCAGAACTCAGTGTCCTTGTTAGTCCAAAATCAGTTTTTATTGAAACCAAGCTCAAAAAAAAGACTAGTTTCAGATTTTGTCACATAATTAAGTCAGTGTGACGAAAGACCGCCTCTGCAGAAGATCAATGCCTACTTCTACAGCTTTGACTCTTTAGCCCTGCCCATCGTTTTGCACGTCATGTAGTAGTAAATATGAGAAAAACACAAACACAGGATTACTCCAGCAACAAAATGAGACTCTTTGAATATCCTAGTGATCCTAACATTAAAGGCCCACTGAAATCAAAATGGAAGTTTTTTAGATTTGAGTATGACTATGTTAGCCTTAAAGTTATGAATAAGCTGATGTGATCCAAAACAATGACAAAATTTGCACTTAGGATATATAAGCATTCAAAACTTACAGTCTCTAACTTCCGTTAAAACTAATTACAGATTTTGATGACATCATCGCAGACTTCAGCTTCTCTTCAAATCTTCTGTCTAATCAAAATGCTCTCGAGAATCTAAAGCCCGCCCCCTACGCTGCTGAAGCTGCGGCTGAAATGGTCAGTTGTTCACACAATTACTAATTGCTACATGGCGAAAAGCACATAGCACACTATACTGTATATGCGATATGAAACAATTCAGTGTAAATACGCTTTCAGTTGAGGCGAATGAAGTCTGTTTTCACATTAGTTTCACGCACCGCAGCAGCGCACACACACCAACGGCTCTGGTCTAAATTTAGACTACAGACACACGAGCGCAGCACGTATCATATGCACAAGTCGGCGCTGACAACAAAACATATCGGACTACTTTGAATTCTGCACAGAATTCTGCATTTCAAAGAGATATGGAGGAGATTATGATGATAAACAGTTAGCGGAAACTGGCTTTACCAAACAGAAAGGCTCTAGTTAAACTGTATATTAACGAAACGCTATTGGCTGTTTCAAAAAATTGGAGGCGCTGCTAACAGCTGAAGCCATTTCAGGGGAAATTACGTTGGCACATTGAATAATGCTGCACGTTTCAAAGCACTTCAGTAAGCCTTTAACAAAGCGTGGATTTATTTTTTATTTTTTTTTTTTACTGCAGATTCATTTTTAAACAAGAGACTTTTCAGAGAGACTAAAAATAAAACACACAAGCATGAGTAAAAATGTTTTTACCATGTGTCACTATTGCTTTTCACATATCGTTTGAGTCGCAGTCGAACTGAATAGTTGTTAGTTGTGATCGGCTTTCCTTGGCTTCAGCATTTATGGAGTTAATACATTGTATTATCGGATACAGAAGAAAGTACATAGAATGCAGCTTTTGTTATTGCTTTGATCTCAACTATTCTCTGAAATCCAGAATAAAAGCTTCAGTGAGCAGGAAGGACAGTGCAACAAACAATGATACATTAATTCATAATTACGTTTACACAACACCAACACCAAAAGTCATCCTTGGTCATAAATAATGGGATAACTTTTAGGTACTTAAACTTTATTTACCACAAACAAATTGTATAAAGTTTATGTAATATGCATAAATGTTTCACACTGTTGGCAACAATATATTTTTCAACAGCGGAAATTTTTTAAAAATTCCATGTGTGTAATACTGGGAACATTGGAAAATTATTTTAATATGCAAAACGGTTACCTAATCATAGTAGCGGGCGTTGACTTACAATTCTTGAATGCAGCACGACTATCAAAATGGAGTGTTCGAACGAGGGTCAAAAACTTTGATAACAAGTTGAAAAAATGCAGTTCATGACCACTTTAAAAGAAATCTTACCTGGAAGCGTCGTCACGTACTATCAGTAAAGACATGTGATTTGTAGATGATGCCATGCGAAGAACCTCCACTGCCCTAATAATAATAAAATAAAAATAACACACATTTCTCATGAGTTAGTTGTTTATATACACTTAAGGCATCTTATAATATATAGCGTATCAATAACCAACACACAATACATTACTTTTCATTTGTAACACCTCCTAAATTCATGTTGTTAACATCTAAAATGAGGTCCCCTGCTTTAAGACGCCCTGAAAGACAGAAAGGATCATAATTCATCATTCCCAGAATCAAAGTAAATACATTCATTGGAGATTTTGGGAGAAAGAACATACCGTCCTGTGCCGCCACACCACCTGGCAAAACCCGTTTAATGAAAATACCAAACTCTTCACTGCTCTGTTCCCTGTAGCCCCCAATAATCTTCACACCTATCAAATTGAGAACAAGATTTTTTTGGATTAATTCTTTATATGGGGGTGAAAGAACAAAAAAAATTAAATTGTGCATTAAATGCCTTGAAAAATTAAGCAGTATAAACCAGTTTATTAGGAATAGTATTATAAACTGAAAGAAATTGTGCAGTGGTTCTCACCAAGTCCTTTTTTACAGTCTGTGAAGTCTAGTCTCTCCACGGCACGGTTGATGCCATGGGGCCCCATTATTGTCCTGAAAAAAAATTCCCTTAAATTTCAGTGCAAGAGCTATTATCACAAAACACACACACACAAACACACACACACAAACACACACAAACACACACACACACACATTTTGTTTCATACTGGTTTTAAAAATACAGATTATTGAATGGATGGTAATAATGCGGTTGACCCTCTGATGCATTAACTATTAAATCCCAAAGAAAAGAATATAATCATTCCCAATCTTTTCTTCCCTGAAATGTTGCATATCAAGAGAGAGTTGCACATCTGTCCATTACAGGAGAAGATAAGAGTAAATATTGCAACAAAAAAATGGACATCCATATATAGAAATAAAGGAAGAATAAAGGAAATATTACCAAAGTGGGTTTAGATGTAATGGTTAAAATGGATTTTTAAATCTGTACTGTAATGGACACAGGCTTCAGATGGTTAAATCCGTCAAAAAATAGAATATGTATAAATTCAAAGTGAGCTTTGAATTTACATTTTTTAACATCTCATCAACATACTTTATCCCTAGGAAAAAAATGTAACTCATTAAACAAATTATTATGCAGTCAAGACATTTCTCCTTACATAGAATTAATCCCAGACAAAACCATAGGGAATTTTTCTAAGAAAACCATTGTTTTTGTATTACAGTAAATAGAATAGCGGTTGAAATATTGGCACAGTATCAGGCACAAAAAAATAAATAATAATAATAATAATGCTTATACAGGAAGTAGGTTACTGTGCTTGGGTTTATATTAAAATCACTCAAGCATGTAGGTAAACAATGAAAGCGCCAAATGATAAATCCTTTATAGAAAGAGGGTATGTATCCAATCTGGTAAACGACTTTCTGATCTCTATTGCATTTAATCCCCATAACAGACAATGCAACAGAATATAACGTTTTGACTCTAACTAGGACATTGAGTGAGATGTTAATAAAGCTGTAAAACATATATTTCTTTTATAAAACAAATACTCATCAAATTATATTCTTTTTAACCCTAATGTTGCTAAAATTTACTTTAAATATAATTTTTTTCATACATAATGTACAACTACGTGTAAATATAATAATAGTACTTACAAAACAGACCTATAATTTGCATCATGTGATATGTGAATCTGACATCATCAAAACCAAGTAAACAGATATTACTGAAGCTTTATCCTTCTGTTGGACTAAGTATGCATACGCTCTTTTGAAAAGGCGATTGCTGTTCAGTACCAATGTTGGGTTTGTTTGAGGTCAGTCAGACCCCTGCAAAAACACACTGCAGAAAAAAAGTATGTTTTTGAGTTTTAAAACAGCAGGTTCATAATTATTTGTTATGTTCTGCATTAGATAGGGCGGCATAGTATACAAGTTATGATTTTAGAGTGCAATAAATGTATAAAATCAATATAATATAATATATACAAAAAACATTTTTTGTATTTGGTGTCAAATATGTCATGTTTCAGTACTTCTTTTTGATACAGTACTAAACGAGAAACATTACAAGACTAAACAGATGATAGTTCAACTCGAGCATTTGTAATATCAGACAAAAGTGCTGTTTTTGTTTTGTTGAGTTCATGTGGCGGTCACGGTGAACCGAACAAGATGTCAAGGACAAACTCTTATGCTTCTTACTAGTGTTGTTTTTAACCTGATTCTCATTTCCGCAATTAGTTTTAATTGTTATCTCCTCTGCTGCACTGTAAACAATGCACTTTAATCACGATAACATTAAGAGCAACAAATGAGAATTAGACTTAATTCAGTGTAATGATGATCTGTCCTTTACTGTAAAAGGCAGGTCGCGGGATATGCCATGTTTATCAGAAGGGTTATGCATGCTTTTGTCCTACACATACTTTCATATACGCAATTATACAGCATTATGGGAAATAAAAGGATTTGTCTTTAACGAGTCACCCTGAACAAACAGAGCTCAGATGTTCGTGCGTGCGATTGTGTTACAAAAGATCCAGCATTAAACTGATCACTTAATTCTACCTAATCTGTCTTACCTTGCTCAAGCCATGTAAGGATGTGCACTCAAGTGACTACAGCGTAAACATGCAGGCAGGGTGCATCCTATCTGTCTTGCTCTAACTTTCCACTTCCTGCCGGTTCATAACCATGACGATGATGATGAACTCTAAATGACCGTATTTACTATGAAAGGTACAGTCAATTTTTAATGAGCTCTTCAGCATTGAAAACTATTTTATATGCATTATTAAAGCAGCACAAACTAGTAAACAGAATTGTAGGATATGCTGAAATGTTACAACGCAAATGTAACATCCATGCCCATGCTTTAAACACAGACGAACAAGCAGAAACACAAACTACAGAAGCGCAGCAAATGAGGCTACAACGGACAACAAATAAGCTTTAAAAGCATTAGTATTTGCTTAATCTAAAGTCACTCAGCCAGATAACAACCAGATAATTGCATTTCCTACCAGTAGAGGAGTGATAGCCCGTCAAAGTGTTCTGCCTCCACTGGAAGCAGTGCCATTGCAGGTCCACAAGCAACTGATGATGTATTGTAAAGTCCACGTTATCACTGGGTTGGGGAGAACGGTGGTTCAAATCAGGTCAGTCTCGATGACCGAGAGACAGCAATCTACCCAGACAGTAACAGACACACTCCTACCTATCCACTAATCTGTCCTGATACCCCACAGTCACATGGTTTGCCTCACCTCTCTCGGCGCTGTCACAGCTGATGATGATTCTGCCTCTCCTGAGGCAGGAAGGCTCAAAACTTGACACCGGGCTGATGTGGAACGAGGGGACGTCAGTCTGACTGCATGATTTCTGATGCAGGGATACTGAATGACTAGCACTGTCCTCTCTCTATGTAAAACTGAAAAGAAAAATGAGACATCAATTAGATTTGTATAACTATATAAATATAAATTACAAATAACACAAACAGAAGCCCATAAAAAACGAAATGTCTGAATGTCCGGAGAACAAAAACATGTTTTTTTACCACCACTCACAAATTCCCATTTTAATATGTCACTGAGAACAGTTTGTGTTTTAAACACTCAAAGATAAAATTAAAAAAATCAATGATCACACAGCCTAAAACCCCCACACAATTTTTAAATTATAGAATATTTTAACCAATAACAAAGGTGACGGAGTGAATGAGCGTGGAATCATGGGAGTATTAATGGGTGTGCTAATGTATTAAAGTTGTATTAATGTTACTGTGGTATAAATGATTATGCTTATATACCGCAGTCGGACGTCACTGCTACTTTAACTTTGTTGTTTATGCATATTTTGCGATTAAAGTTACATTTAATGTCCACCTCCTTCTTCCCTGAACGTTGTTACAGTTATGTTTGGGCACTTAAATTCATATTATTCTATTTAATTCTAATGAAACAGCCGCAAGTGCTAAATTACTACTCATACAGGTCAATTTATTTGACAAATTAAAATTGTGGGGCAACTCAGCGCTGTTTTACTGTTATACTTGACAAACAACCATACTAAAAATAAATTTGAGCGTGTTGAAAGATATAACGTTACTATAATGGCTGGTATGAGACACTTGTTGCACACTGCAGTAAAATAGATAGAATATTATATAAATAAAAGCTGGGTGACTTGTGTTACTAAATGACGTGCAATTAATTACAAAATATAATGTATGGTGGAGAAAATGCTGTATTACTGTTACTACAAATAAAGCTCTTTCTGATCATGCTATGTTAGCCACTTAAAAAAAATAGCAGTCTTTTGACAAAAATTAAATAAATGAATTAATTCAAAAGTAGAGCGGATATGATGTCATTAACATGCAACACAATGACACGGGCTGTTACACTGGTTAAAATAGCAGCTTTCTCTGGATTTTAACATAGTTAGAAACATTTGGGATAATCTAAGTGCACAAGCCAACAAAATATATAACATTGTTTTAGTGTTTTTTGGATATTTTAATCCAAAATCTTACATATTGGCCTGGTTTCACAGACAGGGCTTAGATAAAGCCAGGATTAAGCCTTAGTTCAATCAAGACATTTAAATAGCTTTAATAAAAATGCCTCACAAAAAAAAAAAAAAAAACATTCCTGAGGTACTTCTTGAGACAAAACAAAGGCACTGGCATTCTTTAAAATATGTTAGTGCAAGTTGTTTTCAGTTAAAACAGTTCAAACATACCTTTTAAACTGGAACTAGGATCAAACCTTCTCTGTGAAATCTGGGGATTGTGTCTTTAATGACCCTAAGCCTTAAAGCCCTGGGGTGAAAATCAAGTTTTTAATGTCAAGTCATTTATATGTCTGTGTGCTGTTTAAAATATGCTTTACGACAAACATGTGCAAATTCATAAATCAACACCAATGCTAAGTAACAAAGATCTGTTCGTATTGCTGAATTAAACTAATATTTCCACGTGTTATTGTGTAGCGTTTACTAGTTGATAGTCCGAGAATCCGAGATGGTGTGCGACTGAGTGGAGACGGGGACCAATTTGCATATCCATGCATCCTGGTATACTAAACGAAGCAAGGGTGCAGAGAAATATGCAAGGCATTTTGAAATTATTTTTACAGGGATTTTTTTTTTTTTTTTTTTTTAAATATGTTATTGTGCTTACCAAGGATTAGTTTTAAGGGATACAAAAGCCATGCAGGTCCTTGAATGCCATCAAAGGCGAAGTAAGATTAAACACTGCCATTCAGCTAGTGGCCAGGAGGAGGCGCTTTGTCACAGTCACACTCACAGTGAGAGAAACATCACAGAAACATTGCTGGCCATACTACCCATACTACTAGACTTTTCTTTTTCTTTTTTAGAAAAATGAAAGAAAAAAATTGGCCGACAGTTAAGACCTTTTACCCCATACAATTTCACAGACGTCAGTGTTACATTTATAGTCATCAATACTAATCAATACATTATATTTCAATTCCTAGTGTTAGTCAATAATACACAACATGTTCAAATACCATACAGATCCTCAGGCTATGAAGCACAGGCTGCAAACACATAGCAAGACAAAATACTTCAAGCATTTGAAAATATTTTTAATTCAACTGAAAAATATAATTGCATCACGATCAAGCAACCCACATTCATTTTTATACTGTACAAAATCTAACATTACCCGCAGACTTTTGGCAGAACAAAACACTACTGGTTGTTATTATTGCCACAAGAAACTAAGAAATTTCTGCTCATTAAAGATGAAAAAACGTAACTTTTAAATATATGTAAGACTGTCCATCGTGAGATTGCGCTTCGCACCGCCAAGAAACTTTTTAATAGGAGATTACGACGCTTTTTGAAAATGTACCACAATTTAACTGGTGCATTTAAAATGGTTATTATAATATGTATAATGTGATAATCAAATTTTCACTTAGCAACAAGCAAGTACTCCTACCTATGCTCCTACCTACCTCAATCAACAGTCATTTTCTGCAGAACCCGCCGGAACTTTAGCAGTAGCGACCTGTACCCGGGGAACTTGAATCTGTTGCACCAATAGGTTAGTGTTGAATGTTTTGTAACATGGTTTTGAAGGGTGTTCATGCACTTACCTTCATCATTTGAGTCAGGTAAGGCTTTAGAATCTTCTGTATGAAATGCATGTTTTAAAGCCGTTTTAATTAGATATTTAGTTAAGGGATCATCATACACAGAAATGGGAATGTCTTGATTGCTGGCTTAACAGAATGGATGAGCATGTTAGCATGCGCCATTCGGCATGGTTTTAAGTTGTACTGTAACAACTCTATGCTGTGTAATTTGTTAGCAGTCGGTTTAAATTCTATTATAATTTAAGAAAAATATTTGTGTTGTTAGATCGACAATACTGATTGTCAGTTTATGTAACAAATGTAGCAAATAAAATAATGATTGCAACGTTACTGGAATTTAAATTTATATAAATTAATATAATATAATTAATAATATGAATTATTATATTATAAACTAATAAACTATATTTAAATGTATTTTAAAATGTAATGTATTCGTGTGATGGCAAAACTGAATTTTCAGCATCATTACTCCAGTCTTCAGTCACACACGATCCTTCAGAAATCATTCTAATATTATGATTTGGTGTTTAGGAAATATTTATTATGATTATCAATGTTGAAAACAGTTGAGCTGCTGCGTAAAACTTCTGTGGAAATCGTGATGTTTTTCTGCATACTTTGATGATATGAAAAACAAATATACAAGTCTTCACTTTAAGTTTTTTAAAAGTGTTATAAAAAAAAAAAGTATAATAAAAAATAAAAAGATTCCAAAGTTTGAACGGTAGACTGATTTACTTAAAATATGTCTGTTAAATATAGTGTTTTATTTTCATTAAGATACCTATTCAGATAGGGCCAAGGCTTTCTTTATTTGAGTTATGAACTGACTCACATGGTCTGTCTAATGTAATCCATCATTTAGTGATCATGTCTGTCTTTGTTTTGTGTTTCAGGTGACACCTGTCTTAAAGGGTTTTCACTTGCAATTCTAGGATTATGCTGTTTCCATTACTATTTCGTGGGTCCACTGCAAAGCACTATATACAGCAAGTGCTTTCTAGCACCCGGTTATGCATTGATTGCTGCTACATCAGAGGACTAGCCACATCCAGCGGCCAGCTCTTCCTCAGAAGATCCCCACAGCGATTCCTCAACCAGTCACGAGGAGCTAAAACTCACAAGAGGAAACAGCAGAGCCAGGAAGATGACTGGAAGAATAGGAATAAAACCATCCTGACATATATTGCGGCCGCTGGAGTGGGAATGATTGGCATGTCATATGCTGCTGTTCCACTCTACAGACTGTACTGTCAGGTCAGTATTAGATTGATAATCTCTAAGCCATTTTGGTGGATTTATAGTATTAGGTAACACTTTAGAATAATGGTCATTAGTTAACATTACTTAACTACATTAGGCAACATGAACAAATAATGAACTGCACTTATAATTATCTTTGTTAATGTTAAAGGGTTTTTGAAATTAAATTAAAAATGAAATGTATGTAATTAACGACTTACCCTAATGTGGTTCCACACCCGTAAGACCTCCGTTCATCTTCGGAACACACTTTAAAGCCCTATTTGGACGGGATTAGATTAACATGGGGACATGGGGGTAAAGTCATTTTACCTCAGGACGTCTGTAATATTAATGGCCAATTCGCACGGGATAAGACATCTCAGTAAAACTAGCAGAAATGGGAGGAGTAACTCGCTTTACGCACCTCCTTGACGTCATGTGCGTATGACGTTATACCGTTATAACGTGAGCAAACACACAACCTGAGCGCCAGTCTGAACTCCGTCTCCAATATATATGTGTGTTTTAATAAACAGTTAGGTCCAGTCTAACGATTCTGATTGGATTATGTTGGTAATAGACACTTTCCTAGAGCTAAAATGTGTTGTGCCTCTAATAAGTGCTTTTGATCTTCTTTTTGCTTTAAATGATATGCGGAAAATACTGGACATTTTCCACAGATTTGTCCCACCACCTACAACGCAACCGAATGCTTCAAGCGCCTCCAAGGTCGCAAAATGCGCTTTTTTTTACTTTTAAACAGGAAATGACGGAATTTTACCATACGTTTTTACAGCAGGTCTATTCGAACAGGATTAGTATTACCCAAGGTCATTTTTCCAGACCTTTTTACAGAAGGTAAAGTCTCGGTAATCTTTACTGACGTTGTCCGTAATGACTACCGAGATTGCACATTCGGACGGGACTAAAATCACAGAGAACCTCTGGTAATAATTACTTTACCCCCACGTCCCCATGTTAAACTAATCCAGTCCGAATAGGGCTTTAGATATTTTATATTTAGTCTGAGAGCGAATGCAAGTGTAGGCACACTATACTGGCCATGTCCAAAAGCTAATAAAAACAACATCAAAGTCCAGATGTGACATCAGTTAGTTATTTACCATCTCTTGAAGCATCGAAAATACATTTTATTCCAAAAATAACAAAAACTACAACTTTATTCAGCATTGTCTTCTCTTCCGTGCTTGTTTTCAGTCCTTAAATAAAGATTCAAATGGTTATAAATCAGCATTTTGATTCACGTTTCGGATCGCGTGTCAAACTGCAAAACTGCTGAAATCACGTGACATTGGCGATCCGAATACAGTAAAAATGAACTGCTCATGGTTTTTTCATGTTAGTTAATACATTAACTAATGTTAACTAATGACCATTATTCTAAAGTGTTACACTGCAAAAAAATGCTTTTCTCACTTTGTATTTTTGTCTTGTTTCTAGTCAAAATTTCTAAAAAATCTTAAAACAAGAAGTATTTACAAGACAAGCAAAAGTAATTGTCTTGCAATAACATGTTCCTCTCTTACTTCAGGCAACAGGGCTGGGAGGCACAGCAGTAGCTGGACATGACACAGAGCAAGTGGAGACAATGAAGGCAATTAGGGAGCGTATTATTAAAGTAACCTTCAATGCAGACACTCACGCCAGCATGCAATGGAACTTCCGTCCACAGCAGTCAGAGATTTACGTAAGATATTTTTATGTATATTTAAGTTTTTTTTTATGACCAACTTTTTATTCTGTTTTAAAATGTACACATCAATTTTGTTATATGCAGCATACAGTACCGGTCAAAAGTTAGGAAACATTACTATTTTTTAATTTTTTTCAAAAACCAAGCCATGAAGACAAAGGAACTGCCTGTAGAGCTCAAAGAGAGGATTACATCAGGACACAGATCTAGGGAAAACTGCAAACAAAAGCTGCTGTATTGTAGGTTCACAGAACCATGTAGACCAGGGGTGTCCAACCCTGGTCCTGGAAAGCTACCGTCCTGCATATTTTAGCTCCAACCTGAATCAAACACACCTGAACCAGCTAATCATGGTGTTCAGGGTGCTAAATAATTACCGACAGGTGAGTTGGAACTGAAATCTTCAGGATGGTAGCTCTCCAGGAGCAGGGTTGGACACCCCTGATGTAGACACTGTAAAACCCATTTAGAATTAGCACAAAAAAAGCACCTAAAGGGCTCTCAAACTGTTAGAAACAATATTATCTGGTCTGATGAACCTCAGTTCTAAGCATAATTTATGGAGGAAACCAGGCACTGCTCATCACCTGCACAATGCCATCCCAGCAGTAAAGTGTGGTGGTAGCAGCATCATGCTGTGGGGGTGTTTTTCAGTTATAGGGACTGGGGGACTCTTCGGGTAGAAGGAAAGCTCAATGCAGCAAAATATAGAGTAAATTTTAATGAAATCCTAATCCAGATCATTCAGAATCTTGTACTGGGCAGAAGGTCAACTTCCAATAGGACAGTGACTCTAAGCACACAGCTAAGACAATGCAATGGTGGCTTATGGACAACTTATGGAATGGCCCTGCCAGAACCTGGGCTTCAACCCAATCGAACATCTCCGGAGAAACCTTAAAATGTTTGTCCACAAGGATCCTCTTCCAACCTGACAGAGCTTGAGAGGATCTGATGAGAAGAATGGCAGAAAATCGGCAAATGTATATGTGCAATGCTTGTCCATCAAACCCAAAAAGACTTGAGGCTGTACAGGTGCTTTAAGTACTGAGTTAAGGATTTGAATACTTATGCAATGTACTTGTTCAAGTCTTTACTTTTTATTACATTTGCAAAGTTGTCCCAGATCTCTTTTATGCTTTGTCATTATAGTGTATGGAGTGTGGATTGATGTGAAAAAGGGGTTTGAATACATTGAATGTTTTCCCAGGTCGTACCAGGGGAAACTGCGCTGGCTTTTTATAAGGCACGGAATCCCACAAACAAACCAGTGATAGGCATTTCAACCTACAATGTTGTACCTTTTGAAGCTGGACAATATTTTAATAAGATACAGGTAAATATGTGATGCATTTAAATGGAACAATGTTAAAATTACTGTAATAATCTGTGCATTTATGTAACAATTTATTTGTTAGGGTTGACATCTGTATGCAGAAATGTATGGCTATTTGTGTATTACCTTCTTGGCTCACTGAATAGTGTGATAAATTCTAAAACATTGCTTTGTTTTTCCACCAGTGTTTCTGTTTCGAGGAACAGAGGTTAAACCCACATGAGGAGGTAGACATGCCTGTATTCTTCTACATTGATCCAGAGTTTGATGAAGACCCCAGGATGGCAAGAGTAGACAATATTATACTCTCATATACCTTTTTTGAAGCCAAGGAAGGACAGCGGATACCAATCCCTGGTTATAGTTAATTATGTATTATTCAGAGACTTTTAATCAGAATTATCTTCAGGAGATTGTGTTCTGCAATCATTTTGATAATGATTACTGCACATGATAATGTCTGAATTGTCTGAAGAATCAAATAATTATAACAAAAATATAATGGTGATCAAGTGATCATCTGTCTGTGAATTTTATGGTTGAGACAATAAAATATAAGTTCTTATTTTTATAAACCTTTAGAGACAAGTTATTACCCATTTTGATCAACAACTAAACTGTATATGCAATATTTATGAATTTGTGTCAATATAGTCTTTAGGACACTAGAGGGCAGCATTTGTGCATGTATATTTTAGTTTGTGGCAAGCTTTGAATGCTAATTGCATTGGAGTGAAAACAATAATGTGTTGTGCCACTTTTTGCTTATGGTGGAATTCATATTACATGACTGGTATTGTTGCAGCATAAAAAAACATTAGCATGTGCTAGATATCAGATATACAGCTGTAACATACATGTTTAATATATCATCATCTAAAATAATTAATGACTTTTTTTATTTATTTATTTTTATTTTAGGAAGGTGAAAATTGCATGTGTTCTCAGTGGAGCTCCAGCTCCACAATATTGCTCAAGAACACAATGCTGAAACATGTTTTTCTCTTTAGTATGGATTATACATCATCAAGCAGATACAAGTCATAAAATAAGATAATATTTATGCAGGGGTCCATAGAGAGGATGTATAAAACAAACAAACATTTATTTTTTAAATTGTCTAAATATTGATGTGTAAGCATTTGGATATATAAGGTAGTTATGATAGTGGATTTATTATAAACGTGCTTGTTATAGTGAGATATATAATAGTGTTGTATGAGGTGTTTGTAAAGGCTGAAAACCTAATAGATCCAAGAAAAAAAACAAAGGACAGTGGTGATGCAAAAATAAAATCATGGTAAAAAATATACAAAAAAATTAACATGCATTAATGCTATTTTGCTTTATTCTCAATCTTAAAGATAATGTTAATTATAAAGTACTGCGATTGTAAAAGGAGAAGATATAAACTACAATAACCTGTAGTTGAAGAAACTACAATAATAAAATTACGTCATTTAAAACACTACGTAATTCTTCGTGCCCCGGAAAACAACAAACCCGAGCACGCGCTTGAAGCGCGCTGGAGAGCTGACGCAGAATCAGCGGAGCCACCGTCCGCGCCACAGAACCTAAATGGGTGAATTTACGGGGGCTGATCTGCCATCAGCGCGTATGGGATCAAAACAGCAGATTGGCCACACACTCTCCAACACTAAATGGGCGTGTACGGGATTTAACGGACGCGCATAATGTCCAATGAAGGAGTAGAGCTGCCCTAGCAACTCCACACGGGAACCAATCAAGGAAAATCTAAGGATGAACTTACATTTTTCTGTTTAGGGAGGCTGATAGAAGAGATGGATCGTGCCAGAGAGCTCAATGGACCAGGTTTGCTTGAAATAGAAAGATAAAAAAAAAAAAAAACATTACGAGTGCTTTATTAAGATTAACATTTATTTTACAAGTATAAACAGCTTATATTACGAGTCACTTGCCTTATGTTAACAATACTGTAAACATACGAGGGTCTTTATTTACCTACTAATGTGACGCACCAGCATCAGTGGATCCACAACCAGAATCTTTGAACAATAGGACAGCTTTATTGATGTACTGGACATGACATTTTAAACGCAGAAAAGACTAGTAAAGAGTACGCAGGGCTGTTTTTTTAACAGCTATTTTGTTCCGTTTTGGACCTGGTGGTTTGAGATATTTAACGCAAGTCCATCAAGGGACAGTTACATGATGTACCAGAATGGGTCATCGGGCTGATGTGAAGATGAACCACAGGAGTAGCCCAGCAAAAGCTTATGATTTCCTCCTAAAATTCCTGCTGGTTGGAGACAGTGATGTGGGGAAAGGGGAAATACTGGCCAGTCTACAGGATGGGTCCAGTGAATCACCCTATGGATACAACATGGGTAAGTTATAATCACTGTACTGTACAAATGAGACTAACTTGGACAGTTTGTGCATTTTCGGATGAATCTATTATCTTGGACACATTGGATTGTAGGATTGTCAAAATGTTTTATCATATATCATAATGTTCATGTACTTACAATGTCTGCATCAATTGTTGTAAATGTTTTGTTGCGAGAAATCTTGTCAATATAATACAAATTAAAAACAACAGTCCACTAAAGTACACCTGTTCTACATTTATTTAAAATGTTTAATGTATTATTACAGTAAATACGTCACATATTTTAAACATTAAAACCACATTGCTCATCTAGCCCTGGCTTGCCCAGCTCTTATTTGCAGCTCAGTAGTTGTAGTTATGAGTTCCTCCCTGTTTTGGAACACTCTTCCCAGGGGACAAAATCAACTGTAGTGAATCCCCCCTTGGGCTTTCACAGCTAAATAACATATTTTCATGCATCTTGTTTAAAAGACCAACAACATTGTTTTATGTGACACAAGCGAGTTCCTGCTATCACATAAGTAACAAATCATAACATCTTTAGTTACACATATGTAATGACATGCATGTCACTTAGCAATCAGCTCAGTTTAATGGTCCTTTAGGTTTATTGATTCTTGGTAATTTTCATATCTTCTCCACAATGCTATCACAGGCCCACCCAAAATGGTTTTATTGTTATTTCACCATGCATGCTTGAATATGAGGAACAATATGCTTCATGTACACAATTTTTATTGTCACAGCAAGCATTTGGTCAAAGTCAGGTCTGATGAACAATGACTCATTTAACAGCTTAGATTACACTGGACTGATTTAAGCGAGTAAATTGACAGCCAAATTAACAGCTAACTTCAGGGTTGCCTATTCTTCACAACAAAACCAGATTGCTAATGAAAACTATCCCTTTGCATACCCCAGTATAAACCGTTTTCCTGCCACTGTAAAAAATTATTTAGAAAAAAAGTTACCTGGTTGCCTTAAAATTTTGAGTTCGTTGAAATTGAAATTTTGAGTTAATACAATGAACATTTTTTGAGATTCGACAACCTTTATTAAAATATTATTAAAAGATTTTTTAAGCATATTGGGTAATTGTGTGTGTTTTATTTCTGATGATAGAGTGAAACATGCCAAATTTTCATGATTCATGATTTTCATGATTTATCCATTTTTTATAATATTTTGAGTTTCTATTTATTAAACAAATTTCCTTCATTGTATCAACCCAAATTTTTAATTTCAATAAACTTTTTTATGTGGTTCAGATACAATAATATTTTGAGTTTCTATTTATTAAACAAATTTCCTTCATTGTATCAACTCAAATTTTAAATTTTTAATAAACTCAAAATTTTAAGGCAACCAGGTTACTTACTTTTTTAAGTTAAACCAACAAAAAACAACCAACATTTTTTACAGTGTGGGGTTTAAAGTCACGTCACGAGGGGTTGCTCCAACCTGCGGCCTACAAAAACTGTCAAAGTAGCCCAATTCTGCGGTGGAAAACGTGGACTTGGCAAAACTGGCCAACCTGTTCATTTAGGGTCAGAGGCTGACTGAGATCTGGGTGGCTTGCACAGTTGTGTACTCATTTATCCAAGCAGCTGAGGAAGGAATGCCAGCCACTTTTAGAAGAGGGGCAACAGGTTATAGGAACAAAAAATACTAAAATCTTTAGAACAAAAGTCTTTAAATAACCTTTGAATAACTTGAATAGCAGGACTATTGCTACATAATCTTTAAGTCAACATGACTTGCCATTTGCAACCCATTTTACCTCTGTAATGTCACATTTCCAAACATGCAGAACTTTTGTGGATTGTGAAAAGCTGACTTTCTAAACCAGAATGGACAACCTCACAATTGATGTCAACAAATAAGGATTTTGATAAAAAATAAGGTGCATTGATTACTGATTCACGACAAGGTCAGGGATGTGCATTAAGCAAATAGTTTTCATGTTGTCTTTAAACTCTTTTCTAGTTGCTAATTTCTAGCTCAACAGTGATGAAAATTTTATACCCCACCATAGGCCTGTGAAAGTGACTTCATCCTACATTTATTTCAATACTCTCAAGAAAAAATATTATCCCTTAGGGCTAGTAAATAGCCGTGCCAGGGTGGTAATACTTAGAAAACAGATTCCAAGACATTGACTATGCAAGCAATTAATAGACCAGTGCTGGAGGTTTTTGCTGTTTTGGTTGCGAACCAGATTCAGAACATTTTCTACATCCTATTCTGTCATATTCTATAACTTTTGTTTTTATTTAATACCATAACCTTGGGAGCAACTCTCTAAATTCCTTATAAGTGCATACATGTACACGGTCGATAAACTGCATTATGATTCGACAGGGAGAGCTCTTGCCTAATAGTCTTGCCAGCAGAAGTCTCTGTTGGAATTTCTGTTTATAGAGATTATTACTACTAGCCAATGCTCTTACGTAACTCTGCTCTCTGACTGCTAAGCGAAATGCGGCTGAAGGGAATGAGGATGCAGCCAGGCTTTGCTGGCGATAAAGGAGTGGAACATTCTGATGTTTATCTAAACACTTGCATGAACCTCTCAAGCCATTTGTTTGTTTGAACGATGAAAGGGGAGCGTTGACTCTTGGTTTTAAAGGAACAATGACAATTGAAGCCTTGCAGCTGTTCTTCACCAGGAGAGAAATCAGCTGTGTGCCACTGAAACATTTATCCCACCGTCTTATAAATAACATACAGGCTGATGTATTGCTCAATGTGTTTTAGGTTATGTAATGCCTGCGGAGTTTAATCAGGGTAGACGGCATATTTAATTTTGCTCAATTGAAAATGAGGCTGTGAGGGGAAGAAGAACAGTCGAGTCTCTGTGTTTTATTGTCTTACATCACATCTAATTTTAAAGCCACAATATGCATTTTCCGGCGCTAGAGGTCGCTTGTTCAAAACAAAGGCGTAGCTTGATGATACCTGGACAAGAGGGTTAGGGTTAGGGTATTACCCGGTCTATATAATACTAGGATATTATACTAGGCTATTTTTTTAAACTTATTATTAAAATACTAATATTATTATTATTTGTGTATTGTTATTATTAGGACCCATAAATATTCCCACACTGCATCATTATACATTATATTCAACATTATATCGTCGTTTAAAGTCACTGAAACTCCGTAAACTTTCATTTTTCCCCTCACACATTACTCCTTCCAATACAGTCAGGATCTTCACTGGTGCTCATGGTGTCCTGCCTCTCCCACGTTATGCAAACCATCACAGTTCTAATCGCAAGTAAGCGTTTTAAAATAGTCAAAGCGTTTTGACTACGAGTCACTTGCCTAAAGCGTTTTGACTATTATCAAACTGTAAATGTTTAGCTCAAACAAGAATTTTAATTCTGAATTTACTCATTGTCATGTTGTTTTCGCGAATCACACAATCATTTGAACGTCCGTGTTTACTACGGTATGTGCGTCGTTGTAAATCTGTTCACCATAAACCATCGTTCGTGTCTCTTTAGAAGAATTATATTTGAATTAGACACTCCATTAGTTATTTTTACGACGCCTTTGACTTTTTTTTTTTAATCTTTAAAGGGTTAATTCACCCAAAAATGAAATTTATGTCATTAATGACTCACCATAATGTCATTCCTCACCCGTAAGACCTCCGTTCATCATCGGAACACAGTTTAAGATATTTTATATTTTAGTCCCAGAGCATATGCAATCAATGCCCACTTTACTGTCCATGTCCAGAAAGCTAATAAAAACATCATCAAAGTAGTCCATATGTGCAGTGGTGGAATGTAACGAAGTACAAATACTTCTTTACTTTACTTAAGTACATTTTTCATGTATCTGTACTTTACTTAAGTAGAATCAATTGTGCATACTTTTTAATTTTACTTCGTTACATTTTACAGCAAATATTTTACTTTCTACTCCACTACATTTCTACGTTTCGTTACATTTTCATTACATTTTCTGATCAGTTCCAGGGCTCGAGATTAAGGTTTGTTCATGATAATTCATGGATAATAATAGGCTAATGTATGAACTGACGGTTGCGTTGTTGACAATCGCGCAGCCTCTCGAGGAGAAATGGAAACAAACCAACGCCGACTTCAAATTAATCACTTACATTTTAGATGCAATATAAACTGCTTTTGTTCTATTACAGCAGCGAAAATATTTCCAAGATCAGAACCACAACGCATCTCACAGCAATAGTGTGTTAATGTATGATTCAGCGTTTGAATGAATCGGTTGAATCAAAGATTCAATGACCTGTTCGTAAATGACTGCCTCATTCATGAACGAATCAGCCGTTTGAACGAACCGACTCAATGACTCACTCATTAAGACCTGCCGCCACCTACTGGTGGTTTAGTTTCATGTTTAAACATTCTTTCCAACGTTTCTTATTGTATTAAAAATATATAGTTAAAACAATCTCATAACATTTTTAAATGCAGTTGTAATTTGTCAGTGTAAATTATTTAATTTAACAACCATATAGCGTTATTCTAATTTAATTTATTGATCAAATTTAAGAATATAAAAGGAAAGCTGAAGCATATCCTATATTTCAGATGAATCCTCATAAATATTTAAATACATCAAAGCTGATGAAAATGTTACTTCTGAACATTGATATTTAACTCTGCAGACCGCCCTGATATTGTGAGTCAGAATGTAAACTGGGCAACAGATGATACGCACAATTAGCCTACATTAACCCAAAACTAACTTAATTAAAATGCCACAGCCCATTCTGTTTTCTTCTTTTTAATTATTAGAATATAGACATTAAGAGAATAAATTGTTATACAAGTACTTTTACTTTTAATACTAAAAGTACATTTAAAATCAAGTATTTTTTTACTTTTACTTAAGTAGGATTGTTGTTGTAGTACTTCTACTTTTACTTAAGTAAATATGGCTCTGGTTATTTGTACTTTTACTTAAGTACTGAGATTCAGTACTTCCTCCAACACTGCATATGTGACATCAGTTGGTTGGTTAGAATCTCGTGAAGCATCAAAAATAAATTTTGGTCCAAAAATATCAAAAACTGACTTTATTCAGCATGGTCTTCTCTTCCGTATTCCTCAAAAAAGATTAAAACGGTTCATGAATCAGTGAATTGATCAATGATTTGGATCACCAATGTAACGTGTTTTCAGCAGTTTGGCAGTTCGACACGCGATCCGAACTGCTGAAATCACGTGACATTGGCGATCCAAATCATTGATCAATTCACTCAATCAATTGATCAATTTTTAATATTTTTGGACCAAAATGTATTTCCGATGCTTCAAGAGATTTTAATCAACCAACTGATGTCCCATATGGACTACTTTGATGATGTTTTTATTAGCTTTCTGGACATTGACAGTAAAGTGGGCATTGACTGCATATGCTCTGGGACAAAAATATAAAATATCTTAAACTGTGTTCCGAAGATGGTCTTATGGGTGAGGAACGACATTAGGGTGAGTCATTAATGACATAAATTTCATTTTTGGGTGAACTACCCCTTAAAAGTTTGAGAGAAATAATCGACTTAATGGACAGAAATCCCTCAGGTTTCATAGAGAATATCATCATTTGTGTTTGGAAGTTAAACAATAAACCACATTATGGTGAGTAGCTACTTGATGAGTTTACATTTTGGTACATTTGTAAATTTGTGTTTGGGTGAATTATACTTTATAGGCCTACTGCAGGTTGAGCCTTGGATGAAACAACTCTATCGCAAATCATATCGCTTCCATCAACAATACATATCGTCACAAAATGGTCACATTTTTACATTGCGACATATATCGTAGGCCTACTGTTGTGATGCATAAATTCACTTACAGCATTTACAATGACTTAGTATTTTATTTTTAATTTACATAATATAATAAAACATTTTAATATAATTTCATATAAATGTATTGGTATATGACTTAAGTCTTTACCTCATGTGGATCTATTTTGTAAAAAGATTGTTCATGTGGTGTCTACCCTATGTGGTGTCTACCCTAACCAAGGTCTATGCAAGTTTAATTATGCTGTTTTCATTTCTGGCCGATCTGTTTGATGTTATTTTCAGGTCAGCCACAACGTCTCTCTCCACTCTCCACAGGCCACTAAGCAGCTCGCAGTATTTTTGGTTTGTGTATAATTTCATGACTTCAGATTTCATGGGGATGGATCAGTAAGTCTTAGCATAACTGTTTCTTCCTGAGCTCTAGATTTTGAACACCATTATCCACAGAGGCTTCATCCTCATCCACTTACTCCCCGTTGATCTGGCGTATGTGTCATCCCGTCAGAAAAGGTCTGTGGCTCACTGCTGGTTGTTGTGAGGGAGGTGAGGAGAGGTGCAGAGCAGGGTAATTGCGCGGGGAGACAGAAAGAGTTAGTGTGAAAAAATCTGTCAGGATGAATCAGAGCTTGCCCACACAAACAGGAAGACTGCATCCTACAGGCAGACATTTTTATAAAGAAAAAAAATTGTACTAGCTGGTGTTATACAATATTTATCTAACTGTATCACATTGAATTAAATAATTCACAATATGCCTTTTTATCAAAAGCTTGATAAAAGATTTATTTAGTGGTGGAAAATAAGATGTAAGCGCTGATCATGTTTATTTGATGTTTGTATTTTAGTTGAAGAATCAGCTAATTAATACTTTTATTCAGCAAAGACATTAAATTAATCAAAAGTGACTGTGAAGACTGTGAAGTTTTTACAATAACTGTTATTAGATGCTGTCATTTTTTTTACCTTCCTATTCTATTCAACATTGATAATTATTATAAATGTTTCTTGACCACTAAATCAGCATACCATTGTTTTCTGAAGGATCATGTGACCCCTGGAGTAATTACTATTTGAAATTCAGCTTTGCCATCACATAAATAAATGACATTATTAAAATATTATTACAATTATTTTAAATTGTAATATTTCACAATATTATTTTACTGTATATTTAATAAAATAATTGCAGTCTTGTTGAGCATAAAAATGCCTTTCAAAAACATTTAAAAAAAAAGAACTGATACCATTTATTAAATGATATAGTGAATGTTTCTCTGACCTAATCAAAAACCAGTAGACAGAGATATTGATATATTTGAAGCATATTAATAATAGGCTGATACATCACAAATCAATAAATCTAAGCATTTATTATGTTTTATATAGTAGGGCTGGGTATTGATACAAATTGCATGGTCTAATTAGATTTTAATTCACAAGCTTGTGATTCATTTCAATATCAATTATTTTAGATATCAGGTAGTGGATTTTCTCAAAGAAAAAAACTCAACTAATGCTGTAAACTATTTGGTACTACATTACTATAATATTGAAGGTTAAAATTAACAGATTTTTTTTATAATACTATATAAAGTTACAATACTAACATCATAATTACATGACTATATTTTTACTTTTTTTTAAAAACATACATTTAAATGGTGTCTGTCATAAAATTAAAGAACAGTAAAAAATACAATAAATGAAAAATGGTGCATATATTTATAAATGACACTGACAGTGCCAGTCAAGGCATTTGTCAGTTGTGTCTTGCTCCGTGTTGACAAGTTTCAGTCATTTCAATATAAAAGTAATGAAAGACAGTCTTTGCCACCATCTAATGGCATAATAAGATAACTTCTGTTGCTGTTTGCAGTCAAGGACTTTTTTCCAGCAGAAGGACAGCTTTTAGTGGTTTTACTTCATGTTAAAGTATCAAAAGTTGCATTGATCCATATTTTTTGGCTTTAATATTCTGCTTCTGTTTTGTGTTGTGGCTAACTCACCTTACTGGTTAGTTCAGTTTTCACGTTTCCCCTTTGTTTGATCTGAAGCGGCAGCAACAGCGATCTCACGCCACATTAAAGAGTGCCAAAATGGTATTATTTTAATTTCTTAATTAAAGTGACATAACTTTTAATCTGAAAATTTGTTTCATATCAAAAGTAACAAAGCAAAAAGCGCATTGCGCTTTATTGGATAGGATGCACACTACAATGTTCTGTTTATTCATCAACAACTGAAAACGGCACTCCGACAGCAATGTCGGCCTAGACCCAGGCTACATCTGGTACATTTGGATTCCATGTGTATCAGATGTGAAACGAATCTGGGGATAGACTAAAAGATTGTTTCTTGTGATTTAATCGGTTCATAAAAAAGACCCTATTTTATAGATATAGTCCCTTTGATTTTAAACAGAATGAATGCATCAATTTTCATGGAGGACTTGATACCTGATACTTTATTTTTAATGTACAGAACATGGGGGTTGTACCTCACCATTTTGATATGCTCTAATTCCCTAAGAGTGACCTCACAGTTCATAGGGTGACTTAGAATTGTGTTTGGTTCATTTGATTCCATTCTTTAGTGACAGCCATGGTGTTTTTAAAACCTCTTTCTGTCACCTTAATGGAATCTCCCAGTTGTTCCATGTATATTTTCACAGTGTTGGATTTCATTCTCATCGCAGTGGAATGTGTGATAGGCTTTGAAATTCCCTAGGAGAAAGAGTGTTGAGAATGCCAGTGTGTAGAACCTGGAACCCCTGTGGAGGTGACACTAAAGCTTTCCAATCTCAGCCCAGACATCCTCCTCAAGTGTTATGTTCATAACAACAGAAATCACTTAATCATAGTTGCTGTCACCCAAATTCATGATCAAAAGAGGGGCATAGTAACTGAAATATTGCTGAAGACTAAAAGAATGCAGTCTATATTTGAACATAATATGCAAACTCTCTCTGGAACACTCTACAGTTGTTCTCACCACTTGCTTTTCCCTTTTGCAGTTATTCGATTATTAGAGGTTTTGGACCCACTTTATATTAGGTGGCCTTAACTACAAATATTTTAATTAATCATATGATACGATGCACTTATTGTGTACATAAATGTTTTTACATTGTACTTACATTTTTAAAAATACCTGAATGTAATTAGATCTGTAATTCACTTGTGTAGTTACATTTACAATTGCACTGCTGACTCTTCCCTTACACCTAACCCTAATCTTAAACTGACTCATATACCACCACACCTGTCCCTAACTTTACCCAGGTCCCACCTCAATGTCAGCAAAAGTGTTTCGCAATACAATATGAACACAATAAGTATCTTGTTATGTAGCAGTTAAGGCCAAGTATAGTTAAAGTGGGGCAGTGGTGTTAGGTTATTCCTATTGCTCATACTTTTACTCATACTAGGAATTTGAACAAACTATGTTTTATAACCTGTTCTGCTCTGTTATCAATATCTAAATTTTATGTAGAATCTTAGATGGGATCTTAGTGGCATCTTTTCACTTGGACAACTAAGTAACTGCCCTGGGCTGCATTTCCAGATAACGTTGTCTCTTAGCGCGCTACAAAGCTACAAAGACTCTAAAGGTATAACTTAACTTAACATACACAATTAAGTTATACCTTTAGAGTCTTCGTAGCGTGCTAAGAGACAACGTTATCGGGAAATGCAGCCCAGTATTATAGTTTGTGGAATTAATTAAGACTTAATAAATTAATTTTATTTGCATATTTAGTTGAATAACTCTGATCAAAATGTTAGTGTCCTCATATAGGCCTACATACAATGTATTCTGACATATACTCTGTTGGCAATGGCATACTATTTTTCGTACAACATAGTAGGGAAGTATACGATTTCGGACACAGCAAATTAGTTTTGCATGGACTAAAAATTACATCATCAATGTTTTTTTCTTTGCAGAAAATTTCACTCTTTGTGGTACTTTCATTTCACTTTGGCAGTTGAACGTACACTACTGTTGGTTAGATTTTTGTTTGTTTGTTTTTGAAGGAAGACTTTTACACACAAAGGCCATATTTAAAAATAAAATATCATACACTAAAAACAGTACTATTGTGAAATATTATTTTATATTAATTTAAAAATAGCTGTTTTTAATGTTAATATATTTTAAAATATTATTTATTCTTGTACATTTATTCCTTTTCAGTACCCAGTCTACAGTGTTACATAAATTCTAATTTGCAAATTTTAGAACATTTCTTATTATCAATGTTGAAAACAGTTGTTCTGCTTAATATTTTCTGAAACCTTTTTATCAGGATTCTTTGATGAATAGAAAGTTCAATACATTTTTTAAAATATTATAAAAGTCTTTACTTTTGATGTCTTTACTGTCCCTTTTTATCAGTGCAATGCTTCCTGTCTTATTAAAAGTATTAATTTCTTTCAAAAACATGAATGGTAGTGTAAAATGAATAATTGAATAAGAATTGTTCTGACAGTTTAAGGTGAAATCTGAGTTTTCTTTTCTAAAATTGCTTTCTTCTTGTTTATTGTGTTTAGGAAACTGTGACTTTTACAATTACACTTGGTGATGCTAGTGTTGCATAAATTACACACTTCACCTTTAAGTAATTTTATTTATTTTTCACTTGTAGGCATTGACTACAAGACAACCACCATACTTCTCGATGGACGCAGAGTCAAGCTCCAGCTTTGGTGAGTAGCTTTACATCACAGTTATTTTTCCTGGTAAAATGTTCAAAATTTAGGTTTCAGCTTGATTTCTTCCTGTTATCTTCTTGAACTCAAACCGAGCATGAAGAGAGATTAAAGTTTTCCCTTTCCATTCCATCATGCCTGTGTACTCTCAATAAGGTCCTTTTGGTTTCCAAAATATGAAGTGAACATGCCGAACGTCTGGCTATGTTAATAACAGCGCTCCTCAATACACTTCCAGTGAAAAATTCAGCCAAGCCAATCCCACTAGCCATGCCTACAAGTTTTTTATAAATTCTGGCACATTTCAAGACAACTGAGCAAGAGTCTGGAATCAATTATTGATAATCTGGCCTTGACAGACGAAGCATTTTAGAGCGGAGTGTTTGTGATACACCAGTCCTACCCGCTGCTACATGACTGGCACATCTTGGTGCTGCGCTCAGCCCTGGATGGTGAATGATTCATTTCACTGCTCCTACTCAAAGTCTGCTGCCCTGGCACCAATCACAGAAAGCTCCTCATGTCACCAGGCGAAGGGAAAGACAATAGCTACAGATGTATTGATGAACAGAAGTAAGATGAATGTGTTCTTTGTGATGCAGACACTCTGTGTTGTGTGGTTTTTACAGGGACACCTCAGGACAAGGCAGATTCTGCACCATATTCCGCTCATATTCCAGAGGAGCACAGGTATAACCGCAAAACAAATTATTAAAAAGCACTTTGGAAAATTTGTTAAAAAAAAAAAAAAAAAATATATATATATATATATATATATATAGATTTTTTAAATGTTATACGTGTTTATTTATTTAAAATTATTTATTTAAAAAAAAATATATATATATATATATATATATATATATATATATATATATATATATATATATATATATATATTTTAATATAATTTGTTGATCCTTTTAAAAATATATCATTCATAATTATTATTTGTTAAATGGTATATATTTGGAAATTATTTTATCAGTCACCATTTTTTTGAGTTTGAGATTTGAATGTACCTTTTTAAATTATAGTATTAATAATTATTTATTTTAAAATGTTTTTTTTTTTATCAGACACCGTTCTCGAGGTTAAATGGGAGCCCATTGTATACAAGGGATAAATAGACTTTCGAAAATGGGCTTTTAAATATCTCTGAGATCCCAGTGTACCCAGACAGTTGTTAAACACCACACCCAAAGATCAGCAGTTCCTGTTGAAAGTGTGGTATGATATAAATTGGGGTAGACTGGTATTGTTGACATGACATTTCCTTGTTCTGGCAAACACAGATATCCTAAGAACAGCAACTCTTGGAGAAATGCCATACTCTTTATTGACATTACATAATAAACTTCTTTGCCAACAACTTTGGTCACATACAATATCAGATGGTAATTAATAGTACTTCCAGTACCACATTGACTTTGAAAAACATTTTTTTTTCTCATCATCTCAGATGAAGATGTTTATTTAATTCAAACTCAAAAGCTTAAACAAATTCTACATTATTAATTGAAAGTGCATTTAAGTTTAGGTACAAACCCGATTCCAAAAAAGTCGGGACACTACAAATTGTGAATAGAACCGGAATGCAATGATGTGAAATATGTGACATAGATGACATATAAAATGTTTAAACTGAGAAAATGTATAATTTTAAGGGGAAAATAAGTCGATTTTAAATTTCACAGCATCAACACACCTCAAAAAAGTTGGGACAAGGCCCTGTTTACCACTGTGTGGTATGCCCTCTTCTTTTTATAATAGTCTGCAAACGTCTGGGGACTGAGGAGACAAGTTGCTCAAATTTAGGAATAGGGATGTTGTCCCCATTCTAGTCTAATACAAGCTTCTAGTTGCTCAACTGTCTTAGGTCTTCTTTGTCGCAATTTCCTCTTTATGATGCGCCGCAGGCTGGCCATTTCAGTACCCGGATCCTTCTTATATGC